>NC_056744.1:214337571-214675071 GCF_019279795.1 Protopterus annectens | reverse complement strand
GTTAATAGCAAAAATTCCCAGTGGTTTTCTAGCCACCAGCAACACTTAATAAGCACTTATCTGTTTTTGTTTTTCCTTGCAGAGCTTAAACTTCTGCCCCTTCATCTCCAATATGTTTTCTCATCTTTATTCTGTGACCTTACTTGTTTCATTCACCACCTTACATTCCTAGACCATAAACTTTGTTTGCTTCTTTGGTCTTACAAATTCACCAACTGCCTAAGAATATTTGCATCAAAAGCTTTTAAAGAACTAAAATCTTCAGAATGGTTCACCAAGATTTGTCAGATTAAGTCAACCTATTTGGGTCTGGTTCACAGAGATTCAGTATGGGCAGCATTCAGCTGCTGTTATATTACCAGTTAGTCCCCCTCACTGCTTGCTTTAACATCCCATATCTGCTGACTCAGCTAAACATAGAGCAGCTCCAGCTGCCATATAGGAAGCTATGACTTGTCAGGAATAGAGTATGGCAGATGATTTTGCTTGTGAGTGGCAGTAATATAAATATACATCAAGTCAGATGTAATGCAAAAAATAAGGCAATAACTTGCTGACCTATGTTGTGGTATCAGTGGTTTTTCTATAACTGCTCATTTGAAGAGTGTCCACTTACAATGAGGCCATACCATTTATTATAAGTTCTCAGTACACATCAGCAGTTTTATTTCACTTTAGAGAAATGATTGTGAATGTTACACTTAACATATCCCATTTAATATGGTTATTTTTACTGTAACATTTATAAATAAAGAGTAAGATGCTTTGATCAATGTAACCATTTTATTATGTCAAACTCATTACCAAAAGAAGGGAAAAATAAATGCAGAAGCAGTTGTATATATGTTGCTAGTAAACACTTGGATGTGTATTGCTACCTGTATTTGCATTTTTATTGAATAGTTATATTTAACATATTTTCTTCAAAGACACGGTGATGTTTCTTGTTATATTATTGTAGTGTATTTACTTCCAAAAGACTACCGTGATGTAGCTTCATATATTTACTGTTTGTTTTCTTCCAAAAGACACAGAGATGTGTCCTTGAATAATATCCTTATTATAGGTTCATGCCTAGTTGGATTATAGTTTAATATGTATGGACTTTTGCACTTACAGCTTGCCATTTCATGATTACTGCTTCTAAAAGAAACAATCTGAAACAGCATAGGGAGGGCCTATTCTGACAGCTTGATGGCTCCTCCCACTACACAGTTCTTATATCAAAGACAGTGTAGCACTGGCCCTTTCATTCAAGGAACAGAAAGGTTAGTGATGCTGAAAAATGGAAATCTGAGAGCAGCAACTTGGAATAAAGTGCAGACTGAAAACCTGAACATATACTCACCTTTCTGAGGTGCAGTCAGTAAGTTCAATCTTTTCCTCCAGTAGTCCTAAATAATCAGGTTTACGTGTATAGTGAAACTGTGCTTGTAGTAACAATAGTTCATCAACAAGTGTCATCTACTGAAGCTTCTGCAAAGGGGGCCAGCTCTTGAAGGCATTTCCCACATTCCCATATTTCCAATGCTTACTTCTGTGTACAAAGAATGAACTCTACAAAATGTCCTACTCCTGTCTCTGTCCCTTTTATTCCACAAAGATTTGTTGCCAGATAATTCTAAACGACCATCTCCCAGAACAATGCCCCCCTCTTTAGATGTGGGTAAATGACATAGAAAATGGGAGGTTCAGGCTGATTTCATGAGGCCTAATAAATCTTCAGTGACTTACCACTCATCCCCTTGGCTCCACTCCCTTGGCTTTTGTCTTGCTAATGCACATTAGGTCCTGGATGGCTTCACACTTTGAGGCATTCTTAGGTAAGGCGTGTACAAAGCTGCAGATGTGGAGGGCCAAACTGACCTTTGACTCCCTTTAACCCATTTATATCAGCAACAGTGCCAGACCTAGGAATTCACCATCCTCTGTTGAACTGAAAGAGTCTGCAAACTAACAACACAGCCTTTGAGAATGCAGGGGGGTGGAAGCAAGAGAAAATAAAAATCAGCTAGTGTACATTGATTTTGTCACTTACATCAATGAACCACACTATTTTGTCTGAAAATGTCCTACAAAATGGTTTCAATTTCAAATGAAGGCTTTGACATTTACAAGACGTGTCAATCTCCCTTCTTATTCTTTCAATCTGTACACGATGCACAGAAGATCTGGTCCACTACAAATGAAGGGTCTTGACTAAAAATAGACAACGTGGTTATGTGCCTCACATGCTCATCATTTGCAGCCAGCTGAACAGGGTACATGCTGACTTCTGCCTAAGTTATATGGACTGGTATCCCCTTACAAGAACTAAGAAACTGCTGCCAGTTTTGTGTTCTTACCCTACATAAAAGTTGCCAGTATAAGAACACCTGAGAAAATATGCAGAATAGTCTAATCTGTGCTTAAGAATGCAAACAAGCAAATTATTTTCAACACTTAAGATCACTGTGCTGAATGTTCTAATGTGATTTGTAAATTCCATAAAACATTCAGCTAAATATGCACATGTGCCAGCTCATCTTGCAAAACTTGCTTCAGGTGTGATACACCGTAAACACTTAAATCCTATCATGCAGGCAGTAGGATCCTGTTACCATGAACTTAAAAAAAAAAAGGCAAAGAAACAGACCTAAATAATGTAAGGTAGCAACTTTTGATTAGATGTTAAATGTATCTTTATCTTAGTGTAATGAGTCAGCTGTCACTGTAAAGATTAGCTTGAAAACCAATTGCTTGTCTAATAACATTTTGGGATCTTGAAGCAAAACTCAGGTGTTCTGTAATAGACATTTGTTTCTTAATCAGAATGATCTTTAGCCCTGACTTATATGGGATGTTAATTTTGATGGAATCTTTGCAAACTGAAGCATGGATGCGGTTTAGAAGCGTAGCCATGACACTGGATTCCAGGCATGAAATCCTGAGTTTGATTCCTAGCAGTTCCGGCTTGCAGTGTGACATTATACAATTTCTTGTGGTCATACATAATATCAGGAGATTGGAGACTGCATCTCATTGAGCTAATTGTGACTATCAAGCACATAACAAAGAACACTATCAACACACCTCATCAACATGTTTCTAGTTTATAAAAATGGCATGTTATACAATGACATGCTTATGTAATGAATGAGATCACATTATTGTCTTTGTAAAAGTGAATAATAACTGTAGAATGTATGGGCACTTGTATTCATTCATATACTGTCCTTCATCAGCTGCAGCTACAAGATTCTGTAGTCATGAAAGCACTCAAGCTCATATGTAACTTCCCTGATGAGGAAATATACACTGAAGGTAGATGAAGAACCACAATCCATTGGATTATAACAGTCTCTACTACAATGGCATGCATTCCTGTTTCACCTTGAGAAAGACTAAGATACAGTGACAATAAATTTTAGAGGAGCTAACAAATGCAGAAGTAGGAAATGAATTAGAAAGAGTCTGTGGCAAAAAAGCTAATGCAGTTTGGTACATGTATCACTATGACTGAAACCTGTATGACAGTGTTACAGAAATTATTAACATTTTGTAGATTACTGCAAAAATTCCTATTAATATTCCCATTCATTCTTTCTCTGATTACCCACTTAATTCAACAGTGGATCAAGAGCAAGCCGAAGCTTATGCCTATCGTGGCAAGGCAATCAGTGCTACCTGCTTGGATGAAAACACACACACACGCACACACACACACACACACACACACACACACACACACACACACACACACACACACACACACACACACACACACACACACACGCGCGCGGGCAAACACACACATGCACACATGCACACACGCACACATGCACACACACGTGCACATGTACAGATGCTCACACATGCACACACACACACACACACACACACACACACACACACACACACACACACACACACACACACACACACACTCCTTCTGAATCTATTGGTTAGATTGCAAGTTTACTCCTTTGGGAAGTGGGAGAACTTACTCCAGTCAAAAACCAAACCAGAAGAACCAAACACTGTGAGGCAGTATCTGTTCCCCTCCAGCCATGTTTCTACACTTTCAACATGTCACTCTGGATTATACACATTCAGTCAACTGGTCCCACTAACATACACTGTTGGCCATCACTTTTAACATTTCCATTCCATAGATTAAATGAATGCTCAGGCCTGTTTGATTTTATCAAAGAAATATTCTGATTTACTTACTGTTACAGACAGAATCATCATTTTTAACAATAATTTATATCTATTTTATCCATTTATAAAGTAGGTAAATCCAGTGGGATCATTGCAAGCTTGACCTAAGCTTTGCAGCTATTTCTAATGCCACAAATAATACTATGTGGATGCTCATCATATTGATCACTGCTGTAGTAGCCTTAACTTTATGAATTATATCCTGCCAAAGCTATAACAGCTGGCCAGTTTACAAACCTTCAATGCACCTTCCATGCACCCAAACTGTCAAGCAGCTTGAGATGAGCTGACTAAAAGACAAATTTGGGCTGAAAGCCTTTTGAAGCTTTACTGCTGCTGAATAGTACACTCTCTAAGGCTTTTAAGGATCAGTGTTCAGCTTGCCCTTTCCTTTGCCGGGCAGATAAGTTCCATTAGGGAGAAAAAAATGTCCATTTTCTTCATTCTGTTGATGTTTTATTACTTTCCTTTTCACGATAGTTATTTTAATAACGTTCTTATAAATAGCCACTCATTTTTCACTCAGTTTAAAAGTGGTGTAAAGTAACTTTAAAAATGTTTTTTTTCTTGGTAGAAATTTTGTTTATTTACCTTTTGTGAGGCTGACTCAAGTGCTTTTTACAGAGTTTTTCTGTCAGAAAAGTACCTTTTGTGGACTGGTAGTGTTTTCCTCCATTTGCTGCCTATCTTCCCTGGGAAAGAGGTACTATTTTGGCTTGACCATGGAAAAAGACTAACAGTCCCATGGTTGGTCCTTCTTCTTGCCACAAAAAGAAAAAAAAAATAAGCAAACAGCTTTTGGAAAATTAGTTTAGAATGCATACAAAATCAATGGGACCATGATGTTGCGTTAAAGTGCAGGTAGCAGTCATATTAAGCATGATCAGTGAATCTTGTATACGTTAGTGGTATGTTGGATAATGCTTGAACTAATCCAATTTGGTTACTAAGACATGACAAACTTTTTTCACCAAAAAAACAATCTGCCATTTTTAATTACTGATTACAACTGTTGTAAACAAATAAAAGAATAATATTACATATCTGTTACAAAGAAGGGTGCGTAAGCTTGAAATTAATATTTCAATTTTCAAAACACAGCGTATGAAGAGGATGACAACAAGGAGTTAAGTTCATTAAAGTTACTGGACATAAATATATGCTTCTAGGCTATTCTAACCTATATCTTACAGTATTTTTTCCAATAGTATTTGTATTGAATATTTTCAGAAAAAAAGTCAAGAAGCAAGAAATAGGAAATGATTGTCCGATTATGTTTTCCTTCTCCACTTGGTAATCTATGGGACTATTCCCTACAATCTAGAACTTGTAGTAAGTATGAACATTTGAGTTTTTAAATGTCTGCTATTTATTTGGAGGGTGTTGTCTAGGCATAATTCCTACTTTGGCTACACATTTTTCTCTTATAAGAGCTTCCTACACAGTTGAGTGCTGAAATCTAGGAAGGTGCTACTCTGGAATATTCTTCCCTTGCTTACTGCTTGTGTTGAAAATGTTTTCACACTGTTCTGGGTTTATATTACTGGCTTGAATCTGTTAAGTATATACAGATGATTGAAGAGTAGCTTGAGAAGCATGCAGGGGCATTTAAAATTATTTATTTAATGTACTTTCTGGATGTGTCTCGCAGAAAAGATGGCCAATTAGTCACAGTGGTTAAATTGACAGCTGTCATCTGGAATGTCAGTGGGATCTCCTGGTCATTCAGTAGTGCATGGTTTTTCACTTTAGTCTGTGGTTGTGGTCTTACAGGAAATGCATTTGAATAATGGAATATAGGCAATTAGAATCCAAGGGGTGTTGTCTAAGAGTGGCATCTGGTTATACCAGGGTATGCAGAAGGTGAATGGTATTGCTTATCTGTAGGTCATTTATTGCACAAGTAGGAGGAACTATTGAAGAAAATAAGGGGAGCTTTTCAGAGAAAAAAGAAAAGTATGAGGAGCAGTATTGGATGATTCTCTCTCTCTGTCTTCCTCCCTTTATCCCAGTCAAGGTGGATCAGAAGGAATTAAGAGGTATAATGTCTAAACTGATTACTTTTCAACATGTTCCAACACCAACAAGTATAGACAGTCGCCTTAGAGTGACAGCTCTTACAGCCCTAAATTTGTGAAATTGCAAAGACACTGGAAATTTCCATTATACATGGTGGAAAGGATCATGGGTTAGAAATTCCATCAAATTAACCTTTCTGAAGGACTTTAAAGAATATAATGTAGCCTACTCAGGTAATTGGGAAAGAGGCTTAGCAGGTTAGGAATGGGGAAAGAAACAGATAATTCAAAGCAATGGATCAGATGAAACAATTTCGGATATGCCTAGCCAAGCTGCTTGACAAAGAAATATGCCCATACACCATATAGAAATGTATTCTGAAAATAAAAAATAAGATGAAAATTGAAAACATCTGCCAACAGGGAGCTGTGTCTTGTCTTCACATCACAAGCATTGCATTCATTAGCATTAAATCTAAAACATCATGTAGCTTATAGGGGCATATGCTACATCCCATTTCAGCTGTCTGGAGTAGCAGTGAGCATTTTAGATGTATTCATACCAAAATTTTCTTTTCAGCTGCTATCAGTGGATAATTATTTAAACTTAACATAGGTTTTTGTTAGATCTCTTAGAGGACACTAAGATGGTTAGTGCCCAGGCAGCCGAGCAAGTTAGATGCATAAATGTGGATGAGTTAAAAACTGGAAAATCAAACTTTAAATAAGGCCCTAACAGTGATGAGATTCTAATGAATTCATAGAAATTAACTTTGGTTACTATTGCCTCACTTCAGGTCTAGTAATGAACAATTCTCTTTCTAAGGGGGTGATGGTGAACTTATAGCGTGAAGCTATGCCTTTTCTCCCTTCTCTTATTTGCCTTGTATCTTGAATCATTGCTGATGTGTGTGTGTGTGTGTGTGTGTGTGTGTGTGTGTGTGTATAGATACACACACACACACACAAACACACACAAAAAATATATATATATATATATATATATATATATATATATATATATATATATATATATAATATGTTGTAGATAGATAAAGTCTACAATTTTTACATGGCAACTCACTTACTGTGGCAGACCTTGAGAAGCCTTGGATGAGGTATTTCAGACATTAAGCAATTTCAGTAGAGTTTCAGGATATAGGACTAAAATCTTAAAGGCAGAATCAATCTCTATCAACTATAACCCAAACATAATGAGGTGTATGACAACTATAATTTTCTTTGGAAAGATGATACTTTGAAATACTTGAGGTAAAGCTGACTGACTCAATTCTTGCTTCTACAGACTTATTCTACTGGATGCTAAGTGGCATAGTATACAGGTTTTTCTAGGGTTGAAAACTTTTAAACTTAAAATTAGATCAAGTTTTCCATCTTTGAATATGTTTATCCTCTCCTAACACACACACACACACACACACACACACACACACACACACACACACACACACACACACACACACACACACACACACATATCATTTATGAAAATGATAAACAAGTGATACAGTAAGTCTGGGTGGGTGAGCAACTCCAAGTTTGGTAAGGAATAAGACCCCAACATGTGATGAAAGGTGCAGCATCAACCAGATAAACCAGTAACCATGTAAAACAAAGAATGCCACTAAGGGTCCAATATGGTTTAATACAATTTATTAAAACAACCTGTAAAAGCTAATTTCAAAATATTGAGAGCTTTCGTCTCATAAGAGAGACTTCATCAGAGTAAAGTATGTCCCAGCACAAAGCCCTTAAATACAAAATGACAATGAATTTCTTTGGTAGTTTGTAACATAGTCAGTTAAGTACTATTTTACTTAAAGAGACAAAAATTGAGAAACATAAATTAAAAAGGAATATACTTTCTCTTCCTCAACAATGAAAATGAGTATTTCACATAAGATTTTGTATGATAAGTTGATACATTTACAGAAATACATATTACATTTATAATTTATTAGTCATAGAATTCAGAAGAGGTGCAATGGATACAGTCATTCAAACCAGGCAGAAAATTAGCTCCCAATTTGAGCTGTCAATACATTTCATGTATTTTTAAAAAAGTTTTTCTAATCCTCCCCGGGATATATTCTAATTTTTTTCCAATAATCATTTACACAGAATGGAATATCTAAACAAGGCACTATTTTCATTTTTGTTGGCACTGTCATAGATTTGTTCATAAATGCATGTCCTTAAGGTACACTCAGTTCTGTCAACATAAAATGATGTACATCCTACACAAATTGCAAGGTAGACTACCTGCTGGGTGGTACAATTGCCATCCTGGAATGTAATTTTGCTTCCCAAGATGTTCCATGTGATCATATAGGCTACTGTCAGCATATATAGATGGAGTTTTGTAAAGAATGATATCCTTTGAATATCAAACTGATGTGTACAAGATACTTGTGTTACTAATGTATTGGAACTGTATGGCATTTGACTATCAAACTGATTTGTACAGATGCTTATGTTGCAAACATATTAAAATTGTATGTAATTTGAATACCAAATTGACTTGCACAGATCTTATGTTACAAATTTATTAGAACTGTATGGCATTTGAATATCAAAATGTATTTGTAAAGTTGATAGTGTTGAAAAATTTATCAATAGTTGGACCTGTATGTATTTATGCTAGCAAAGGACCCTGAAAGAGCTGAGGTTAACCAGCTAGCTTACTTTAAGAAAAATAAGGAAAACATAAATGAGCTGTTAAATCACTAAAATGACACCCCACAATGATGAATAGGACCTGAGATGGTAGGTCTGAAAGAAGCTATTATTTAATAGCTTCTGCAAAGAAGAGGTGAAGTATTCTAATTGTTTTATGGTTCCAGGGCAGTGCCATAAACATTTAGATGTGTACTGCAGCCATCTATGCTAAATTTCTGTCTCAGCTTCAAAGGTGGATACTGTGAGAACCTAGAGTCAGGTGACCAGATGAGTTCATTCTACCACCCATCTTGGAAATTATGGTTTAGGTTTTATAGTCGGAAATTTCTCAGTAATGAGTATTCTGTCTTGGGCCTAACAACAAGAAGGGCCGTTCACCACATCATCTGCCTTGCTGTAAGGAATGGTAGTTCTCCAAGATTCAGTCAGGAAAATACAGTGAAGGTTATTTTAGATAATGTTTTTCTTTATTTGTCTGAGTCTGTCCATCAATGTTGTTTTTAATATTTCCGGTCATTTGAACTCTGTGATTTATTGTAAATATATATTTATCATTTTCATGTTTTATTTATTATTAAATATATTTAAAACTTTTATTGTGGCTGGTCTGTTTTAGAAAGTATTTAACCTTTGAGAGTGCTTATATTTGTTCGCTGACACTGTGTGGGTCACTTCTGAAGGTCTAGCTGTCTTGGTCAACTATTACCATTTGCATTAGTATTAATATTACACAGTATAGTTGGACACCATTTGATAAGGCCTTAGAGTAGCTAGAGTAGCTAATTGTGGGGTGTCTGGTGGCAGTGATAACTGCCTTATACTCTGGGCAAAAGAGGGCGCAGTGGGTAAATCTGTGCCAGCCTTTCCCAGGTGTGTGTGTGTGTGTGTGTGTGTGTGTGTGTGTGCGCATGCATGTGTGTGTGTGTCAGCTGCTAGGAGCAGGGACACGAAGCATTGGGTTCACAGAAAGGGTACTAGAGGAGCTGCTTTGATGCTCCGGCAGAAGACCTAACCTTACTGCTGTGCAATTGGGGAGTTTTATTGGGGACCTTGAAGGAGACAGATAGAGAGATCCAGATCCCGGACTGAGTGTGTTCCCTTTGCTCTTAATGGAAATTGTGCTTGATGCAGAGAGGTCTGTATCTGGAAATCCTGAGTGCATCCATTTGTATTCCAAGTGCACATCCCTATCCTGTATCAGTGGTGAGGATTCAGGCTCCTTGATTACTGGCCCAGACAGAGGGGGTCATCACATTCCTTAACAATGCTGTTTGATCCTTTATCATGTATGTACGTTGTTTAAACTTTTCAATTTAGTGGTACCTTTAGCAGGCTTGAAAAGTGAAGTATGTTTGTTCTCCATCAGTCTCTTAAAATTGGGACCAGTTTGGGAAATTAGTATTGGTTAAGGGCTTACAGTCTGGAATAAATCAGAGTTGGTTCTAAAAATACACCAGTTTCTTATGACAATGTCTTTAAATTGCTTAGAAAACTGGTTGTGTTCCACAATTAATACATTTTCGTATTTGTGGTCTTCATTAGATGTTAGTGCTGTCAAACCAATTCCTAGGAGAGGTTTCTACCTTTCCCCAATTTATTAAATACTTCAGTTAATAAATTGTCTGCTTGCTAAGAACATTTCCTTTAACTTGATCAACTCATTTCACACATCTTCTCTCCTAGATGTCATACGTGCCACCTTGACACCTGTCCATTAACTAAACTTTTCTGCTGCCATAGGGGATGGCAACTAGAGAAGTGTAGATACGAATTGCAAAATGTTTCCTTCCTGAAAATGTCAGATTTAAAACCAATGGGGTTATGAGAAATTAAATTATCTAAAAAGTGTATCCTGTCTGTACTCCATGAATATGTAAACCTCAAAAATGATGTGGTACTATTGAAGTAGTAGACGAATGAATGCCCTCAGCTTCACTATCCCATAAAACAAATATATATTATCTAAAAATCTAACATAAAGGAGAAGCTAGTTTGCAAACTAACCATTAAATACAAACTAATTTTCCCAGCCCAGCAAGACCATATTGGCAAACACAGGGGCACAGGATGCTCCCATGGCCACACCTCTAAATTGCTGGAAAACTTTCCTTTAAAAATAGATGTAATTGTGTTCCAAAACCAAGGATATCAATTCCATGGTAAGATTTATCCTGTCATTTGAGAGTATGGACCATTGAGTCAAAACCTGGGTAAATGTATTTTAAACTCTTATGCTTGGAAATTACAGTAAAAACATATTTCACATCAATGGTCACAAAAATAAGATTTTTCTTCCAAATGTTATTTTTTAAGTGACCTAAAATTCTCAAGAATCTTTCATGAGGTGTAGTAGAGCATTGTATATATGTTTGACCCACCTATTGATCAAAACAGCTAAGGGATAAATTTTAGACACTGTTGCAGAAACAATAGGTCTAAATCGGGGTCAGAACATATCTCTAAGAATTTTTTTGAATACCAAAAAATTGTTGGTATTATAGGACTGGAACTGGTTAGAAAATTGTAGGTATCAATGTCAATATGTTGAATTAACAGGTATTCGTCCAGGTATAGGTCAATCCTATGATATGCTATCTGAATCTGATTTCTAGAAACAGGGCTTTAGGTGTCATCATCATGTAAATGTTCTAGCATAGTACTGGAATAATTTTGTGCATCATAAATGACTGTACCACTCCCTTTATTGGGTTGCATGAGATGTATGGTCTTGTGTTTACATAATTGCTCATGTAGCAATGTTTTCTTCCTTGGAAAGGTTAAAGTTAATGCATTTTTTATTATTATTGTTAGTGCGGGTTCTATAAATACCCTCTGTCACAACTTTTTTGAAAACCTGTATAGTGGGGTGTAAAGGGGGACTAAAAGTACTCCGCTTTCTAATTAATCTCCCCTCATAGTTTGTTTCTCCATTCCCCACCCATTTTTGTCATGGAAGAAACCATTGAGATTTAATTTTTTAATAAATAGTTTAACATCCACCAAAGAATCATCAATGTCCATTTATCTTGATGGAGTACACTTAAAACCTTTAATAAACAAATAAAAATGCTCTTTTTTAATCAGTCTATAGGTGTAATTGTAGATGTTGTATGCCCTGAAATAAATAGTTATACTATCACTACTAGTCTTTATGTCCTCCTCTTTCTTGTTGCCCTCTTCTGTTGTTTGTAATATGGGGACCTCTCTGTCCTGGATCAAATGTATACTTTGAGGGACTCGCTAGACTCTCAGATTGCCATATGTTCTGAATATCCTGTTGTTCATCAGTAAATACTTCATTGTCTCTAAAGTCCAAGATTGATCTACTTACTCCCTCTGTCCTCCTCATCTGTTCAGCTGTTTTGGAATGTCCCTCTCAGAAAAAAGACCTTTTTGTTGTTATTGATGTCACTGGGGAAAAGGAGATATGCGTTCTTACTATGGTATTGTTTGATATCTCTTTTAAGATTCCTTTTTTCTTTAAAAATAAATCATTACTTTTTTGTCAACCCTTGATAAAGTAGTATCATACAACATTTTATGATGTTCAAATAAGGTGTCTTTTAAAATGAGTTGGTGGAACCCTTCCAACTCCTGACACAAACTACCAAACTGTATTTCATTGTACTTGATTATTTTATGCGTTAAATCAAATCCATATTTGTCAAATAAACCAAAAAAATCCTTAACTACTTCCTCATTGTACAACAAGCCAAAAGGAAATGTGTACAATCTAAGCCTGTGGAGAAAAATATTTAAATAAACACACTGTATTATGTAACTATATTCAATCTGTAGACTTTTAAATTTAAACAGTCTTTTCTTGAATAAGAACATAGAGTCTCCTAAAGAAACTCCAGTATTGAGACTGACACCAAGACTGTCAGAGTTATTAGCAACATTATCAGCTTGAAATGTAAATGTTTTATCTTAAATGGTTTTAAAATTGACAGTACTGCCTCAGTAGTTGTTATCCAGTAATTCATTATTATGCTGCTGAGAAGAACAAGGCCATACCCCATAAAAAAAAATCAGAAACAGTACCTGCAGCCTGTACATATTTCTGTTTTCCATGGTTTGTTGTGACATCATTTCTGACTGCTCCCAGTTCATGGTTTGACAGCGAAACAGCATTAGTGCCCAAAACTACCTTCCTCCTTCAGTTGCAAGAAATCAGATTGATCGGCCCAAGTGCTGGGCATAGGAAAGTTGTCCAGTTAATCCATGCAGCCCTCAGTCACCAACAGGAACTCCAAAATGTGATGAAAGATGCAACCTCAACCAGATAAACCTGTAACCATTTAAAACATAACACCACAGAGGGTCCAATATGATTTAATATGATTTATTAAAACAACCTGTAAAGCAAATTTCAAAATATTGAGTACTTTTGTCTCATAAGAGAGTCTTTATCAGAATAAAGTATGTCCCAACACAAAGCATTTAAATACAAAATGAGAATGAATTTCATTGGTACTTTGCAACATAGTCAATTAAGTACTATTTTACTTGAAGAGCTAAACAAAAACAGAGAAACATAAATCAAAAAGGAATACAATTTCTCTTCCTCAACAAGGAAAAGGAGCACTTCACATCAGATGTTGTATGATAAGTTGATACAGTTACAAATACATATATTACATTTATAATTTATTAGCTTTAGAATTCAAAAGAGGTGCAATGGATACACAGTCAGTCAAACCAGGGGGAAAAGTAGCTCCCAGTATGAACTGCCAATACATTTCACATATTTTTAAAAAGTTTTTCCGATCACCTTTTCTGGGATCTATTCTAATTTTATTCCAATACTCCAAAAATTAATTTACCAAATTACCACTGTAACAGCTACAAACAAATGCAATCTGAGGGTCATGCTGCTCAAAGATAGAAGGCTAAATCTCAAAATGCACTCTCTTGAAGCACTCCTTAACATGGAGAACATTGACATTTGTGCCATAACAGAGACCTGGTTCAAGGCAGCAGAAAGCACCCCTGCACTACCAGGCTATAACTCAAACCACACCTTTCGGCCCCAGAACTTAGACTGAAGCTCCAAAGGCAGTGGTATTTCCATATTCATAAAGAATGCACACACATCCAGACTGGTAGCCCAACATAAAGCATCTGAGATACTTCAGGTGCAGCTAACTTTGGGTAAGACAGTGATTCAGGTCGTAGCCTGCTATAGATCCTCAACCATGTCCCAAGACCCACATTCCATGTTCCTAAGCACCCTGGAGAATATTAGGGTCAAACTTAACCTTCTCATACTGGGCAACTTCAACTACCCCTCCATTAACTGGGAAAACTACTCATGTACCAGTACACTTGCCCAACGTTTCCTGGAATTCATTAATTCCAATGCCCTGGACCAGCTCGTTCTTACCCCCCACTAGAGGTAGCAACATCCTTGACCCGGTCATTATTAACATGGGTGACCGTTGCTCTATACCAATAGTCAACTCCTCCCTGGTTAGATCCGACCACAAACTAATCAGCTTGGAAATCCACATCATTCCCACCCCCACCCCCCCAGCAAAGGTAACCACCATGAAAAACTTCTCCAAAGCTAACTTTGGGCTCCTAAAAACAGAGGTGGCTAACTTCACGGCACAAAAACAGTGTGTACTGCAATAAATGGAGTGAAGAAGCTGCAGTAGAATTCAGACTCAGGAATCCATTGCTAAAAGACAAAAAACAACATTTATTGCAAAGCTTTTGGGTCATAAACACCCTTCCTCAGTGCTGCTATCATGAAAGTAAAAAAATACAACATTTAAATAGGAGTTCCTAAAAAAACACATGATTACAGCCAGCCTATCACAGAATAATAATAATGACATTAACAATATTGTTGAACTTAAAGAGTATAATGAATGGATAGTTAGGTTACAGGCAGATTCTTTACCTGGTTTAAATAATGCTGTTAGCTTGAAGCCCATTTTAGTAAAAAAAAAACAGGCAGAAAATGTATAGTTTTATGCATACGTTTATATATATGTGTATGGTTGTGCATATATATTTATATATGAATTTTTAAATGATTTTATATAACTTTTTTAAATATACATATCATCATTACAAAGTGTATATTGTAATATGTGGTGGGGATATTATTATTATTCTGTGATAGGCTGGCTGTAATCATGTGTTTTTTTAAGCATTCCTATTTAAATGTTGTATTTTTTACTTTCATGATAGTAGCACTGAGGAAGGGCGTTTATAAATCAAAAGCTTTGCAATAAATGTTGTTTTTTGTCTTTTGGCAATAGATTCTCGAGTCTGTATTCTACTATAACTTTACAGCACCCATGCAAATGGAGATCACTTGCATGACCACCAAATCATAAACCAATGCACTGCATGAACACATACACAACTGCATGGATCTCGCCATACTGAACAGAACCAAGATGCTCTCCTCCAAAAAAAAGAAAGCCAATCTGGTTCATAGTCCCTGCCATAAAAAAAAAACTCTACAACAAAAGGAGGAAACTGATGTGGAATAAGGTGAAGTCCCAAGACTGGAAAAACTCCACTATCAGCCTCAACAAAAAATTGAGATCCCTCGTCAAATCCTCTAAAGCTAGCTATGAAAACAGAATTGCAGCAGATAGTAAAGGCCTTCTATAGATATGTAAATAATCTCTACAGTAATACCCAGATTTGCAATGAGCTACTGCACGATGGTACCTCCTATACCGAGCCAACAGATATTGCCAATATACTGGCCGACAGATTCCGTGCCAACTTCACCCCTCTCCCCCCCAAGGGACCAGTCACAATACCAGTAGACTTCCAGGCACCCAGTATTGCTACTGTACAGGTTAAAACAGCACTGTCCAAGACCAAGAATACAGCTTCTATAGGACCTGACAATATCCCCGACTGTGTTCTACATGAACTACAGAGTGAACTGGCACCTCACCTGTGTGCCCTGTTCAATCACAGCCTCACCTCAGGCTTTGTCTCTACTGAACGGCACACTGCTACAGTCATCCCTCTCTACAAAGGAGGAGTGACTACAGTCTCTGGAAACTATCACCTCATTAACCTGACGAGTCTGATATGCAAAGCTATGGAATGCATTGTCATGGACCTAATAAACAAGGATATAGGGAATCTCCAAACTCTGGATCCAACACAGTTTGGTTTTGTGAAGGGTAGATCATGCCTGCTCAACTTGGTCAAGTTCTTGGAGTCAGTCACCAGAGCTGTGGATGAAGGCAAGGTGGTTCATGCAGCTTACCTTGATCTGGACAAGGGCTTTGAAACCATTCCCCACTCAGGAACCATAGAAAAACTCACTAAGCTAGGCATCAACCCCCATATCACTAGTTGGGCTGCAAACTGGCTCACAGGTAGAACCCACAATGTGAAAGTAGCTGACTCCAAGTCAAACTGCTGACCAGTCATGAGTAGAGTCCCACAGGGTTCGGTCCTGGGTCCTCTCCTGTTTGGTATCTACTTCTCTGATGCCCAGGCCAACATAAAGAGAGCTATTATTAACTCCCCAAGTGATGTTGACATCCTACAGAAAGGCTTCACTGAGACTAACAACTGGTGTCAGAACCATGGCCTTAAGCTGAATGCCAAAAAATATGTCGTCATCCCCTTTGGGAAAAACCCAGTTCCCATGAATTACCACATCAATGGTAGTCCACTGAACACAGAAGGTGTTATAAGAGATCTGGGAACACAGGTTGACAGCAATCTCTCTTTTGACTACCACAATGTCACTGTGGTCAGAAAGTCTTCTATGTGGCACATCTCATTACTAAGGGTTTTGCATCCAGGAAGAAAGAAGTCATTGTCTCCCTCTACTCTTCACTCATTAGGCCAATCATTGCGTACAATGCCCCATTTGTAATCTACCTCACTAAACACCTGCAACAACTGGAGATGCCACAAAAGTACCTTGCAAAGAGGATCCTAGGCCTTAAACATTTGTCCTATATGGACAGACTAAAAAAACTCCAACTATTCTCTGTCTCATATTGCCTGCTTAGAAGCAATCTCTGCTTGACTTACAAAGCCATGTCTGACCCAGCTCTGTTAGAAATGCTACATCTAAAGAAATCCCAATCCCTCTACACCACATGCTCCAGAGACCTCAACCTCACTACCACAATCAACAGAACATGCTGGACGGATAGGTTCATAACCCAGAGACTGCCCATGCTATGGAATAGACTTCCCATACATGTCAAGCAGATCACCTCACTGGCCCTCTTCAAGAGAAATCTTGATGAGTGGATGGGAAATAGAAAATTCACCACAGGGATCACTCCAGTGGCTTTACTTGACAGAGGCCATGGGAACTAAGGTTGGGTGGCACAATGCCAGGGTAATCCTATGGGGTAGGCTTGTAAAGGCTCCAAGGCCATTAGCCTAGTACACACCTATGAACCTATGAACTTATGAACTTAATCCTTTACACAGAATGGAATGTGGAAACAAGGCACTATTCTCATTTTTGTTGTTAATGTTGTACATATGTTCATAAAGGGATGTCTTTAAGGCACACTGAGTTTTGTTAACATAAACTGCTGTAATATTGAGGTGTGAAAGACAGGAATTGGCAGTGACAAGAACGGGGAGTCCATAATTTAAGTATCATGGTTGTCCATTTTTTAGTGTGGTGTGACATCAAACTACAATCAAATTAGTTAAGTAACTAGGAGTACCCCTAGGTTCCCTATTAGAAGACTGAAGACACATTCTTTCAAATGTGTCTTGGTCAAACTCAAAAGCCTGAAACAGCAAAATATCGAAGCAGCTTAAAAGTGAATTCTTTCCCTGGGAACGAAATTGCTTGGCCGCTTTGTTACTTTGCCATTTTAGGCACTGTAGTGTGGTCGCGAAGTTAGCATATTTAAGTAGGGGCTGTCAGGGGGGGTAAAGCCCTCCACTTAATGTAATGTTTAAAGTATTTTTTTTTTTTTTTTTGTTGGAACAGCAATTTTTTTCCCTAGAAAAAAAAATTGCTGTTCTGACAGTTCGAAATTGTAAGCTTTCGCTTACATAGGGTTAATTAATCACTGTTCACTTTTTTAACCATTCAGTGATCTAATATAGGCCGTACCCTAGAAATAGCTTTTAGAGCTTTTAGAGTTGTAACTAAAGAAAATGAGAATCTTAGCAAATTGACAAATTTCCTTTTTTCCCACCCACCCTTGCCTTTATTGATCTGTTTTTTGAACCTTGTGATTTTAAGCTGGCTATCTCTACTGTAAATTGAGCTTAATAAGCTCCTCACTTTCAACTGCTGTTGCTATCTTTAATTATTTATTTGCCTTTCTTTGTACATATATTGAAAAAGTGCATTTTGCCTCATCATTGTCTGTTCTACTGATTTGCTTGCTCTGAATTCAATATCTAACTAGCTTTTGGACAAAGTAGTGCATTTTTGCACTATAGCAAGCACTTATTTTTAAAAGAGGTCAGTGGCTTTTCCATCTAGTGCACTGGAAGGTTGCCTGGTATGTTTAGGTTGGGGAAACACTTGAGATTTCTGCATGTAGTTTTTATTGGCTGGAAGGCTTATTAATCAGCTTATCTTGCTTTTAGTGCCTTTATGAATTCTGTACAAGTGAGTGGCTCTTGGCTCATTTATACAAAGTGAAGTACTTGTATTGAATAATCACACTTTTATAAGCTGTTTAAAGTACACTGCTGTATCCATATCATTACATTTGTTTTATTTAGTATTTTGATCTTTTAAATTTGTTTGTGGTAGCATTTCACTCCAGACACTCCTTTACTATGCCTTTACATTAGGAGGACTGAGACTATACATCTAGTGGCAGTAGCTGTTTACCTGATCTTTCTGAGTTAGGAAATGGACAAGATGGCTCTTAAGTATTTAAGTATTTTTTGCACTTTTCTTATATACTGTGACTGTACTTTAGCAGTTAAAAAACTGTACTGTCTGCTGCTGCTCCAAGTAGCTAATTACACTGTATTACATTGAATCTTTAGTAGTATGACTATTGTAGGTAGTTTGTGTAATATTGTTATGTTTGGACTCCAAATCAGCTATTCTACATTAAGAAAGTGTTTTTCTGCACCCTTGTGGTAGAACTATGCTGATCTAACCTGTCTGAGCTGGGGGTTGCTTTTGGGAGGCTTATTGTTTGCTTTTCTGACTGATAGTTAGCTTAAAACTTGTTTCTCTTTTCTGGTATTTAACCCTCTTGTTTTGTGGTGCTGTTCTTCATGCAGTGGTCGTTAACAGTGCCTTGTATAGATGCAAAAGCCTAGAAGCTCAGTTTTTTCCCTAAACAGTTGTCAGTGAAACCCTTCCAAGTTTTTCTACTGATCTAGGATCAAATCAGTTGTGCATTGAGCAGTGTTACCTTAGTGATTATCCTTAGCCTGCACAAAGTAAGGCCTCTCTTTTAGTCTCAGCACTACAAACACAGTCCTGTTAAATTAACCCATTCCCTTCCCTAATAAGACATACAGTAAGAGCCTGCTGTCATGGACAGGCAGTTAGCCATCATCTCTCTGGCCAGCCTAATAAACATGGGCATCCTGAGGCAATGTAGTAATTGTCACATGTATACTGACAACCGCTTACTCCTGAAACAAACAAATACTTCATGTGAGAGATGTAGTTACACTATGAAATTGGAAGGAAGACTTTCACATAAGGACAAATCAAATGCCAAGCAGGTTGTCAGCATGCACACACACACACACACACACACACACACACACACACACACACACACACACACACACACACACACACACACACAGACACACACACACGCACGCACGCACGCACACACACACACACACACACACACACACACACACACACACACACACACACACAGACATTTCCCACACAAACTAAGGACATGACACATAAACCCACATATGCTGAGGTACTCACTAGTAACTTACCAAAAGATCAGAGGCCTCCTAAACAGAAACCACGTACACACATAACAATGCAAAAAATAACCACAACACATAGTAACACACACACATACCAATGTCTCAAAAAATAAGCCCATAAGGCATAACACCACAAATCCTAATGTATTGGTCATAGGTGACTCCATTGTGAGACACATGGATGTTCCCCTCACCAGGCTGGATAAGGAGCAGGTTACAGTTAGCTACCTGCCAGGTGCCAGGATCCATCAAATCACTCAAGCACTCAAGTCACTCAATCACAAGTTGTCATTGTCCATATAGGGATGAATAACTTGATACATACTTCACTAGACTACATGAAGACAGACATAACTGAACTCTCAGATGATGTATCACAGTCAGGTATAATTCTAGCCTTAAGCAGCATTCTACCTTCTGCAAGGATGATTTCACAATACAAACAAAAAATGACTGACTTTAAAAATTGGCTTAGCTTCTGCCATCAGTTCAAATGGATACAATGCCTGTAAGCCTGGGAATACATGGTCAACAGGCCACGCTGCTTTGCCAGATATGGTCTGCACCTGTCTCCCCTAGGCTTTTGGTTCCTGGCAAAGGCATTAGCTACCCCTATTGAGCCTATTGTGCCTTTCTTTTAGGCAATGTCAAAATAATCAACTTCCCAATATAACAAAATCCTCTTTAGATAAACTGAAGGTACTGCTGCTTAATCCTATGAGTCTAAACAAGAAACTGCACTCCCTGGAAGCACTCTGTACTTTGGAAGATGCTGATGTCTGTGTGGTTACTGAGATGTGCTTCAAAGACGCAGAAGGCACCCTGGTTGTTCAGGGCTACAGTGCCTCCCATACATTCAGACTGAGCATGAAAGAACCAAAGGAGGAGGTATATCCAGCTTCATTAAGGATAAGTACACCTCTAGACTGATCAAACTGTATGACTCTCTTATGTTCCATATCAAATTAACTATAAACAAAGCCCCCTTACCACATCATAGCTAGCTATACATCCCCATCTTTTAATTGAAAAAGTATACCACATACCTGAATGTACTGTAGTCACTTGCCATGCAGCTTAATGCCTTACTCATGGGTGATTTTAATTATCCAACCATCGACTGGGAAACATACACTACCATAAACATACTGGCTCAGAGGTTCTTGGACTTTGTCAATGCAAATGCTCTGAAACAGCTAGTTAGCACACCCAGAAGAGGCTCATATATCCTGGACATAGTAGTCAATGACATGGGAGAGCATCACAACCCGCCTTGTGATGTCCTCCCTGGTACGATTGGACCATAAATTAGTCTCTATGTAATTATAAGACCGAATACCCTATCAGCTCAAAAATGCTTAAGAATTTTTATAAGACAAATTGCTTCCTACTAAGTGATGGTATAAGCCATTTCAAAGCCCTCTCAAATGCAAATAACATGGACTATGCAGAGGTGTACAAAAATGCCCTGCATAACCACTTAAGCAGTTGTATAGAATTGGCTGTACCTGACCGAATTAAAAACAGGTCTTGCCAAAAAAAAAACAAGCACAGGCTATGCAACAAGAGAAAGAAACTAATGTCTAAGAACAAGTGTGAACTGGTTCAGCAGTGGAAGAATTCCCTCTCCATCTTAAACAAGCAAATTACAGATCTTGGCTAATCCTCCAAAGCTAATTACTAAGTAAAAATAACCTTCATAGCTAAGGATAATCACAAGGCATTCTTTGACTAAATCCAAAATCTAAAAGGGAATACCCAGATATGTGCGGAACTGGTTGTGGATGGCATCACCCATACTCAATCAGAGGTAATAGCCAACCTGCTGGCTGACAGATTTGGAGCAAATTTCACCCCCCCATCCCCTCCATTCATCCCTCATAATATACCTGCAACTATTTCCCGGCCTATTACCTCAAGAAAATTCCAAAATGTAGTTGGCAAACCATGAGTATAATAGTAAAATAACAACTTTAATAAAAATAATAAAATGTTTATGGTGAGTGGCAGGATTTTAGTACACATTAATGATATACATAAAAGCTGTTGCAAAAACCCTTTGGTGAGCCATGTGAATGACTGTGGGGCTGATCATATTTTTAGATTTTTAGTTTTAGAAGTTTTTCACTTAAATTTGAGGGACAGTGATATAAGGAATATGACTGAGTGTGCTGAACTTAAATGGATCATGTGTATAAAAGCTGACAGCTTTCCTTGTTTAAATGAAGCTTTATCTGTCAAACCTGTACTAAAGAATCGTGGTTTGAGACACTAAGTTTACTATTTATTTAGCTTCATGATTATAGTTTGTTATATATGAAAGCATTTCTTCCTGTTGTATTTGATTATATTTGATTGGCTGTTACAGCCTAGATCCGTATTTTGATTTGTGTTCATAGATAGTTATTTGATTGGTTACTTACTATGAATGAAAGCAACATTTCCTGCTTTAGGGTGATTGGCCATTATAGCTCAGTTTGAACTGTGATTTGTGCAAATAGCTAATGATTCTGATTAGCTATGTGATGCAGATCTGTAGTTTGATTTGTGCACTTTTTGAGTGTTTTGATTGAATGAGAGTGATTTTCCTCATTTGATTATTTGTAGCTGATTGGTTGTTTCTGATTTTTAAAGCAGGTCTGTTACACTTTTATAATTTTACTGGTCTGAAGAAACAGAGTGTTATACTGTGAAAACACTCACCATATGCATTTTATTATTTTTATTAAAGTTGTTATTTTACTATTTCAGCCGTGGTGTGTCAAGTACATTTTGGAATTCTTACACATTTTTATTGCATTTTGGCTTGACCTTTACCTGGATACCAATTTTAGTTTTGGTTATTATCTCAAGAAAGCAGGTCATCTCAGTGGTCTCCAAGACCAGAAACATAGCACCAATGAGATCAGACAACATCCCAGGTTGCCTTATAAACAACTTAAAACATGATCTAGCAGACCCACTTGGATTCCTGTTTAACCACATCTTGTTAACTGGTTATGTTCCAGTCACATGGAGGACAGCAACAGTAATCCCTAAACAAAATGGGACCGTCAAATGACCCTGGGAATTATAGGCACATAAGCTTTAGTAGCCTCATCTGAAAGACCATGAAAAGAATCATTATGGACTTCATTAACAAGGACATAGGTAAACTCCAAACTCTGGACCCGATCCAGTTCAGATTTGTTAAGGGTAGATCATGCCTGTTAAACATGGTCGACTTCTTTGAGAAAGTCACCAAGGCCCTGGATGAGGGAATGCCAGTGCATACCACTTATATTGACCTAGCCAAGGCATTTGATATAATCCCCCAGTCAGGTATTATAGAGAAACTCTCCCATTTGGGAATTAACCCCTACATTACTAGATGGGTAGCCAAGTGGCTCACCGATAGGGCACATACTAAGTGGGTGACTTCACCTGTAGCAAAAGACCAGTCACCAGTGGCATACCACAGGAGTCTGTCCTGGGCCCCTTACTGTTTGGAATTTATTTCCCAGAAGTTCAGGCAAACATGAACAATCTGTGGCTGACCAAGTTCACTGATGATTGCAAATTGGGAGCAGCAATCATTGAGCCCCCACCCCCCAGTGATGTTAATATACTGCAGTCAGGGTTGATGCAGACAAATGATTAATGCCAGAGCCATGGATTAAAGCTGAATGCAAAAAAATGCATTATTATTCCCTTTGGGAAAGCTAACATCCCTGCTAATTTCATTGTAGACACCCCCCCCCAAAGTGTATACCCAGTGGTATGTCATCTGGGTACTCAGGTTGATAGCAATCTGAAGTTTGACCACCACGTATCCACAGAAGTAAGGAAATTCTTCGATGCGGCACATCTTATAAGTAAAGCCATTGCATCTAGAGTTAAGGATGTTATAATTCCATTATACTTGACCCTCATTAGACCAGTAATTGAGTGCAATGCTCCATTTTGTGTGTAGCTCACCAGACACCTGCAAAAACTGGAGATACCACAGAAGTTTCACACCAAGAAATTACAGGGTACACAAAACAAGTCTTAAATGTAAAGACTGAAGGCTCTGTCATTGTATTCTGTCTCCTGCAGGTTGCTAAGGGGTGACCTGTTTCTGACCTACAGGGCAGTTTCTGACCCTACCCTGATGGAAATGCTACACATTCTTAAATCAAACTGTACAAGGTGACTCACTCCAGGGAAATTAACCTAGTCTCTGACATGCATAGGTCAAGCTGGAGAGATAGATACAACATCCAGAGACTGCCACTTTTATGGAACAAGCTTTCAATTCATCTGAAGCAAAGCCCTCCCTGACCCCCTTCAAATGTAACCTAGATCAATAGATGGGTGACTGCAAATTCACTTCTGGGGTGGTACCCATGTCCCTCCTGGATAGAGGAAGTCAGTATTAATTACCACAGACTCTTACCTCTGTGAACTTTATCCACCTAACCACTGACAATTGGGCAACTCAGGATAAATATGGCTGGGCTTGTAAGGGCTCTAGGGACGTTAGCATAGTAACCTTCTATGAACCTATGAACTTCTCAATAAACTTTTATGTGAAGAAAAAAACAACAAATGAATGATGTGCAGCTTTTGGTAACTCAAAATCTTTTTTTGGTTTGCTCTGCACGTTAACATGAATGCATCATACTCTTTGTTTGGCCTGTATATTAGTATTGGTCTATTGTCCAGTCCACACTATCTGACCAGAAGCAAAAGTTTTCTAGCCTCCACACAAATGAATCTTGTCTGCTATATTACTTAACATGTGCATTAGTTGGTGTTCAGAGTCCTCAACATCTCTTCAAATCTGTATTCACCATATAACCCAAACAGATGATATCAGCATGTTTCTTTTTATGCAAGGTAGACTGCTTGCCTTTCATATTCGCATTAGAATGTCTGCTCATTTTCATTTTTATAACCCTTCTCATTAAATGTCAAAGGTAACAACAAAGGGAACTCAGAAAATATGTTGCATTTGAATGGTACACAAATCCGATTGCACCTTATTAGCCTTTAAGAAGATCCATTGCAGTAATGCTACTTGATTTCTCCTGATAGTAAACTAAACCTGTTCTATAATCTCAAATTGCATTGTTCAATGAATCTTTTATGTTTTTGCATTACTGATATTTATTTCAATATTATTTCCTCCTATCTGGTATTAGTACCAGCTATTGCTTTATAGTGCAGGCAGAGTTCACCTATATGTGACCTTTAAGAAGCTGAATATAATGACAACTCCTAAAGACTTTTTAAACAGTTTAAATTTTACAAACTTCTAAGTTTTTTTTTTTTTTTTTTTGTAGTAATTAATCACAATACCCTTTCATAATGAGTCAGATCAATGAGGTATAAAAACATGCTCTTCTCTCCCTGGAGTACCTAAAGATGGCATTTAGAATTAGATGGATTATAGCATATGCTTTTATGGCTTGCAGAGTGGTCAGAGTTTAATATGTTATCTACTACTGCCCTCATATCTTTAATGATGTTGCCATTTTCTTATTTATTTTATTTATGTATTTATTTATTTATTTATTTACATTTGTTGACCGGGAGTGTCCGACTGGACGTAGGTCCATCTTCAACAGAGGCCCGGGGAGAAAAGCTCCACAGTTAAAATAAACAGACAGTATTTCTTATGACCAATTATTTTATAATAATCATGCATGTTTATTTAATAAGAGTTATTATGCTACATTTACTGACATTCAAGATGAGGTGCAGGTGTATAATTTTTAGACCATCTTGAAGAAATTCATCTTCTTTTACTGAAGCAGTTTTGCTACCCAGTTTGTAGACCTAAGGACATTTGATTATTCATAGCTCACATCTCACTTTTTTATATATGAAGAATAGTCCAACTTCCTCGAATATAACATTATGAAGTACAACATTGTAATGTTTGAATCTTGTGTATGACAAAAATGCAAAACTAATGTTGTACTTCTCTTGCTTGCATGACATCATTATTAACAGTTAATCAATTCCCCTTCCTTAAGGAATATCTACATTATTACAAACTGTTATCCACCTTACTTTCACCTGCCTTCTGAAGAGATTTCCCTGTCCTAATTTCTTTCAATGGTAATAACTGAAGCAAACAAATAAAAAATATATCCTTCTTACACATATCTATCCATCCATTTTCCAATCACCTTATCCTTTACATGAGTGCATTGTTGCTGATGCTTTTCTATGTATCCAGAGGGTGCAAGGCTCTTTTTCAAAATGCACACATTTCACTCATAAACTGCATGCACACATGCCAACCATATGCAACATTGCCAGTCAATATACTACGTCTTTAGAAAACCTCAAATGGCTCCTCCACACAAAGGGTACCCAGCCAAGAACTAAACTGGAGAACTTTTTGTTGCAAGGTGACAACCCTACAGAGTGCAGACATACAAACTATGTTTCAGTAATCTGACATGTAACACCAACAACAGCTGAGATGCATTTCAACTTATGGCACTACTGTATATTCCAGTAATATTGGTAATTGTAGTGTTGTGTTCATTAACTACAAATGCATTTCTTATGTTTTAAAAATATTTGAAATGTCAGATCTGTTTTATATATATTTGCATGTTTTGCAAAATGCCTCTTTATATTACTCCAACGGCTTCTATTTTGTATCTATCACTTACTGTATTTTCACTTTCAGAATTGGTTTGTGCTTAAAATATGTTTGAGATAAAACCTAACAAATGTCTTCTCAATACAGATGATTAACTTGAATCTAGCGGTCTGAGAGAAAGACGGTGTGAGGTTATGAATTCTCTGGCAAGCTATCCAAATCTTTTATTCATGTTACTTAGTCATTGTATAGGACTTGATTATTATATTCATGTAGTCTTTGACTTCTGACAGCTTTGTCATTTTCCAGAGTATTATGTGTCTGGTGTAATCCTGTTTTTTTTTTTGAAGAAAATGTTTAGGTTATTTGCCAGTAATAGATAATGGCAAAGGTGTGTGCTGCTTGTAGGGATCCAGCCATGATATAAAACTGCAGGCAACAGTAATCGTTACAGGTGTACATTACAACTTCAGACCACTGGTTAGTTCAAAATTATTGACTTGTACTGAAGGCATGAACCCAGAAAAAGAACAGATGTAACTATAAGCTGACAGTAAGGTTATAAGCACAAGTTAATAATGGAATTTCATCCATCCATAGTTCCTTTTCTCTCATTTTTGCACATGGGATCCTGGTGTCTCATCAATAGAGACCATCATCTAGAGCCATTTTTATACTACCAGGTGACCAGCTGTGCTGCAGTCGTCCTTTCATACCACATACCTGCATGGGTATACTGACCTGTGGGGGAGAGGTGACTGTAGCTATAAGGTGAAGATGAGAACAATGAATGGTAAGTTTTCAAGGACTGACCATTTTGTAACCAGATGGCAAGGCTGATGCAGAAGGTTTACTGTAAATATGCAGTTCACTGCAGGTCGCTGACTAAGGCAAGAAAGCTAGGGCCACACATATGAGGTCATGAAGCAGACAGTCGATAAAAGGATTGCAGATAGAAGAAAACAAAAGTGATTTCAAAGTAGCAAAGTGATTCTAAAGCTGGTCTATTTTTTGGAAAGTAGCCTGTCAATGAAGGTAGGAGAGCTACACATGTGCAAGCTGGTTTCATCTCCATTGCTGCCACAAGCTGATTATATTACAATGACTGAATTATGAAAACTTCCCCATGAATGAAAAAAATGTTCCATTTGTTTATTGCTTTAAAGTGTCACACTTCTATGGCAATGCTAAAAATGTCTGTAATAGTATATATCTCCCCTACTTGTTTTGTTCCTATAGTTACAACACTTATTTAGCTCTACGGGTATTTCAGAATATATACTTAGTATCAGTATAAAAAATACATTCTCACTTACAGCTCACTTCATCGGATTATGTAATATCGACAATGTGAATCGGTGTGTGTTTTTATTATTACTGTAATTTATTAAATACTGCCCCCATACCATATACTCATGTGTGCTAACTTTAACCCTAATCTCTGTCCCCAGTCTCCTACAATACCTTATGAAAATCCTTCCCCTAACAGTATCACTATTCAGACAAAATATGTCTCAATGTCCTATTACTTTTAGTTTTTTTTTGTTTTGTTTTGCTTTGTTTTTAATTTTATAATGCTCAGAAAAGGAAAGGAAAGTGTTTGTTTTTCTTTTTTGATCATTGTAGTTTGCATTTCTTTTGTTGATATTTGTTAGTTTTCATGTTTATTTTTTCAACATTGCATGTGTGATAGTTACAAATGCCAAAAGTAATGGAAAAATAATGCATTCCCATCCTGCAGTATTATATCTGAAATTAGTCGTCTAAACATAGAACACAATATAGCATATTGGAAATTTATTTCTCCATGGAAAGCTTCAGACTTTTTACTATACAGCATGTGACAGAGATATTAAAATACTTCTTTCTAAAATCTGAATAAGAATGAAAGTTTTCTTTGTTTAAGGATTAGACAGAAAACAACTTTTCTGTGTCCATTTATGATATTGAATCTTCCCCTTTAACATGATGTTACTTGTTGCTTCATGACAACTCTAAGACCGAATGTCGGTTATATAAGTCTAAAAACATTTCTCTGTGGGCACTGTTTAAGATCCTTTCATATCTGATTTAGAGTTCCCCATATTATTTTCTTTATCAGCTGGGTAGTTTAATAGTTTTTACAAGTAAAACAGTCATGCTGTGCACAGTAAATTGAGCTTTCTGTTTTTGTTTTAATCTCAGAAAGTGTTTATTTTCTCATCTTCATTTCTTGTATGAGAAAGGTGAGGTTAAGGTAACATAGACAATCACAGATAACAGCACTTCTAATGTTTTCAAAAGCAATTCGATTAAACCTCTGAAACCTTAGGTTCCAATAAGTAAAATGCTTTGTTTGACAATGCTTTGTTGACCAATTGTTTGACAAATGTCATTTTGCCAGGGATAAATAAATTCATAGGCATTTGACCTTTTTCTTCTTCCTTACAAATTCCAGGATCATTTTTTGGATCACTGAGTTTTAGTTAGAGCACAGAGATAAGGAAGAATGATAAAGAATGCATGATTGTAGATGTAAAGGAAGTGGCTGTGTGAAATTTGTTTTTCCCGTTAAGTCTTACTGCTGAAAAATGTAAACCATTCCCAAGTTACTACGTAA
The DNA here is from genome assembly GCF_019279795.1 of Protopterus annectens. Lineage (NCBI taxonomy): Eukaryota > Metazoa > Chordata > Ceratodontiformes > Protopteridae > Protopterus > Protopterus annectens. The sequence continues at coordinate 214,646,060 of NC_056744.1, read as the reverse complement.
GACAGGAAACATGTTATATGCTGCTTGGAATTTGTAGTCCACAAGCTTTCCCTATAAGTGCATTCATGTAAAACAAGGTTTTCACAACATAAACTTTATTATTTATTTGAAATTATACCCCCTTTATGTTGCATTACAAAAAATGAACGATTATATTTTGCAGGAATGCAATCCCTGTTGTAAGGAAGCTACTTAATATTCATGCTGACTGACATTTAAAATAAATTCTTTATCAGCGTTACTGCAAAAATGAACACTATTATTTATTTATTACAGTATTAACTATTATCAATGCATTACTAAGCTTCTATTTTCATTGAATTGTTAATTATGCAAGGCCACTGGGCACAGACTTGGCTTTAGAGGGCATGGCTACACAGTTGTATGTTTCTGACCCGCTCAGAATCAGGAAAAGTCAGACATACAAAAATAATTATAAGTCTGAAACATTTTGGAAGAGAAAAATATAAAGAAAGCTACATCATATTTGCTCTACTCCCTTGTCACCTATCCCTTTTGAAAACTAAATGCATACTGCACCATGTTACAGACTCTGAAAAACTAGTAAATATGATTAAATCAGCAGTGAAGCATGTGTCTAAGGGGTATAATCACTATGAGCATGTTATTTTTATATTATGTTCTTACTGTTTTAGCACTTGATATATTTACTGAAATGATTACATTAGGAAAGCATGGAGCCAAAACCTCATTCTGCAGTGATGATGTCTTGCACACTATTGGTAAGGTTTCCTCTAATGTGTAGGCTGTATTTTCCTGAATGCATATTTATCCTTATTCACAATATCACGTATATTGGAGCCTAAAAGAGAATATGTACTTTTTTACTATAGAAAATAACAAGTCCAGTTTAAGGGCACTACATTTACTTTGTTATTACTATAAAAAATGTTCACACTTTTAGGTGTTGTCTACTTTAGTGTGATTCAACTTGAAGAAGGCTGGGCTGGCCAGATTGTGTGTCAGTGGTCATATTTCATATTTCTCAGTTTGCCAATAAAACAAAGAAAAGACTGTATGGCAACAGAACTTAACTCACAAAACAAAAACACGTGAAACAGAAACAGTTTGTAGAATGCAATTTTGAAATGTATAGAAACTCAGAATGACTTGACAAATGCTCATCAAAACTTCCTGACGTAGAGTATTACTTTCTGTCAGAAAAAAAGTCTGACAGCTGTCAGACCAAACGTTTGAAATGCATTTTGTTAAAGCTGATTTAAAACAAATGTAGAAATAAATGCAAGACTTTGTGTCGAGACAAAAAATATTCTGTGCTGGTCCACAGACAGAAAACACTTAAACACAGAGTTGTCATCATACATTTTATTCTGCCAACATAAATATTACAGTTACTAGAGATTTTGCACTAACAAGAACCTTCACTGAAAGTTTAATATCTAAAGAAAGGTTTTTGTTGATCTGAAATCTCAAATAAAGTTAAAACCTATCTTAGCCAAGTGAAAGGTATCACATTACCTCAGGTTTCTGTTACTTTGCATTAAGACAGAGCTATGATAACCATACAGTCAAGCGAATTTAATTGGAAAAACATAGATTGTACCTAATATTTTAATCTTTGTCCTTGGATTCCAGTAGACACTCCATTACTTGGGTTTCCTTACCTGCTGCATACAGCTGCCCAGCTTGCAAGCATTCATTTCATTAACTCCGATATTCCTGACTACTACCAGATCATAGGTGACATAATCACTGGGCAGTTCCTAGTAGTAAACATTCACATTAATGATTTTATGAATACCTTGGTCCAAGGTCATCAGAATATGAATCTGCACACCCTTAAAACCAGTAGCCTTAGATCTTCATAGGGGTGTCCAAACATTTTGGCTCAGGGGCCAGTTACAGTACAGTTCTGGGCCCATGACGGCAACATGACCATGCCCAACATGCATCTTTCCATTCAAAATAGTTTGTTATAGGACATGCCAAGGGCAAGATAACATGCCTTAGTGGCTCAGAATGTGGCCCTAGGGCCACCTGTTTGATAGAAAAGATGTTATTAATTATGGAAACTTATTTGGAGTGGAAGTTTTTGTGTCAGCAGTTTCACAGATAGAAATGCATGGCAGGAGGGCAGTATGCAAGTGAGCCATGTTCCTTATAGAAGTAATAGCTCATTTGAAAATATTCTTGGGACAGGAACAAAGTGAATATTTCTCCTAGTTTAATATTTAGTTGGTGATATGATGAAATTTCTGCAGCAGCATATAAACATTTTATCTATTTATTTATTTGTTGTTGACAAGGTTAGTCCAACTAGGAGATAAAATTTGGCCAGAGCATTGTAGGACTTCCACTATCCTTTTTGATAGGTGCAAAGGGATCTTTTATTCCATTTGAGCTACAACCAACTCAAGCAGATAGGACCTCATGTACACTGTCTCAGCTGAAGAACAACACAATCAGGAGTGCAGCTTTACCTTTATGCTATACTGCAGTATTAGCAAGCCATCTACTTGGTGTAGGAAAATAACCTACAGTATCCTGCCACTGCAATTTTATATTAAGGATTTAATGTTTTGTTATTGTTACAAGCTTAGGCTTACACTTCAAAAGTGTTAATGTGATTCAGTATAATCAGTGAGCAACGTACTCCATACCAACCAATTGTCTAAGCAGCTCTTGGAACTGAATTAGAAATAAATAAGTGAGATTTCACTACTGTTAGGGTTGTGAGTCCATCATAGGGTCTGCTGAGCCAAGAGATTTCACATACTCCCCACCTTCTATCTGAGACCATAAAAGCATTCATTGTCTGGGATTTTCCACATTCAATACATAGTTCTAATGTAATATTTAGAATCATTCCATCATATTGTTGGGTTGTGTTATATGTATTTAGCTCTGAAAGTATAATGCATAAACTGCTAGCAAGTTGAGCTGACAGTCCAGGCAAATGGGTGCTCATAAAGTATAGATTCATTCATATGAATATCTGTATATACAATGAGCTACTGATGGATTTTCTCTTCTATTTTTTAACCTTTATAAAATTTAAAATAAATCCAGATAACATGTATAACACACTAACATTGTAGATCATTGGATCATAGGATCATAGGAAGTTCTTAGGCTAATGGCCCTAGGGCCTTTACAAGTCTAGCCAAGTTCTACCCTTATTTCCATGATGAGCACATAATGGCTGTGTCCAAGAGGGACACAGGTAGAACCCCTGGGGTAAATTGACATGATGTGGGAGTCTGTTCAAAGCTGTGGTAACCTCTGGGAGACATATCTGCCCCTCCAGCAGGTTCTGTTAATGTCACATACCAGGCTAAGGTCTTTAGAGTGAGTACCCATGTACCAATTGACTTGCGGATATGCAGCATTTCCAATAAACAGGGTCAAAGATTGCTTTATATGCAAGGCAGAGATTGGCTCTGAGTAGTTTGTATGAAACAGAATAAAGTGACAGTGATTTCAGATGATCCTCATAGGACAGATGCTGAAGACCTTGAATTTTCCTTGTGAAGAACCTTTGTGGTCTCTCCAATTACTGCAGGTGCTTGGGAAGGTACATACCAAAAGGGGCATTGTACTCAATTACTGGCCTGATGAGGAAAGAGTACCGTGAGACAAGGGAGCCCGCAGTATTTTTTGCAGGGGGGGGTGCAAACACAGAGCCCCGCCCACATAGCTCCACCCACCAACACGCCATTCCAATTTCCCATTACTTGACTATTTCTCCCCATTTGCCATAGACACTGTTCAAATCTCTCAGTGAACATACTGTTTTATGCTTTACTTCTACAACGATTACAGACATTTAAATTTAATTTACAACTTTTATTTCAAATGTTATAGCCCAAACACTGATAGACATTTACTAAACCTAAACAAAGCAATAGTCTTACAATGAAAACAGACTTACCATTAAAGCTTCTCTACCTTTGAAACTCACATTCACTGAAACAGCATTGAAACCCACATTAAAAAAAATGCATCTGGCCAGTGGCAGGTTGTTTACCTTTGATCTGTTTTCAAGCAATAGGCTCCTTGCACACCTTGTCTGGGCCATGCAAAAGTTCTTTGATTCACCTGATTGCATTAATTATAATATATAATTGAATTATATTCCTTGTATTATATAGCACCACTTGTTTGAGTGTGTTTTAAATTTATAGTTTTGAACATGTTTCCAGTAAGCAATGAAACAAAACATAAGCCAATAATGACAAACTGCCCAATTCAGAACATTTCAACCATAAAAGGCCACTCAAACTTATGTCATTACAATCCACCAATATCAGTCAATATACACAATCTCTGCAGAAGTAAAAGTCATCTGAATAATTCCACATTAAAGATATCTGAAACTAATCAATAGGTTGTTGCCAGAAAACAACTGTATATTTCAGTGTTTCATCTACAAATTCAGTGCCTGCTGCTGTCAAAGAATAAATTGCCTATGTTAAATAAAAAAAAAATGTCAGTACTTCTGCAATAAGTAAGCCTGGAAACGTCGACTACATCTACTTTCAGAGTACTCTGAATTCACCTTTTATTCTATCTAGAATCCCAAAGGTTGTGGCCATACAGATTGTTATGAATCAAGAAAGTCAGCTGTTATAACAGCAGCAAGGCCAGGCTGAATTACATAATACAAATTAAAGAGCGGGAGGTGGCAGAATTAAAGATGTTAAGATTTGCACTGGGTGTAATAAGGATGGACAGAATTAGGAATCAGTATATTAAAGGGTCAACCAAGGTTTGACACTTTGAAGACAAAGCTAGAGAGGCGAGATTGCATTGGTTTGGACGTGCTGAGTAGGGATGCTGGGTATATTGAGAAAAGGTTGCTAAGGACGGAGCTGCCAGATAACAGGAAAAGAGGAAGGCCTAACATAAGGTGTATGGATGTGGTGAGAGAGGACATGCAGGTAGTTGGTGTGACAGAGTAAGATGCAGAGGACAGGAAGACGTGGAAACAGATGATCTGCTGTGGCGACCCCTAGCAGGAACAGCAGAAAGAAGATGATGATTATTATTATTATTATTTTAAAAAGTGTTTAACATTTTGTTCAGTTTCGATGAATCAATATAGTTGACTCATTTTATAGGGATTTACTAAACATACAGAACAAAATAAAAGGTGAGGTGTGTTTGTGCACTGAATCTGTGCATGTTTTCATTTCGAAGCAGTACTGTATTGTGCCAGTAAGTAAATGCAGGATGCACATGAGCAGATGCACTCCAATTGCTGCGGTAGTGTTTCTCTACATTGTAATGTTATGTTGGGCATATTCAGTGGATATAAAAAGTGTACATACCCCTGTTAAAGTGCCAGGTTTTTGTGATATAAAAAATGAGACCATAATAAATAATTTCAAAACTTTTCCCACCTTTAATGTGACCTATAACCTGTGCAATTCAATTGAAAAACAAATCTATTACGGGAAAAAAATGTGTGCACACCCTTAATCTAATATTTTGTTAATTATTGTGATGCAGCTCTGTTGGAGCTTTTGGCTTCAAGCCTCTGAAGAAATATTTACAGCTAGAAGTTCCTGGGTATTAAAAGTAAATTAATAATGAAACAAGTATATATTAAAGCCCTCTACGATCTGTACTACTACAGAAGTGACCAGGACCAGCATGGGCCTTTACCTGAAAGAAATGCATAGGCTCAGAGGGACACAATCCAGTTAATAAAAGTACACAAGTTACACATGACAATATTTCATAAACAAGAGTAACCTGCTGATAGACATTTTTCTAGCTCGGCATATATATATACTTTTCTTTTTTCTTCACACTGTGACCTAGGCAATCATCAATAAAATCAAAAAATCAAACCAACAGGTGATAATGCACAATATACATAGTTTACAATAAATTATAATATATATATATATTAAAAATAAAATTATTATCAATGCAATAACACTTATCAACAAATACATCGCAACATAATAATTTTATAAACCAAACTGCCTTGCTTGGTTGGCTTCTACTTTTGTGTGTAATGTCAAGAATGAAGAGAAGATGAGCCAGATTCAGATTCTCCAGCCAAAGAGCTCAGTGTATACTTACTCTGACCTTAGTTAGTAACCTACTGACAACAGCTTTTGATCAACCCACACTGTTAGCCTTGTGTGAGCAATCACAGTCTCCACTCTTTTTTTTTAACATTTTTCACAGCCACTCATTTACTGAGTTTATTCATTTATTTTACTGGAGACTATTCCTTAATTCTTTTTGTCTGCAGTTCTGAAGTGAACCTAAACAATCCATCCCCAAATATTCTCACCTCACTAATCTGTAGAGGTCTTCTTGAACCACACCCTTCTTCAAGTTCACTGCCCAGGGGATTATGGCACCCCTCCCACAAAGAATATACAACACGCACACACTTTATCAAGCAGCAATATTTCTAAATTTCTATATTTACCACTGGGTTGGGCTATTTTGAAAGTCCTAATACTAACATTTGGAAATGCTTTAAATTTCTCATACTTATCTATTCAGTAAAAATGTATGATATTACAGATACTCAGACTATGTCACATTCAAACATAGCCATGCATTAATTAAAAAAGGGCAATATGTAATGGAATACATGCTGAAACAATCAGCAAAGACTAATCCTGAATATATATCTGAAAGGAATCACTTAAATGTAATGCAGTTACAAGACAATGAGGGGTGATACCTCTGGAACAGTGACCGCATACAGTAAACTCTTGGTTAACAGGTCTGGCACCCATGGAGATGGGTAGATGCCAGATAACTGTAGTTTCTGGTTGTTTGAGAGTTACTGAGTTACTGTTAAAAACAGGTCTAACTAATACTGTACCCTATACTATTTGTTTGGTTTGACTTGTTCTCAAGGTTGGTGAGAGAGGGACATTTTTCCTATCTTCCTTTTAAAAATTCAAACTCTAAAAATGTAAGGTATGCTTCTGCAGGGGGGGGGGGGTGACAGAAAGTGCAACACATGAAAACTGTGCTGTATTTCTTTGACTTTTTGTTCAGGTTGCTTGAGAGTTCTGGTTGCTTGAGTTCTAGTTAACAGTTTACTATATTAAAAAAAAGGCTAATTACATCTACACCTTCACATGTGACATCATAAACAAGGCAAGGTGGATATGAAACTGGCACCCTTCAAAGAAACATTTTCAGCAGCCTTTGTTTTTAAGGACATTAACTCATGACAGCATAGCAACAGTACTAAATCTATATCAAGGCACAAAAAATTACATTCTGACAAGGAATACCTTAAAGATTTGTTAGGTACTGCATGGTTAGACACTTACAGGAAAGTCTGTAGCATAATAATATAAGTTTTACTGTGAGAATATTTTATCAGTCACAGAATATATAACAAGGTTAACATTTTGTTGTGTATGCCCAATACCCAGGTACATTCATTATACATTTGTAGAACATTTCACTCTGCGTGGGAGTACCTTCCGCTCTTGAGAGGTTGCCAGGGTCAGTCTCTAACACTCATATAAATAGTTAACACTGACCACAAAAAACAGGAAATAATCTGTACTTAGCTCCCAATTTCATTTAAACTAGCACAGCAATGAAACCAGTCTAACATAAAAGCATGCCTTTCTCCTCTTCTAAACTGATGATGCCACCAGATTTCATAACTGTTTAAATCTTGTATTAAAATAAAAGTTTCTGAATCTTCTTAAAGGTCAATGACAATATAACCGTACACAAAAAATAATTCTTCAGGCATATAATCAAGTCAGATGAGTTATGGCTTAGCCTTTTAAAAATAACAGTGGGGGCTACTGACAGTAAGAATTCAGTCAAACATAAAAATAAATAAATAAATAAACACACTATGCAATGCAACATGACAACCAGATGAAATCCATAAATCAATGGCTGTTCCTGGAGGGCACTGGACACTAGAGGAGTGTGCCGCTTTCGCGTTTTGGCGACAAGTGTTCAGTTTACAAAAAAAAATTTTACCTCAGGAGTGGACTTCCTTCTTGTTCCCTGGACAGCACTGGACACTAGGAAAAATACTGGGCACTCATTCACACTCCATCTCAACTGCGCCGCTTTCACGTTTTGGCGCCAAATGTTCAGTGTACAAAAAAAAATAAATTACCTCAGTCAGGAGTGGACTTCTTTCTTCCTTGTCTTTGATCAACCTACCTTCTTGTTATTATACCAAAACTAAGTGCACAACACCACCACCACCAGTCCAGTCCACTCCTTCCACCACATGATGAATCTTTGGTTTGTTCATATCAGGAATAGGATACTCTTCCACCGTCCACCTGCAGTCATCCAATTAACTGTATGCAACTGCAGTTGTAAAGTTTAAGGAGGAGTTTGAGGCTCATCAGTCGTAAATTATGCATTATCATGTCATATGACTGCCTGCCACCTCCACTAACATCTCTTCCAAAGTTCCAAACAATGCAGGCTTTATAGAAAAAAAAAAGTAAGTGGAAATGACAGAAAAAAGTGTGTTTTGCCAAATCATCACAGATAACATTAAGAAAATCCAGGGGGGGTGCAAGTGCACCCCCTTGCACCCGCCTGCGGGTGCCCTTGCCAGGAGATTATAATTTCTTTTTTTCGGGAGGCAATGCCCTTACTTATGAGATGAGCAATACAGAATGCCCTTCTTACAACTGTGGAGACAAGGTTTATACCATCAAATAGCTTTTGAAACCATATTAAATACTAACTACTATTAACTCGACTATATTAAGAAAATTTAAAATAGATAAATAGTACATAAGCCAAAGCTAAGTTCTCTTTGGTATGTATGTTCTAAGCATGCTGAATCTTCCATTGTAGATTTGATATTAATTACAGACATAATCTGCTTATTATGATGCAATTCAGATGTTCTGCAAAGAAAGCTTGTATTGTCACAAGAAAATGTGGTTGCATTTCTCTAGCACTAAGAGCAAATTTAGGCCAAAATTTGTAATCGATAGACATCCATTTAGATGCAACTCAGTTAGTACTAATTTTATTTTCATATAATAGTGGTTAAATTCAGAAAATCAGAAAAGGGAAGCATAATAGTTTTTTCCAGATTTTGGTTGCTGTCATGTCTTCAGCAGCTAAGATATACCTAGAAAATTGCAACTGATCTTTATTAATGCAGTAGCAGTCAAAGAATAAAATTTAAACAATGTTTAGTTAACTGAACTGTAAATGACCAAGGAATTCAAGCAGCTAAAATTATGACAAAAATATGGGAGTTCCTTACATTCATAATGGATATGTTGCCAACTGACTGTGCCTTATTACACCTCTACCATAAGTAGTGTCCTTGTTAAATATTTGAAAATTTCTATGGAGCAACAAGTATTCTATGCATAGATTTCCATGTGAAAATTTTCCAAAGTGCAGGTGATATTACTTTTCTGACCAAACCTAAATTTATGTCAAATGTGGATAATTAATTTGATTCAGGTAATTGCAGTGAGGATCTGATATTACTGATCAACATGATAATAAGACTGTATATAATTGAGGAAAAACTGAGAAAGATGTTATTTTATTTTGATATATAGATTTTATATAACTTGACGATGCTAGGTAATGGTTTACTGTACTTCTGTCATATTTTGTAACTTTGTAGATGTAAATGAATTCTTTGAATAAGTTACCTGTCTTCAGAATCAAGTCCAATTCCTGAATAATACTGTCTGTTGATAAAACAGAAGCTCCCTTTAAACAGTTAAATCAATAAAATTAAAAACCAATCCTCGAGTTTTACATTCTGGACATGTTCGAGCCATCTGTAGATCCATGCCAAGAAAGAGACTGGATATGTTGAAATGTTTTAATGTTGAATAATATATATATATATATATATATATATATATATATATATATATATATATATATATATATATATATATATATATATATGGGTCTACTGCTCTACATCAAAAATACACTTCTTCGAAATAGAGCAGTAGACCCTACACTTCAGCGAAAGTCCACTTAAATGAAAGTGCACTTTCGCTGAAGTCTAGTTCCCCGGGCTACCCAAGAAAAAAAAAAAAAAACACTAAAACATATTTTTGCAGGGGGCAAGCCCCCCTGCATTCCCCATATGGGGGGCTGTGCCCCCCACACTGCCCCACTTAAATATACAAACTTTGAGATCGCACTACAGCGGGGAAAAGGGAATATTCCCATTCCACACTGTAGTGTGACTGCTGAAGTCAATGTTCGAAGTTTCACTACTTCGAACAAGTGGACTCAGTGAAGTGGGGTTTGAAGTAATGAAACTTTGAACACATTGATGGAGCCCATAGATATATATATATATGGGTTCCATACACTAGATCGAATTTTCACTAATTCGCTAATCCACTGCAGCAAAAGTGCACTTAATCAAAAGTGCACTTACGCGAAGTTCAGTACAACGAACGAGTGTTGTACTGAACTTCAGTGCAGTACTCACGGACCTTAGGGTTAGGGCACATGTCATGGTAAGGGGATAGCCCATAGCGTTATTCTCTTACCATGACCCGTGCCCTAACCCCAATGTCCGTGATGACTGCAGCGCAGTGAAGGACATAGTAACATCTTCCACTATGGTGTGATAGTCACAAACCTTAGGGTTAGAGCATGGGTTAGGGTAAGGGGATAGCTTTACTAACTATCCCTTTACCCTAACCCATGCCTAACCCTAAGGTCCATGACTGTCGCACCATAGTGGAGGACACAGCTTGTTTTTTATGTCCTCCGCTGTGCTGCGGTGTTTTTGGTGAAGTGCACGTTTTCGTTCTTGTAATAGGAATCTATATATATATATATATATATATATATATATATTTAATTTTTAATGATATATTTTAAAATTTGAATATGAGGTTTATATATTTCAGATTTGTAGGAACAGAAATATGCATACAAAAATAATCACTTATTGCTTAGATTTTACTCTCTATTAGAATTAAACACAAATCTGATATCGTAAAAATCTTATCATAAAAAACTTCATGCAGATTTTGTGAGTAACCAATGAAATATCTTTTAAAAAAAATGTGCCATAGTGGGCTCATATGATTTATCATGTGTTCAGTTGGTAAAGTAATTTTTTGGTGCCAAAAGTGGTCAAATGCTAGGTAAGTAGGAGTTGGTAGTAATGCCTAAACTTTTGTTTAAGTTTTAGCACTGGGGCTGTTATGTTTATCTGTGCAAGCGCATGTGTGTGTGTGTGTGTGTGTGTGTGTGTGTGTGTGTGTGTGTGTGTGTGTGTGTGTGCATGTGTGTGCGCTTGTGTGTGTGTGTGTGTGTGTGTGTGTGTGTGTGTGTGTGTGTGTGTGTGTGTGTGTGTGTGTGTGTGTGTGTGTGTGTGTGTTTGTGTGTATTGTTTAGGGGTTTTGTTACAGGAAATGGTGTTTAGCACCCTAATGTAGAGAGTTGAGGTTAGTGTCCGGAGTTGGTTTGGGGCAAGGATAGTGGAGACCAATGCCCTACCCTTACTCATTTGTGCTAACACTAATCATAGTCCTATCCATGCAGCTAACCACAAACTTACACATTACGTGACTAAACACTCTTCTCTTAACAATACCACTATGTGGAGAGTGGGCTGGATTCAGTAAAGCCTATGTGGTGTGCTAAGACCATGTGTGACAAGAAGATGATAGCAGACCATTTTGTATTCAGTAAATTGCTTTACACTCTGTGTATAGCAGTGCAAACACGATAAACATCATGGCATGCTAATTACAGCATAAACAACTGAATTGTATGCTAATCAACCAAAGATGTTGAAGCTGTTCAACAAGCTATAAAGCAATCGTGTAGACTCAGTGAAGGTGTTCCTTGTGAATTCCAAAACCTTTTGGAATACAGACACAGAAACTAGAGTACACAGAAATTATGTTAGGGGCTGCTGTTACTCTTATTCACGTGTGTGTGTGTGTGTGTGTGTGTGTGTGTGTGTGTGTGTGTGTGTGTGTGTGTGTGTGTGTGTGAGACAGACCCAAGTCTGTGCTGCTTCTTCTAATAGACCTCCGCAAAGAAGGGGAAGGGTGTTTAGACCTCGTTTAACATTTCATGGTCTGCATGATGTAGAAACTGTACTGCACTACCGGGTGGATAGAGATGCACTATAAGAATTCTGCAACCTCTGTCATCCTCAACTGAGGGCAAACCAAGGGGAACCAATAGCTGTGGAGACTAAGGTAAGTGTAGAGAATATTAGCTACAAGAACTTTCCAGAAACCAACAGAGGATATTCTGTGGGTGTCACAGGCATCAACATCCAGAATCCTGCATCATTTACTGAATGCTATGCTACAACATGCCAGAGACTACATACATTTTTCCCATATACATATTTCTGACTTTAATGACCAGTCTTTTAGTTGTATGGTGTTACAATACATGTTTAAGAGTAATAGAGGCAGTTATATTAACAATAAGATAGAAAAGGCAGAAACAAAATGGATCACCACTTTGCAAGAACATAGATTTCCATGGTTAAATGGTTGTGTTCCCTTGAAACCCTTATTGAAAGAATGTAGATTGCCTCATTAACTGGTTAATTGGTTAATTTCTTATAGTATAGATACTGCTTGTATTACATTGTGTTGTTTGTCTGATGAAGTGCCTCTTATTGGGCATGAAAGTGCTTACCTTTTGTTAAAACTGATTTTTATTCAACCTTGTGTGGTACTGGTATATCTGTTTCTTTACTGCATATTTACAGTGTTGCTATTGATGTGGTAGTTAGCAGGAACATCGCTCCTACTGAAAGGGATGATAATACATTTCTTTTAATTTGTTTGTGTAAGACGATCTTGTAGGATGTTGGCATCATTTGGACATTCTAAGACCACTCCCAGTTTGCAGTCATCAGCAAACTTTGTCAGCCACTGATCTTTAGGTTTTGCTTGTACTTCGGAGAAATATATTCCAAACAGTAGAGGTCCCAATACTGATTCCTATGGAATACAGTTGGATACAGGTCTGCTGTTGGAGGTGAATTCCCCTACTTTGACTATATGTGCTTTATCAGTGAGCCAGATAGTGGTCCATCTATCAATATAAGGGTTGATACTGGGCTGGATGAGTTTGTCTATGATGTCTGAGTGGGGGATATTGTCAAAAGCTTTTTTTCTGAGGATGTGCAGCAGGTATTATGGGAGACTAACACACCTGCTACAAAAAAATCATATCTGTGTAAGTGAAAAAAATGTTCTAGTTAGTACCATTCCAAAAAACAGGACTTTTAAGAACTAGATGCCTCTGGTTCTTGATTACTTGTGTGAGTTGCTATCCTCTGACCTTTCTTACTCCTCTAGCAATGTTTATTTTCAGCCATTTTGGCTTGCTTGTCCACGGACCTCCTCACACTACTTGTGCTCAAGTCAATCAGTTTTTGATAGAGGTTTTACATACCTATCCACCTAGAAAACAGGTGGCGTCTTCTTGGCATTTTAACTTGGTGCTCAAAAAGCTTACTTTTGTCCATGTGAACCATCTATTGAGGCTGACGTGAGGGTTTTAATGTGGAAACCTGTTATGCTCATTATTCTGACTTCTGCTAGAAAAACAAATGAGCTGCAGTTGTAAGCACTCGTGTTGAGTCTGCCATACCTCATTTTTGACAAGGATAGGGTGTATTTGAGAACTAATCATTCTTTTATGCCTCGAGTAGTCTCAGAGTTTAGTTTGAGGCAGTCTGTTAATCTCCCTGTCTTTTTCCACTCAGCCCCCCAAAAAAAGGGAGAAGAGATCTTTCATATTCTGAATGCCCACTGGCAGCTCAGATGCTACCTTGACAAAACACAGTCTTTCAGGAAAGCTGATCAGCTGTTTGTATCCTATGAAAGTAATAGGAAATGATAACTATTGTCAAAGCAGACAATTTCTAGATGGTCTGTATTTCTTTTTGCGATTCACCTTATAACAAGCCACGTTAGGGCAGGGCTAGGTCTCATTCCACTATAGTTTTGGCTTCTTTGGTGGTTTTCTGAAAGATGAACTCTAAGAGCATTCTGGAGGCAGAAACTTGGTCCCCTCTACATACCTTTACAAAGCATTACCAAATGGATTTGATTTCCAGGTCCAGAACATGCTTTGCAAGGGGTATTCTTCAGGGTCTCCTAGTTTCTTAATCCCCCTTACCCTTCATTTGTTCCTAAGGTGTGATAGTCTACTTAAATAGCTTAGACTATTGTAACAATGATCAAATGTTGAACATAGTACAGTCATGTAAGTACCAGAATTAAACACCACCTTCTTACTGAAAAACAAAATTCTAAAATTTATTGTTAGCCCTTTTGTTCGCTTACAATGAAGGAACTTCTTCATACATCAGACCAAAATACTTTGCAGTTTAAATAACACAAATAATTCATGACAACATAGCACCTCCAAAATAGCTTAATTCAAGCCCATATAAAATACTATAATTTAACAAACAAGTATATTACATATAAATAAACATCCTTAAAATGTTGTTTGCGCAATAATTGCATTAAAAAGTCCCTACTCCTTTTAATATTTACCTAGTTAAAGCTTTCAATTTTACAACACATTTAAGAGTGCAAGAATCATTTAAACCAGGGTAGGCAAAGGCATTAGTTTTCAATTGCCATAGTAGCTCCATCTCCTCAAGTTTTAGTGACCAAGGCCCCCATCCAGGACTAATTTTCACCTTTTCAATAATAATATAATGGAAATGATGATCGGCCTGCTCCAAAATATGCTTTGCTAAAGCATTATTTTTATCCTGTCTATTTATACTGTGCTGGTGCTCATATATTCTCTGCTTAAAATGTCTCTCTGTCTTTCCAAAATAAAACGGAGGACATTGTTTGCACCTTGCTAGGTACATTACCCCTTTAGTGTTGCAATCAAACTTCCCAACCAGAGTGTGTTTCACATTTCCAGTAATAACCAAGGGACTAACCTCTATGTATTTACAAAATGAGCACCTTCCACACTTTTTCCATGCCTCTGTTAGGAACACACGGCCTGATTTCTTTATTTAAAAGTGCTTTCAAGTTAAGGCCTCTCCTAAATGTAATTTTGGGTTCTAATCCAAGTTTATTCCTCAGAATACCAACATCTCTATTCAGTGCCCAGTTTTTACTCAATATGTCTCTAAGGCTCATAGTATCACTTGAAAAAGCTGTTGTAAAACTGATATTATAATCTGATTTTTCACCTCTCCCACTGGGATTATTGCATAGAGCTAGTTGTTGTTCAGGCCCCACTGAGCCCTTGTTTAAAATAGGTAGGAAATGTGCTCTTTTTCTTTTTTTCCCCACTTCAGCTATAATGTCATCCAGTAAAAGAAGGGGATATCCCCTGCTTATAAACATCCCTTTCAGGTTTCCACACTCTATATCAAAAAATATATCTAGAGTGATCATTTTAGCTGCCCTGACAAGTTGGCCTTTCACGACACCCTTTTTCTGATGAAGGGGATGGTCACTGCTGAAGTGGATGAAATCATTAGAGTATGTTGGTTTCTGATAAATCTTAGCAATGTATCTACTATTAATTATGTCCTTAACTAACCAGACATCCAAGTAGGGGATTGCTTGTGTCTCAAAATGGTATGTGAAATCCAAAAAGGATGTCATATTAGATAAAATACTCAACGTCCCCTATGTTCCCATAGAATAATAGGAACATGCCATCCAGGTACCTAGTGTGCCATCGGACTCTCTTACCAAATACCTCATGTTGGAAAAATATCTGTTTTGCCAAGTGGGCTATGACTCAATTGGCAAACATTAATAATATAATTAACACTGCTAAGATTTATCGGAAAACAACATACTCTAATGAAGTGGGGGAGAAAAAGAAAAATAGGACATTTCCTACCTATTTTAAACAAGGGCTCAGTGGGGCCTGAACAACAACTATCTCTAAGCAATAATCTCAGTGGGAGAGGTGAAAAATCAGATTATAACATCATTATTACAGCAGTTTTTTCAAGTGATGCTATGAATAGCCTTAGAGACATATTGAGTACAAACTGGACACTGAGATGATGGTATTTTGGGGAATAAACTTGGATTAGAAGCCAGAATTACTTTTAGGAGAGGCCTTAACTTGAAAGCACTTTCAAATAAAAAAATCAGGCCTTATGTTCCTAACAGAGGCATGAAAAAGTGTGGAAGGTGCTCATTTTGTAAATACATAGAGGTTAGCCCCTTGATTATCATTGGAAACGTGAAACACACTCTGGCTGGGAAGTTTGATTGTAACACTAAAGGGGTACTATACCTAGCAAGGTGCAAACACTGCTCTGCGTTTTATATTGGATAGACGGAGAGACATTTTAAGCAGAGTATATATGAGCACCAGCACAGTATAAATAGACAGGATAAAAATAATGCTTTAGCAAAGCATATTTTGGAGCAGGCCGATCATCATTTCCATTATATTATTATTGAAAAGGTGAAAATTAGTCCTGGAGGGGGGCCTTGGTCACTAAAACTTGAGGAAAGGGGGTTACTCTGGCAACTGAAAACTAATGCCTTTGCCTACCCTGGTTTAAATGATTCCTGCTCTCTTAAATGTGTTTTAAAATTGAAAGCTTTAACTAGGTAAATATTATAAGGAGTAGGGACTTTTTAATGCAATTATTGCACAAACACTGTTTTTAGGATGTTTATATGTAATATACTTGTTTGTTAAATGATAGTATTTCAGATGGGCTTGAATTAAGCTATTTGGGAGGAGCTATGATGTCATGAATTACTTGTGTTATTTAAACTGCAAATTATTTGGCCTGATGTCTGAAGTAGTTCATTCATTGTAAGTGGACAAAAGCGCTAACAATAAATTTTAGAATTTTGTTTTTCAGTAAGAAGGTGGTGTTTATTTCTGGTATTTTATTTACTTGTTTGTGGTTGTTGTTTTTTCCTGAGTTGTGTAAGTAAACGTATCATAACAGTAGATGTTCGAATAGATCACTGTTGCAGTATCTGTCCTCTTCCTGCAGCTTCCTTTCTGTAGTTGTTTTGTATTGCTAGGGTGTGGTTGTATATACTCTTGTGTATATTGTTACTCCTGATTTATGTTTCCTAGCAGTTTTTCTTTTTAGGGATTGTGATGCCTGTGCACTGGCCCAGCAATCAAGGAGCCTCAATCCTCACCACTAACATCAGTGAGGGGCATCCACATTGGGAAGGATAACAAATGCACATACAGTAAAGTACAATTCCCCCATAAGAGCACACAGGGATCACAGTCAGTCTAGGGCTAGTTTCTACCTTTCTCTCCAGATCTCCAATAAGACTCCCCACTGGCACAGCTATAGGGCCAAGAGTTCAGCCTAGTGCTCATGCTATTACCTCCAGCACCCTCTCTGTCCAACCAGTGCATCATGTACCTATCCAGGTAGATGACACACACACACACACACACACACTTTGAGATATGAGTTATATACAAACACACAGACACCCCTGGGGAAGGCTGGCACAGGTTCTCCAGCTATGCCCCTTCTGCCTATACTATATGGTAGTACCACTTGCCACCAACCACTAATATCAGCTACTAATAAGGCCCTTATCAAAGAGTGTCCAATTATTACTGTGCATTATTATTATCCAAATGGTACGTGTGACAAACAGCAAGGCTTATGTAGAGTAGTTGGACAGTATCACTATATACATGCAATGTACTCTAGAGCTTAAATTATCTCTGCATAAAACAGCCACAGTTGAAAGGTTTAAAAATATTTAATAATAAATAAGAACACAAGACAATGCTTCTTGCTACACAGTGCTAGTCAAGAGTTCAGAGATCACAGATAAATGCTTAAAATAATACAGCAGAAAAGTTCTGACAGTGCAGAAAACATCTAGACTAGACTTCCTATTTCCTATCTACATCTAAGAGCAAACACAGTTCTAAAATAAACTTACATATAGAGCAAGGCAGTGCTGGTGATGTTGTCAGTTCTGAAAACAAATGCAAAATGCTTTGATTCCCTCTCTCTCTGTCCTTAAATTGATAACACAGTACCACTGACTCATTTCAGTTTACATCATCGTTCTCTGTTTCTCAGGATAACAGAAACTCAGAGTGTAACAGCTGTTCTGATCTTGCAGCTGGTCAGGAAGCCAGAGCAATAAAAGACATTATACTCATAAATTCTTGCCATTAACTCTGGTCTCAAAACAATCGGAATAATTCCTTCATTCAGACATCTCGGCTCCGAGTTTTGAGATCAAACAATTATACAATGCTTGACTTATTAGCTTTCCTCCAGCAGGGTGTAATGTGGTTACATTTTTGAAGTTCAACATTTACCATAATTTCCTTACATTTAAGAGAACAAGCATGTGGCTTACATTAATATTTTCAAATGACAGAATTATCTACAAAATCCTATCTAGCTAGGCTGGCAGCCTTCACATACCCCCCCCTCCCTCAGAGAACTCAAGCTAGTTTTTCAAGTGACCCTTGAGAAATGTTGCTTGAGAGGGTTAGGTCTATCTGAGTATACCTTACCCCATTCCCTGTCTTGAGAGCCCATCTGTGTTGGCATTGCTAATCCCACTGCAGTGTTGCAGCGACATATCATATGCTTGCAACCCTAGACTCCATTTTAGCAACTTGGCACTTTGCTGGCTGGCTCTGTGTAACGATGTTAGGGGACTGTGGTCTGTAACTACAGTGAAATTTTCTTCCATATAGATAAGGCTGAAGTTTCTGCAGTGCCCACACTATGGTTAGACATTCCTTTTCTACAGCTGTATAGGTTGGAGCCTATGACTGAGATAAACCACTGGGTGCTCTTCTACCTCTGAAGAAATCTGGCTAAGTACAGCTCCCACCCCATGGTTCGAAGCATTCACCTGCACAGCAAATTCTTTACTGTAATCTGGATTGGTTAACAAAGGGTGTCCTCCAAAAGCTTCTTTATGCTTCTGGAATGCTTGCTCACATGCTGGGGTCCACACTATCTTATCTGGTCTGTTTTTCCTTGTCAGGTCTGTGAGTGGAGAAGCTATGGTACTATAACTGGGGATGAACTTTCTGTAGTACCCTGGTGTCACTAAGAAAGCTCTTACCTGCTTTTTGGTAAAAGGTGCAGGCCATGCCTGAATGGCTTCTACTTCGGCATGTTCTGGCCTGATCTTACCACTCCCAACTCTATGTCCTGGGTAGAAGAACTCTGCCATACCCACCTGACATTTTCTGGGCTTAATGGTCAATCCTGCCCTCTGTAGTCTGCCTAGCTCCTCCCTGACATGTTCAAGGTGCTCTGGCCAGGAATGGCTGTAGATGGAAATATCATCAAGGTAAGTAAAGGCAGACCCTCCTGCTTCTGCTAGGATATGATCTACCAGCCTCTGGAAAGTCGCTGGGGCATTTTTCATACCAAAGGGCATCTTTGTGAACTCATACAAGACAAAAGGAGTCACAAAGGCTGACCTCTCTCTAGCACTGGGAGTATAGGGAACCTGCCAGTAACCCTTGGTAAGATCAATAGTTGTAAGCTACTTAGCCCTACCCAGTTGTTCTAGAGCCTCATCTGTCCTAGGCATAGGGTAAGCATCTGACTCTGTGTGACTATTTAATTTCTTGTAGTCCACACAGAACCTGGTGCTGCCATCTTTCTATGGCACCAGCACCTACGGGTCGGCCTAGGAACTGTTGGACTCTTGAATTTCCCCTAGTTCCAACATCTACTGTATCTCCTCCCTCAGAGTCTGTTTGACTATCTCAGGCACCCTATAAGGGGCCTGACTAATATGTCTTTGGGGTCCTGTATCCACATGGTGCTGCACCAGGTGGGTGCACCCTAGTTTCCCAGTGAACATGTCCCCAAACGCCTGCAACACTGCTTGGATTTCTTGAACCTGGGTAGGAGATAGCTGCTGGGACATTGCTACCCCTTCCACTGAGATGTCAGTCCAAGCCTCACTGAGGAGATCAGTCACCAGATCTCCCTCAAACTCCTCCTGCAACCCACTGCAAATACTCAGCACAAGGGCCTCCCTATCATGGTAAGGTTTCATCATATTAACATGGTACAATTTGTGCCCCTGCCTCCTGCCTAGCAGTTCTACCATGTAGTTAACATCACTTACCTTTCTTACCACCTTTTAGGGTCCCACCCAAGCTGCTTGCAGCTTGTTGTGTCGGACATGAATGTGAACCATTACCTGCTGCCTTACAGCATACTCTCTAGCTTGAGCATTCCTGCCATACCAGACCTTTTTCTGTTATTGGGATTCTGCTAGGTTCTCCTGGGTCAAGCCCATGAGTTTTCTGAGTCTTGTTTTGAGGCTTAGGACATTTTCCACAACAGACTCCTTGTGAGATTCACACTTACCTTCCCACTCATCCCGAATTAAATCTATAGGTCCCCTCACCCTATGCCCATACAGCAACTCAAATGGTGAAAAACCTGTGGATTCCTGGGGAACCTCTCTGAAAGCAAACAACAGATGGGGCAAATATTTGTCCCACTCCCTTTTAAACTGGTCTGCAAATGGCCATAGCATGGTTTTGACTGTATAGTTTAACCTCTCAACCAGACCATTAGTCTGGGGATGGTAGGGGGTGGTCTTCAGGTGCTTTACCCCACAGTATTTCCACAGACAAGCCAGCAGGTCTGATATGAAATTGGCACCTCAGTCAGTATTTCTTTTGGGAAATCTACCCTGCTGAAAATCTCTAACAAAGCATTTGCCACCTTTTCTGCCTCAATAGAGGATAAAGCCACTGCCTCAGGGTATCTTTTAGTATAATCTTCTACCACTAGGACAGACGTTTTCCCTGTGAAACTTGGGGTTCTCAGAGGCCTCACAATATCCATAGCTACCCTCGGAAATGTCTCCTCAATCACAGGCAAAGGCATCAAAGAAGCTCTCACCTTGTCTCCTGCCTTGCCTACCTTTTGGAACTGCTCACAGGTCCTGCAGTACCCGGTTACATCTCTGGAAATTCCAGGCCAATAGAAGTTCTGCTTAATACGTCTCTTTGTACATTCTATCCTCATATGACCTGCAACGGGAATATCATGGGCAATGGCTAGAAGCACCAGATGGCAGGCTCTAGGCACTACCAGCTGCTGTATTCTCTCACCTTATAACACTGCCTCAGGGGTCCACTCTCTATACAGTTACCCTTTGTCCCAGTATACAGATTCCCCCTTCCACTGAGAATCAGGTCCCTCACTAGCTACCTCTCTCAGGCCTTGCAATGTAGGGTCTGAGAGTTGAAACTGTCTCAACTCTCTCTCTGTAACCCTTCCCAGCTCCTCTTCCACAGGAAGTCTGGAATCCTCTTACAGCAGTGCCTCATTGTCAGCCTGGGTACTACTACTCACCTCTACCCTTGCAGTCCCTCTGTCCAAGGGAACATCAGTACTCACAAGCAGCTGTGGCTCACCTTCAGTCTCACTGCTAAAGGTTAGCTCCCTCCCTGAAGTAACCACCTCACCAGTCCTGGCTGCAAGTATGCAGCCTGTCTGGATCTCCCTCAGGCTATGAGACTCACATGCTTGTCTCCAAGCCTGACTGCAGGTAACTGCAGAAGCACATGGTACTGCACTATCAATATCATTCCCTATCAGGAAATCTGCAGGGATACCCTCAAATACACCTACTTGCTGGCTTCCTTTTCCACCCTCCCAGTCAAGGTGAACCTTAGCCAGAGTGGGTCTATATTATCAGATCTACAAATGAAAACATCAAACACCATATGGTCGACACCATATGGTCGATGTCTTCAAACATCAAACTTATAAAAACAACAAAAAAAAGAAAAAAGTACTACCCTGATGGGTTTAAGCAGGGGTGTTAGAAAATATGTATTAATGTATATGTTTAGTGCTTATTAGAAGTTAAAAGGGTTAACACATTTCATTCTATTTTATGTACAGCTTAATTTTGTATGAGATTATGAGATGCTTTTCAAACTGCAGTATGCTTTCTGAAATTGCAAGATGCTCTCTGACCTAGTATTTGCTAGCACAGCAAAATTCATGTTTATGCCTTTTGAAAATGTACTGGGAAGCAGGTGATTATCTGCTAGGTAAGGAAAATGTATTTATTTATTTTATTTTATTTACATTTTGTTGACCGGGCTAGTCTAACTGGATACATGTCCATTTTCAGTAGAGGCCCGGGGAGAAAAGCTCCAAGAATGGCATTAAAAGCTCCAAGAAGGGCATTAATTAGACAATTATAGAAAACAAAGCAATATCAAGCTATAAGCAAATACAGGTAAAACATTATTAAGATCATTGCAAATGAATGTTAAGCAAATTTAAAAGTAATTATTTTTTTTTTTTTTTTTTTTTTTAGTAAATCATAGTACAGTGAGAAAGGCCATGGAAAGAGTGGCAATATAGTACCCTGGAGGTACTATAAAAGGGATTAGCAGGAATGTTTAAGGTAGGGAGGTCAGTTGGGGTTGGAGCAGGGCAGAGCCAGTGAGTTTTAAAATGCTGTTTGAGGTTTTTTTAAAAAGATATGTGGAAGAGATGGTAGAAAGCTCGCTTGGCAGGCAGTTCCAGGCCTTTCCAACTGTATTAGTAAAAAGAGAGTCTCCAGCTTTGTTTTTAGCTTTAATAGTGGAAACTAGAAGTTTATCAGCTGAGCGAAGAGTGGTAAGATTTTTGTAAGGGGTAGTAAGATTAGTGAGGATTGGGATATTATTAGGGTGGAAGAGTATCTTTTGGGTCATAGTAAGTTGATGATAGAGTAGTTGGTGTTGCAGTTCTAGCCATCCCAGTTGTTTGAGGTTGATACAGTGGTGTGTTCTAAAAGGGTTGCCAGTAGCAAATCTGGCTATGTTGTTGTAGCTATTGGCAAGTTTGGTAAGGTTGCTTTTGGAAAGGTTAGTGTAAATAGCAGAAGCATACAGTAGGGTAGAGATCAGATGAGTTTGGGCTGTTGTGGTTTTGGCTATAGTTGTAAGGAAGGGTTTGATTCTATACAGTAAACCTAGTTTTTTGTTAACAGATTTTACAGTATAGTTGATGTGGTCATCATAACTAAGGTTGTTATCAATAGTTATGCCCAAGAGACGGGTTGTGGTATCAGGGTTTATGGTGGTTCCATTGTTTGAGGTTATAGTGAAGTGAAATTGTGGTGATTTACGAGTGGGAGTAAAGAGTAATAATTTTGTGTTTTTTGCATTTAGGAGAAGGCGGTGTTGCATGAACCAATTTTCAACGGTGTTAAATACAGACTGGGTAAGGGTGTGGAGTGTGGTTGGGGAATTGGCGGAGCAGATTAAAGTAGAGTCGTCAGCATGCTGAATGCAGGTGGCTTGAGGAATTGTAGTGTTAAGGTCGTTGATAAATATTGAGAAGAGAAGAGGGCCTAGTATGGAACCTTGAGGTACTCCTAGGTTTACGGGGAGGGGAGTTGACAGCATATTGTCCCAGATGACTGCTTGATGACGGTTTTCTAGGTAGGATTTAAACCAGAGTAGTGTCTGTGTGTCTAGTGAGTGGGCTTTTAGTAGCTCTAAAAGCAGATTGTGGTTGACCATATTGAAGGCTTTTGAAAGGTCAATAAACAAAGCTGAGGAAAGGGAGTTATTGTTCTGATTTTTGTTTGTAGAGTCAGAGAAGGATAGCAGGGCAGTTGATGTACTTTGGAATGGCCTGAAACCATGTTGGCAGTTGGCAAGTAAATTGTTGTGGAGAAGATGGTCAAGAAGTTGTAGGTGGATACATTTTTCCATTATTTTTGCTATAGGAGAGAGTAAGGCGATCGGTCTAAAGTTGGAAATGTCAGTTGATGTGCCACCTTTGTGTAAAGGAATGATGTGAGATACCTTCCATATAAGGGGGATTTTACTTTCTGAAATGGTTCTATTGATAATGATAGAGATAGGGTAGGCAATGACTTTAGCTGCAATTTGCAGGTATTCTGCTGGTATACAGTCAGCAGAGGGGGTACATGGTTTGAGTTTTAGAAGGAGGTTACAAATGAGGGATGTAGGAACAGGTTGTATGTGAAAAGGAGGAGTAGAGTTTGTTGTAGCATTAGGTGGGAGGGAGCTGGTGGGACATAGAGAGTTTGCTAGAGTTTGTATGGCTTCGATAAAATAGGTGTTAAAGGATTCAGCTATTAGTTTAGGGTTATTTTGGGAAATTCCTGATGGTGTGGGAGACTTGGTGTGGCCTGGATTAAGTAGTTTGTTGATAGCTGACCAGAAATTTTGTGGTTTTTGATTGTGGGTTTGTTGGAGGTGAAAGTAATAGTTTATTTTGTCAAGGTGGATGTGAATGAATAGTGAATGAATAGAACAATACTGTTTTCTATAATGTGATTGAATATGAACAATCAGCCCTGTTCATATTATGAGAACATGCACAGCTGCGGAAAAGAAGAGATACATCAGACAAAAGACTGCTTGAAGAAATGAACTGTAATCTGTACTTGCTTTGTGCTCGAATTAACCATAGTACCTTGAATGGTAACATTGCTTAGTAAAAGTTGTATCTGACCAGTGGTCGTCAAGGCCACGTTGTTTTTCTTAGGAAGTTTTTTTTGTAAACTTGATATGCCAGCAGAAAATCATGGACAAACAGCTGCTGAAAAACAATATTGAAAGAACTTGTGATTTATTACGTCAGCTTAGTAGGCAATACCTTATAAGAAATGTATAAAAATAGTCACACTTCCTGATTCTATTTAGACAAACTCTGTATTAGCACATTTTTGTCTCCTTGCTGCAAGATTAAAGTGCCTTAACCCGACCCTGCCATGTGTTGATCATTTTGAAGTTATTTTTCCTTTGACAGATTGGTCCTTCGGACCGGAACTCTCTCTCTTCGCCTCAGGTCAGATGGGCCAGGTGGCATGAAACCGTACAGGGAAGAGACCACATCGGTTCTTCTGCTTTGAAAGACCTCCGACTGAACTGTCGTTCAAAAGAGGCCAGCCACTTTTCTGATCTGCGACTGGAGGACGAGTCAGTATACGAGCCAGAGAGGATCAATCACGGAGGCTCAGGTAACGTGAAATTTACCTTTTTTCTGTTTTAGATCAGGGACCTGATTGAAAAATATCTGTCAGGAGATTTGTATTGCACAAGTCAGGGACAGAAAGATTGCAGTCTTGTCATAGATTAGGGAAACAGAATATTTAAGACAGTTATTCTAGATAAACTGTGAAATAGAAAATCGTGGTACCACGTGAAAATAAGAAGGGTTACGTAACATTTTTTTTTTCTTTAATAAATCAGAGCAATATGGGTAATAAGTGCACAAAAAGTTCCCAAAACCCACCGCTAACCGAAGATGCAAAATATATGCAATCACACCATGCCGACAATATTAGATACTATACAAAATGGGTTAATAAATATGAATTTGATGGCAAATTAGAAAAATCCTCGCTTATTAAACTTGTCAAACAGCTTAAAGCTGACGCAAAAGGTCAGGTAAAAAAGCAACGTCAATTGGGGGTTCCTCAGGCACACAGGTGGATTGAGGAAGCAAACCGTAGGGAGCAAAAAAGTAATAATTCAAAAGCTATGTTTCTAGATGAAGAAGACAATAATTTAGTAATGGCATCAGCCCCTCCAGCCCCTCTACTTCCTGCACTGGAATATGAAGCGAGTGGACAAGCTGGTCCACCTCCGCTATACCTGGCTGTCACCGCAAAGCCAAAACCGTATGTTAGAGATCCCATTGAGACCAGGTCTCGAACACGTAACTTAAGAGGAGATATTGAGTTATATGAAATGAACAAAAATTCACGAGCTATGAATGAAGAAGAGATATGTCCACTCATAGAAGTACAAAATCCGCAGGCAGGACAGGACCCAACTCTTCTAGTATATAGACCGTGGACACCGGAAGACATCCGGAAAGCCACAGAGGGAATTCCCCATCAGAAAGTTAATTTTAGAAAATTCTTAGAAGACTTACAGGGCATGAGGTTAAGTTATCATTTGAATGGAGAAGAAGTAGAAAAAGTAGTCAGACAGATCGTAGGTCCAGATTGGCACATGATCAGTGGCAACTGGAATCCCCGTGACGCAGAGCATAAGCCACTCCCACATAGCAACGCAGAACTGGATAACAGAGTGAAAGGTCTAACAGACCGAATCTCTGAGAAATGGAAGCCTAGGGCAGACTGGACTTGCATTAATCAATACATCCAACAGGAAGGTGAAACTGTTGACAGATATTATGCTAGATTATTAGAGTGTTTTAATAACCATTGTGGAATGCAGGTACCTGAAGATCAAACACATGATTCCTCATATGAGCAGCAATTAAAGAATGCATTTTTGAAAGGCAGTATTTTGCCTATAAGCAGCTTTATTAAGAAGCACATGGTAGACCATCATACAAGTAGATTACAGTCACTACTAGAATATGCTAGGCATGCCGAAAGGCATTTTAACAGTAAAAAGAAAAAGAAAGCCCAAGTATTTGCTGTAGAAGACGGAGCAGAAGTTTATGTAGTACAGTCCGGAAAAAAGGGCAAGAAAAATGCCCAGGGAAACAAACAATCTGATAAAAGATCAGAAGAGTTTGAAGAAAGAAAGTAAAGGGGTGAATGTTTTAAATGCGGAAAAAAAGGACATTTAGCAAGGGATTGCAAGCAAAACAAGAAGGCAGCCATGGAAGATAAGGAGGGTGAGGACTGACTATATGATAGTCAAGAATCACTAGAAGGGAATAACCAAGAAAAGACAAATGCAAATGTGATAGAAGGAGTAGAGAATGTGATAGAAGAAATAGAGGAAGTACAAGAAATCACTGATGGTGAAGAAAGTGAAATTTTAGACTTGGCATTATTGAGCCTAGAGCTCTATTCAGCAGACACAAAACCGAAGTTACACTTCTGGTAGAGCGGAGGGAAATTAAATTCCTGTGTGACTCAGGGGCTTCACGGACCCTGATACATCCTTCCAACCTACCAGAAAATTCAGAATCACTTGATTACATATTAGTGAAAGCAGCTAATGGACAGCTGTATCGGGAGCCACTCTCCCACAACATCGCAATAACTGACCCTGTTTCAGGGATGACCCAGAAAAGTAAAATTGTTGTTTCTGCAAAATGCCCAGTGAACCTTTTGGGCAGAGATCTTATGCAGATATTTGGCATAGCAGTAGTACCGACTATGCAGGGTATGGAAGCACAGCGACAAATGGATACTTTTGTGGTGCGACCGGAGGGTGAAACATTTTATTGGTATAGCCAGGACTTAGTTACAACTGGTCCAGGGGCAGTAACCGAAGAACTGATGAATGTAGCCATCAGTAAATCCCCCTCCCTAGACACTGATAAACAGCATTTGTTGCACTGTACTCTATATTATTGTAGCACACCAGGACCTGATAAGGAATATGAGCAAGAACTGTTTAAAAACCATGCAAGCAGATTAGTATTACGTAATCTGTACTGGGACACAGAAGGGAACAGTGTAGTCAGCTGTTCATTGCCCCAGGAATTCTTTGCACTCTATAAATCCAATTGATTACCAAATGTTAGTATAACCAAAGACAAGAATGTAAAATGGGCAGATCTTGGAGAAAAAGTCACAAAGTGGGAAAAACAAACAGAGTTAGAATTGTCAGAACAGGGAATACAAAAACAGAAGTTAAATTGGATAACGCAGACACACCCAGCTGTACACTTGCAGTCTAGTGAGGACAGCTGATTAGCACTCTTACTAGAAGAGGAAGAAAAAACTTTATGGAGCATACCAGAAACTCTCTGGTCAACAGGGAAATCAGATGTAGGATTAATTCGTACGGTAGGACCAGTTACTATTACGCCAAAATCAGCATTCAGACCTCAAAAGAGACAGCATCCCTTAAGGAAGGATGCAGAAATAGGAATCAAGCCTATAATAGCAGCTTTACTTAAGGAAGGAGTACTGATAGAATCTCCCGATTCACCATGTAACATACCCTTATTTCCTGTTAGGAAAGCAAATGGAGAATGGCGTATGGTCCAAGACTTACAAGCCGTAAATGATGCAGTAATACCTAGAGCAGAGCACCTACGGTTCCAGATCCGCATACTCTATTGAATTATTTGAAGCCTCAACAGAAATATTTCTCTGTGGTAGATATTAGTAATGTGTTCTTTTCAATACCGATACACCCTGACAGCCAACATTGGTTTGCATTCACATTTCAGGGAAAAAGGTATACATACACGTGACTACCACAGGGGTATTGTGAAAGCCCAACAATATTTGCACAAGAGATGGCAAGCAACTTGGCAGGATTTAGCCCACCAAGAGGCAGCCAAATTTTACTTTATGTAGATGACATCCTGCTGGCAGCCCCCACCCAGCAAGAATGTAGAGAAGATACCATAGCATTACTACAGTTTTTAGCCACACAAGGACATAAAGTAAACAAAAACAAATTGCAGCTTTGGAGAAAGCAGGTTAAATACCTGGGATATGTAATATCCAAGGAAGGCAGAACATTAGATGAAGATAGAAAAATAGCAATTTTGCAATCACCTAAACCAACTACCAAGAAGGAAATGATGTCCTTCTTGGGTACGACTAATTTCTGTCGGAGTTGGATTCCAAACTATGCCTTGGAGTCTGCTCCACTGACCAACTTGATATACAAAAAGCCTATGGCAGCACAAGATTTATTACAATGGACACCAGAAGCAGAATCAGCTTTCTGCAAACTGAAACAACTGATAGCATCCTCATTAGTTTTAGGATTACCAAACTATCATAAAGTTTTTTCCAAACTGTAGATTGTAAACAAGGTTACATGACATCAGTGTTAACACAGCAGCATGGGGATAAACAATGCCCCATAGCTTATTATTCATCACAGCTGGACCCAGTGGTGCGATCCCTGCCCCACTGTGTACAAGCAGTAGTTGCAGCTGCAATGGCAGTACAGGCTTCGGCCTCAGTAGCGTTGTTCCACCCCCTCACATTGAGAGTGCCTCATGCAGTTGCAATTATTTTACTGCAAGAAAAAGTAGCATATCTTTCTCCTGCTAGACATCTTTCCTGTATGACTATACTCCTGAGCCAACCTCATATGACAATTGAACGATGTACAACTTTAAACCCATCTAACTTGCTCCCGACCCCTGCGGATGGCACACCACACAGCTGCCTGCAGGAAAATGAGCAAAAGACACTGCCTAGAAAAGATCTAACGGATGTTCCTTTGGATGATGCCGAGGTGACATATTACGTGGACGGCTCATGCAGAAGGGGTCCTACAGGACAGAATCTAGTAGGGTATGCAGTAGTGTCTGATACTGAGATTTTAGAAGCAAAATCTTTACCACACAATTTATCTGCACAAGTAGCAGAATTGATTGCTTTGACAAGGGCATGTACCTTGGCAAAGGATAAATGTGTGAACATTTTTAATGACAGCCAGTATGCTTTTTCTACGGTACATGTTTTTGCGCAGCAGTGGAAAAATAGAGGAATGATAACATCTACTAGTAAACCGATTAATCATGCACAATTTATTCTAGATTTGTTAGAATCTATTCAGTTACCTCAGAAAGTAGCTATTTGTAAATGCGTAGCTCATACCAAGCAACAGGATAGGATTTCAAAAGGTAATGCGAGAGCTGATATAGCTGCAAAACAGGCAGCTTCAGCTTCAGAAGTATTTCTTTTGAGTGAGGAATTACAACCTTCTGAGATTTTAGATTTAGAAATGTTAAAAACAATGCAGACACTTACTACAAATGTAGAAAAACAGAAATGGATAAAACGAGGAGCAATTCTTGAAAAAGGGCTGTACATCTCCAAAGAAAGAAAACCAATTTTGCCGTCTAACTTGTTTAGATATGCAGATTTCTTGAGCCATGGGCAGTGCCATGTCTCAACAGGGGGGATGGTACAGTTAGTGAACCGTGTGTTCACTGCATATGGATTTACAAACTACACAAAAGTTTTTGTGCAGCATGCCATATTTGTAACTGGCATCATGCACAAGGGGCATTAAAGCCTAAGCAAGGGAGTTTCCCTACACCACCGTACCCGTGCCATACTATCTATATGGATTTCATAGAACTAAACGAATGTGAAAATAAGAAATATTGTCTTGTCATTATAGATATGTTTTCCAAATGGGTGGAAGCTTTTCCGACCAAAAATCCAGATGCAGCTACTGTTGCAAAAGTCCTTGTTAAAGAAATTATTCCTAGATTTGGCATACCGGAAAAGATCTACAGTGACAATGGCACACACTTTGTAAATCAAACCATACAACAGTTGAGCCGATATTTCGAAATTTCCTTAAAGAACCATTGTGCATACCACCCCCAATCCGCAGGATTAGTAGAGAGGCATAATGGGGTTTTGAAAAACAAACTTAGAAAATTGATTAGTGAGACACAGAGGAACTGGGTGCACTGCCTGCCTCTGGCACTGTTGAGCATGAGAACTGTTCCAAATGCAAAGGGGTTAACTCCTTTTGAAATACTGTTTGGGAGGGCATATTATATACCTTAGTGGAAACCTCTCATGCCTGCAGACCAGGAGGCTGACAGTTCACTTGCAGAATACATGAGACATCTTCTAAGTAAAAAACAACTTTTGCAGTTGAATTCTGTTTCAGATAAAGAACAAACCAGACAATCGGAACAGCAGTAGTCCCAGGCACGTAGGTCTGGGTGAAAGTTATCAAGAAAAGAAACTGGACCACACCGAAGTAGGAAGGGCCGTACCAACTGCTACTTTCAACACCCACTGCAGTCAAGATCGCAGAGCGAGCATCCTGGATTCATCTGACACACTGTAAATTGGTTAAAAACTTTGAACTGGACAAAAAACTTGTTACTGTTACACAAGAACAAAATGACCAGATACGGAGCAAATAGACATGCTGAACAACCTCAGAAGTATTGCATGATCATTCTGTTGGCCATACTGTTGAAGACACCGGATAGAACAACGAATGATACCAAAGCGAAAGCAAGCCACAAAGGAACTCAGGCAAAACAATGTGTTAACGTATATTTAATAAGAGCTGCCGCCTCACATAGAAGAGCTTCTTCAGACACAGATAAAAAGCGCCAAGCGCTGCTTTTAAAATAAACAACAGCTGATAATTTTGATGTCACTTCCTTTTCAGCTGGTTACTTACGGAACACTAATGTATTTTAATATATACAATAAATTACATAAATCTAACTGTTTTAAACAATGCCATCCCTCAGTAACAACACCAAGTATTACCCTAAAATGGTTTATAATACGGGAAAGATATTTTAAAAATCATAAAAATATTAATAACAAATGCACATATCCCCGAAACAAATAAGAGGGGTAAATAAATAATAATTGCAACACATTAAAAGAGGGTGTCACATACATATATTATTGGTACTGAAAGTGTTTAAATAAATGTAATTGAGTCTTTACTCTCACAAGTTGGCAGTTCAATTTCTTAGATAGCTGTTATATTTCAAAATTACAGAGATGTTACAACACTCATTTAACCCTGGAGGGGAAAAAGCATTTAATAATAACTGCCATTCAAGTTCTTTTAATTCAAGCAGGAGAGACTGTGGGCCCCCCCTAATACCAACTTGAACCAAATCAATGCCCATAAAGCAAAAACTGTGTCCAATGTGGTCTAAAATATGTTTTGAAAGTGCGTTATCAGTTTTTTTGTTTTTAATAGCGTAATTATGTTGGTAAACTCGGTCACGCATCTTTCGATCCGTTTTACCAACATAAAACGCAGCGCAACAATTACATTGTGCTATGTAAACAATAGATTTGGTTTCACACCCAATCTTGTATTTAATATAATATTTCTCGTCTCTGACAACAAAGGAGTTCCCTGTTTTTAGTAACTTGCACCAGTTACAAAAAACGCATGCAAAACAACCAGTTTGTCTCACTGGGAAGTTAGTGGAATCACTTGTCTGCAATAACTCTTTTAAGTTTTTACCTCTCCTAAACACGAAATGGGGGAGTAACCCCAAAACATCCAAAAGATGGGCACTATTCACAATAAAGTGCCAATTTTTCTTGATAATTGAACACATGTTGTCAATATGTTTGTTATGTGTGAGGATAAGGCTAGTCTTAAAATCTTGAGTTGTACTGACAATGACCAAGTCGTTGTTACAATTGTCATTAACAAGTAAGTCAAGTCCAACACTAGGTGTTGCCATTCCCTGGTTTTCAGTATTCAAAGTGTCACATGGTTTAGTATGTAGAAGTAGTGGTTTATAAAACCCTGACATCCTTTTAAGTGATACTTCATTGATTAAACTGTCTAGAAGTTCACAGGGATAGCCCCTACTCAGAAACATTTCTTTGAGGTTAGAACACTCTACTTCAAAGGCTGTGTCTGTGTTACACATGCGTGTAGCTCTAACTAATTGACCCTTAACAATGGATTTTTTCTGTTTCCATGGGTGGTTACTAGAGTAATGTAAGAAAGCATTACAATAGGTGTGCTTTCTAAAAATACTTGAAAGTAACCGCTCATTGTCAAGGTCTTTGATGAGCTTCACGTCCAAATAATCAATCTCAGAGGCAGAGTAATGGTGGGTGAATGAAAGAAAGTGGCAAGAACTATTCATTTTTGCGATTAAGTTAGAAACACATTCTTCATCTCCTTGAATGAGAATAAAGACGTCATCTAAAAAGCGCGTGTAAAATTTGTTTATCTCTTTAAACAAATTGTCTTTAAACAAAAATGTCTTTTCCCAGTACGCAACCACTAAATTGGAAACGCTTCCCCCACATGGAGAGCCCATGGCAATGCCTTTTTTTTGAAGGTAGTAGTTATTATTGAAAATGAAAAAGTTTGACGTTAAGATGATATTTAATAAGATGGTAACAACGTCAATTTCATCTTTAGGGGCACCTAGATCTAGTAACATCAATTCAACCCATTCAATAGCCTCACAGTGTGGTATGCAAGTGTATAACTCAACTACATCTATAGTTAAGAAATTATTTGAAGGGTGAAAAGGAATATTATTAATGGACTTTAA
Organism: Protopterus annectens; assembly: GCF_019279795.1. Lineage (NCBI taxonomy): Eukaryota > Metazoa > Chordata > Ceratodontiformes > Protopteridae > Protopterus > Protopterus annectens. Next base: position 214,613,125 of record NC_056744.1, on the reverse strand, counting down.
AAAAGACCATGAATCTTTACAGATCTGAGGTAACTGCTTGAGGTACTTGTTTAATATGTAATCGACGACCTTAGCACAAGGGTAGGTGATACAACATCTCCCATCCACTAGAGCACGCATAGGAGGGTCCACCAAATTTTTATGTATTTTGGGGATACCAAACATTACTGGCACTCTAGGGAAAGAGATGTTTATGAAATTGAAGGTTTCGATGTCAATCCTACCTTCTATGAATAAATCCCTAAGATACCCTTTAATTCGCTTATATTCACCAGACATCTCATTGAGGGATGAAATTTCATACGCTGGTGTATTGAGTACTTTAAGCATCTTAAGATTATACTCATCTTTGTCAAAGATGACCAAACCCCCACCTGTGTCTGAAGAAGCTCTTCTATGTGAGGAGCGAAAACGCTCTTATTAAATATACGTTAACACATTGTTTTGCCTGAGTTCCTTTGTGGCTTGCTTTCTCTGTTGGCCATACTGATAACATTAATCTTTTTGTTATGGCCTTTCCTTTTTCCAGCCACACGAGCTGAACTGAATAAACGTGAATCATTCATAGACTGGCATCCGAACTTTAACACTTACCAAGCAATTAAATATGTGTATGCTGAAACTTTTAATGTTTCAAATTGCTGGATCTGCACAGCTATACCGACAGCATACGGGGGATTATTGATGACTGCTGTCCCCCTAGGGGTCAATGAGACCTGGGAAAATTTGCTTTTTGATACTACAACTGTAAAATCACAAGACAAAATAGCATTATACCTACCTGTTACACAAAAGGGAATTGTATGTTTTTACAAAAATGATACTGTTCAGGTAGGTTGGAGTAATTGTAATGTGACTGTTCCTTACAAATGTTATACCAAAGCTAATAATGCAGGTTATATCTGTGATACAAACTATGACTCATATCTCGAGCCAATTCATAAGACTGTTGATGAAATGCAGCGTAATCCTGTTCTTTTAAAACAACTAACTATTATTGATAAGAAAATGTTTCATGCAGGGCAAGTATATATTAATACTAAAGTAGAGAACTGTTATTTTGTTTGTGGAAAAAAAGCATACAAATGGTTACCTGAGAACTGGTCTGGCAGTTGTTTTTTGGGTTACCTGGTTCTGGCCATATGACACACTGCAGTTTTGCCTCAGGGAAAAATTTGAAATGTCAGAGAGGTCGCCAAGAAAACCAGAAATCCAATCAGAAGGCCTGAAAATCCAATGGTACGAATCGAAGCAGGCTGGAGAAACCATAATTCAATTAAAAACAAAGACAAACTGACACACATGGACTTGAGTGACACTATCATTTCATGGGCAGGTATAGCCCCTGCATATGGTGCAGTGAAATCAATTTGGGAGCTGAGAAAACTGTCCAAACTTCTTGAAGTAATGAGTAATTCAACTTTTTCTGCTCTCGAGTTAATGACTGACGAACTGAATGCTATGAGAACTGTGGTGCTTCAAAACTGCATGGCTCTTGACTTCACCCTAGTGGCGAAAGGTGGTACGTGTGCTTTAATAAAAGAGGAGTGCTGTTCGTATATTCCTGACAACCAGCAAGAGATAAACGACCATCTTGAGGTGATTCAGCAAGTGTCGACCATGACCAAACCAGGCCCAAACCCACTGAAGGACTTTTTCCAGAATTTGTTTGGGGGGTGGGGTAGCATCCTAATGAACGTCCTGATTGCCATTTGTATGGGATTACTCCTATTAGGAGTGTGTGTTTGTTGTGGTATTCCCTGCATGAAAAGATTGATCAAAGATTTTATAGACATGTCAGTTTCTGAGACTTTATATCAAAGTACTGAAATTGAAGAACTTCTGAAAAATGAAACACTTTCATAAGTTTAAACTGAATGACTCTCTTAACTGCAAATTCTGAATGGAAAGAGGTTAGGAGAAGAAGCAATTGTTTATGCTTTTGAAAATAGAATAAAAAGTATTAACAGGGGGGAAATGTTAGAAAAATATGTATTAATGTATATGTTTTGTGCTTATTAGAAGCTAAAAGGGTTAACACATTTCATTCTATTTTATGTACAGCTTAATTTTGTATGAGATTATGAGATGCTTTTCAAACTGCAGTATGCTTTCTGAAATTGCAAGATGCTCTCTGACCTAGTATTTGCTAGCACAGCAAAATTCATGTTTATGCCTTTTGGAAATGTACTGGGAAGCAGGTGATTATCTGCTAGGTCAGGAAAATGAATGAATAGTGAATGAATAGAACAATACTGTTTTCTATAATGTGATTGAATATGAACAATCAGCCCTGTTCATGTTATGAGAACATGCACAGCTGCGGAAAAGAAGAGATACATCAGACAAAAGACTGCTTGATGAAATGAACTGTAATCTGTACTTGCTTTGTGCTCGAATTAGCCATAGTACCTTGAATGGTAACATTGCATAGTAAAAGTTGTATCTGACCGGTGGTCGTCAAGGCCACATTGTTTTTCTTAGGAAGTTTTTTTTGTAAACTTGATATGCCAGCAGAAAATCATGGACAAACAGCTACTGAAAAACTATTTATATCTAAGAGCAAACACAGTTCTAAAATAAACTTTCATATAGAGCAAGGCAGTGCTGGTGATGTTGTCAGTTCTGAAAACAAATGCAAAATGCTCTGATTATCTCTCTCTCTCTCTCTCTGTCCTTAAATTGATAACACAGTACCACTGACTCATTTCAGATTACATCATTATTCTCTGTTTCCCAGGCTAACAGAAACTCAGAGTGTAACAGCTCTTTTCATCTTGCAGCTGGTCAGGAAGCCAGAACATGTAAATTCTAGCCATTAACTCTGGTCTCAAAACAATAGGAGAATTCCTTCATTCAGACATCTCAGCTCTGATTTTTGAGATCAAACAATTATACAATGCTTGACTTATTGGCTTTCCTCCAGCAAAGTGCAATGTGGTTACATTTTTGAAGATCAACATTTACATAATTTTCTTTACAGTTAAGAGAACAAGCATGTGGCTTACATTAATATTTACAAATGACATAATTATCTACAAAATTCTATCTAACTAGGCTGGCAGCCTTCAACTATCCAGGTGACTTACATTAATATTTACAAATGACAGAATTATCTACAAAATTCTGTCTAGCTAGGCTGGCAGCCTTCACAGGGATATTGCCTGCCTTCTTGGAACAAGAAATCAATGAAGCTTTTGGCCCTCTAACTGCCTTTTATATGGACCTGTGCTTGAGCTCCTGACAATTAGAACTGGGGGAAGGTGCCCTTAAGTTCTAATAAGCTGACTGGCTGGTTATATATATATTTGACAGGATATAACCCAAGTAGCTTAGGATACTGCAACAGTGATATGTTAGAACATTTATTGTTAAGGTAAGCTAACTTGCACAACTATACTTTTCTTGACACTATAAAATCCCAGCTTGGGTGAACCTGACAAGACTGACAATCTATTTTGAAATTCTAGCCATGCTCTATGTTTTGTCTAGCAACCCCTAAGTAAAAGCCTGGAATCATAATAAACAAGCAGTTTATCTACCCTGTCGCCTTTAATATCCCACAGATCTCTTTGAATGCTGGTATTAAGCCTAAGGACATTTTGTGAAAAACTGGTGGGGATTTCACAAAACAGAGATCATTAGTTTAATTCCTGTTAAATGTAACACTCCTGCTTTACTAATCTGTTAGGGCATCCTTGTGCTTACTTGATAAAAATCCTACAAATTTCTTCACACTTTGGCAATACTAAAAAAATGAAAACCAACTAGTCTGAAGAACATAACGTGCATTATGTAATAAATGCTAATGCTGTTCAAAAATAAATGCATTAGTGGATAGTTTGTCAATTGCCAGGCAGTATAGATGAATTGCAATTATTGTGTATTGTTTACTACACATTTTTATCATTGTTATCACCATGGATATGTCTATACTGAACAGGCAGTCAATAATATATTCTGTAAATGACGTTATTTTGTTACTAGCTTCTTTTCTTCCAGTCCTGTCCATTGATTTATGACAAATATCATCACTTATGTGTATCTTGAACCTCTAATTTCTGCATTTTAAGTGAAATATTCAAAGCTTTGTAGTACGATCCAGAAAATAGAAAATTATACTGAAGTGTCTCCTCCTAGGTACTGGATAAAATGGGCTATACACATTTAGACTATTTGGGTCAACAAATGGAGTCACATAAATAAATAACTTAAACAGCTGAATAGATAGCTAGACAGATTGTTCCCATAGCCGGTTGTCCCAGAATAGAAGTAGGGCGAATTTTCCTACCCTACTTTAGTGAAAGAAACAGATGTATATGAAATATTTAATATAAATTATTTTAAATGAAAATAAATGGCACAACTTTGAAGCTTTGGCTTTCTACAACTTAAGATACACAGCTATCATCAGAAGTGAGGATATACATTTCTATAGCCAATAAATAAATGGTGAGTATTTGTAAGATAGCTTTGACAGGAGAAAATAATTAATACTTTAGGGAACCACACTATAATGATCAATCATGGCATTTTACATCTAAGATCACAAGTGTTTCAGATTAATTGACACCCAAGTGAAGTAAATTAATTTCTTTAATTTTGCAGATGCTAATATGATTACATATTCTTCTTAATGATGTTTTTCCTGGCTGCTTTCTGTACAGGACTGAGTTGCAGCAGGGTAAGAGAATTTGACCCTACCCCACTATTGTGCGATCTCAAGGTTGGAATATATAATTAGCAGAATATGTGGGGGGTGCAGGAAGGCTTGCCCCTCTGCAAACAAAAGTAGTTTTGCTTTTTGATCACTGTTTCTTCATTCACTCTTCTGAGTGTTCAATATTTGATAAGACACTCATACATACATATCTATCTATCTATCTATCTATCTATCTATCTATATAGATAGAAAGCTAGACAGATAGATAGATAGATAGATAGATAGATAGATAGATAGATAGATAGATAGAGAGATAGATAGATAGATAGATAGATAGATAGATAGATAGATAGATAGATAGATATGGAATATATTCAAAATATTGAGGCACCAATATATTGGAAGCTGAAGCATTGACCACAAAAGGTTGAAATACAAAAACCTGAAAATGCTACATAGATGTTCTATGCACGGGGGCAAGACATCCTGTTTCCCACACCCCCTGCTTCTTAGATATACCAACTCCAAGTCTGCACTTCAGTGGGGAAAGGGAAAAAAACAGTCCCTGCTCTACCGTGATCTCATATAACATGCAACCAGCATTTTTAGTACTAAAATAACAGCTAATGATATTAGAAAGAGACTTCAGTTACTGAGAAAGTAGTGGAGGTATTAATGTTTGTGAGGAACATTATTGTTTATATAAAATAGTTCTTAAATTGTGTGGAAATTGAATCAATAGTATTAAGTAATGGAAGAAGGGGTGGGAGTGGTAATTTGACCTAGATGTAAAAGTTTAGGGCAAGAGTTGCTTTGGGCATCTACTGTGATGTGCAGTATCCTCAAGGCAGGTGAAAACAGATCACAGACTGCACTCTGTGGCAGGGCTAGCCACCAAGTGGTGTAAAATATGTCTCTAGGTGATTTGGTTATGCTGAGTAATGTCACCATTATGGGTATTTGTCAGTGATAAGCAGGTTAAAGATCAAACTTACTCCAAGGACCCATGCTAATGGTGGGAAGGTATATGTGCCTCTATTGGCCAGTGTGTGCCTGTCATAAAGCACAGCAGCCCCGGATCAGTAGGCTACTGGTTGGACACTGTCCATTTGCCCAGCATGGGTTACCTGGAATAGCTCTGTTGAGTGATAGATGGAATTAAAACCAATCAACCTGCCAAACATGAACTATGAATTGCTACATTCAATGTGGTTTCACTGATAGGATGAAGCCTTTAAGTGGATGATTTGATGGTAAGGAGGAGGCTGGATATCCTATATATCCAAGTGACTAGATGGAATGGCAGAACAATACAGCAAAGCCACTTGGCTTGGAATCAAAGACAACCACTCAGGAGGACAGACTAAAAATGGTGTTGTAATTGTGATGAAGGAAAGGGTTCAGTAGAAAGTGAGGGATGTCATCAGAATTAGTGACAGACTGCAAGTGTAATGACAGGGCAATATTCATAATTTCAAGCAAAAGCCTCACAAAAGGATTGTGATAGTTTGGAAGTGTATCCAGACATCAATTGCAGGGCCTAGATAGATAAAGCAGGACAACATGTATTGGTGTTGATAATGGGTGACCTGAATGCACATATCGAGACAGACAGAACAGGATATGAGGGCTGGGCTGCCTGGGTCCACATAAGTGAGACAAAAGGAATAAATACAGGCAATCCTAGACTTCTGTCTGGCAAATGGCAAGAGAGAGAGAGAGAGAGAGAGAGATTCACAAGATTGCATACAAGAGTAGCCAATGTGCAACTCAGGCAGACTTTCTCCAATGAAAGTGCAGTAGGGTAGAATCAGTGATTGCAAAGTCATCCCCAGTGAAATAGTTGACCCACAGCATAAATCACTGGCTGCTACAATTAGTTGCAAGCAGTGGTTAGAGAAGGCTCTAAAGTCAACAGAGAGCAGGCTGGAAGTTGACTGGAGAGAAAACGCAACAGTTCAAGGAATTGCTCAGGCCTCTAGCCTGTCAAAAAAAAAAAAAAAGGAAAGCTGGTGGTGGAATGAAGACATCCAGGAAGTCATCAAAGAAAGAAGGAGTGCAGGAAAATGAGTGAGCTAAAAAAGATTAACCAGACTAGGAAAGACTACTGGTTGGCTGACAACAGGCTAAGAAAGGAGTTGCAATAGCAAAGAATAAAGCAACAGAGGTGCTCTACTAGCTTCTAGAAAGTGACCCGGTGGATGGCACAAAGAATCTTTATCAGGTTGCAAAACAAAGACAGAATGATAAGGAAGATAGTCATCAGAAACTCTTCATAAGGGATGCCAACAACAACTTGCTCAACAGTCCACAGGGCATTAAAGGCAATGGAAGGAGTACTTCCAGCAGCTTTTGAATGCAGAAAATCCCACAAAAGCTAAACTGACCCAAATACAGCCTACAATGAAAGAGGAAAAGGAGCCCACCATAGGAGAAGTAAGAAAAGCACTAAGAAAAATTAAATCAGGAAAAGCACCAGGCTCAGATGAAGTCACAGTGGATATGATAAAGATGCTGGGTGAGATAGGGAAGAAATAGTCCGGAGGGTACTCATAACAGTTTATATAGAAAGGACTATCCAAAATGAATGGAGAATAAGCATAATAGTGCCAGTTTTCAAGAACAAAGGGGACATTCAAAACTGTAGAAAGTATAGAGGTATCAAACTCCTATCACATTGCATGAAAGTTCTAGAGATGGTGATTGATAAATGAATATGCAGAGTAACAGAAAGTAAAATGAGAGATGAGTAGTTCAGATTCGGGTCAGGATGCAGCACAACCAATCCAATGTTTGCAGTAAAACAGGTACTTGAGAAGAAGCTAGATATGAGGAAAGAGTCCAACTGGGCATTCCTAGACCTAGAGAAAGCATATGACAATGTCCCAGAAACTGATTAGGTCAGTCCTGCAGTGTTTCAAAGTTTTAAAAACATTGGTAGAATTAGTGCAGGCTATGTACAAGGAGCCAATGACTCAACTAGGAACAGCATTCAGTGTCACAGAGGTGTCTCCAGTAGCAGTGAGTGCAAATCAGTGTTCAGCTCAGATCCCACTACTGTTCATACTGGTGATGGATTACATTAGCAGACAGGTTGGAAGGAACAGATCAGCAAAGTTGCTATATTCAGATGATGTGACATTACAGGTGGACTTTGAGCAAGACCTTTAGCAAAGAATAGTGGAATGGAATGCAAAAGTGAAGGCACATGGAATGAAACTAAGTACAGATAAGACAGTTGTAATGGCAGCAAATGGGACACAGCAGAAGTATACGAGAACTGACATAGAAGGGAAAATAGTGGAACAGCTTAACAGCTTCAAGTACCTGGGAGGGCTGGTTGGGGAGAAGGGAAATCTGAATGAGGATATCAAAGCTAAATTCAGAGCTGCAGCCAACTGACACAGAGTAGCTAGGTAGTCTATGAAAGAAGAATGCCAAAGAAGCTGAAAAGTAAAGCATACAAAACAGTGGTGTGACTAGTACTTCTGTATGTACAGAGACCTGGACAGTAAAGGCAGAGCAGTTGAGGAAGCTAGAGGTGATGGAGATGAAGTGCCTAGATTTGTGATTGGATGCGCACTGTGGGATAGATGAAGAAATAAGGACATAAGAGCAGAAGCCAAAGTAGCTCTATTTGCAGAAAGGTCAGGGAGAACAGATTGTGGTGGTTTGGGCACATGTGTAGAAAATCAGAATATAATCTGTTGACAAAGATTTGGCATAGACTGGAAAAAAGCAGGAGGAATCAAGGGCCTCCAGGAAAGAGGCAGATGGATTGAGAGAAGACCTATGACAGTCAGGCATGAGTATTGAAAAAGGTAGGAGAGTGGCACTGAATAGACAAAGATGGTGAAAGTTGACATGACACCCCAACCCCATGTAGAAAGGAAAAGGGAGGTTGATGTTCAATACGGCGGGACAGCAAGTATACAATATTTTTCACTATGGTAATGCTGTTACCTGGTGGGATATACATGATGGCTAAACAAAGCATTTTCCTATTATTGATTTTGAGGTGTGATGTAAGTAGTTATGAGTTATTAAATTGTGGCATCATTAAGCTTTGGCTATTATATAAGAAGGTTTCTAGAAATAATGAACAACTATGCTAGTTGGATAGTGAAAAATAGAAGCTGAGAGAGAAAAGGGAGAATTACAGAGATCAATGCACAAACCCAGAACGACTAAGCAGAAATTTACAAATGTGGTTAAGAGCTTAGGGTGGTAACTAGAAGACTCTATAGTAAATGGGAAAAAAAATGAGTGGATAGTTGGGTAGTCCAGAAATGAAAACAAAGCAAGTAGTCTGGCCTGTTCTAGAGAGGGAAGGTAACATGCTATACATTGTCTATTATTTTGGACTACACAAAAAAATATTAAACTTACTGCCCATTATTATGGGCTGCAATATGTGTCAGTGTTATCAAGAATCGAGGTGTTGTTGGGGTACTACGAAGCAACCTCAACTACCACAGCACTGTACCGTTACCTAGTTCAAATGAGTGTACGTGGATACTCAGCTCTTCCTATAATCGTATTCTACAAGCTGTGAGTCTTTACTTATGTAAACTTTACTGGATTACACATACATATCTATCTTGACTGCATACTCATGGTCCTGGTCAACAATTAGTACAACACAAACTACGCATTTCAGAATGCAGCAATAAGGGTGATCATCTTATAGCCAAGTCATGTTTTTATGATTATGTTACTAGGTTTCATGCCTATTATCTAACATTTGGTTGTGTAATTAGCAACACTATTAAACCAACATAAATATCTGTGGTTAACAGAGGGAGAAAGTCTAGCAGATCTGATAAAGTTACCTTACAACACATCATTTAACATAGAAACAGGCATGAACATGTTTTCCATGAAACCATACAACATTAGCACCAGTAGTTTCTCACTTTGGAGAACTGCACTTGAACAATATAAACACTAGCAGAATTTTACTTTTTTGAACTGCCTTTTAGAGATAAAAACAATAAAAAATGTTAATTTAAAAAGAAAAACAGCTACTAGAAGTATAATTAGTTTTAGTTTGCGGTACTGCTTGTACGCAGTTTGTGCCTAGCTAGATCCATTCCATTTAGGACACTGAGCTGCTAAACTAGGGATTTAGATTTTGCAAATGGCACAACATGATGTTTAGTATTTGCAACCTAGAGCATGAACCGTCAACTTTTCTGTGCTATAAATATGTGCCAGGTGCTTGCGACTTATTGATTTGCTCAGACTAGACGTCAGGAGCTCCAGGAAAGGCAGATGTAGAGGAGGACAGTGTTCCTGCTGAAATGACTTATCATTACTCTCAGTATCATGTAGGTTACAAGAAAAGCTTTCTCTTTTTTTGCCATGAAAACTTGTTAGTCAGAGGAGATATCCTACTTATGAATCACACTAATGTCCTTTATAACAGACTTTATCTTTAATGATACTTCCACTTTGCTGCAAGCACTTCATTCTCCAAAATGACAGTGCTGTAGATATTTATATTAACTGACAAGCAATTATCTTTATACCATTTGAAGGCTATATCCAACCATTTTGGAGAAACATTATACATGGGGAAAGAGGGTCAATGCACCATAGTTTACCAGTTCCTACGGAATAGTGTAGCATGTTAGTTGACAATTCATCTGGTATAGAAAGTTAAGCAACCCCCTTACTATTTGGATTCTGTTTGATAAAGTATTATCATGCCAGTGCCTAACATCCATATAAACCCATATGCCTGTTAACTGATCATTACAAAATCAGTTGACAATCATATAAACCCATGTGCCTGTTAACTGATCATTTCAAAATCATTTGACAGTCATATAAACCCATATGCCTGTTAACTGATCATTACAAAATCAGTTGACAGTCATATAAACCCATATGCCTGTTAACTGATCATTTCAAAATCATTTGACAGTCTTATAAACCCATATGCCTGTTAACTGATCATTACAAAAATCAGTTGACAGCCATATAAACCCATACGTCTGTTAACTGATTTCATAATGATTTCCATAACCTTGCAGCGAGTTTTGTTAGGCTAATGATTCTACAGTTCCCAGAATCTCCTGTATATCCATCTTTGTGGAAATGACTACTGTAATCTACGGTCACATCCTGAGGTTAAAGGTTGCAGATGCCTTTGTTTAAAAGAATGTGAAGGGATCTAGTCTGAAACCTCTAAAATTTTTTCACTGAAAACCTGCTTATTAAACCTGTTTTTAAGGGAAAGGGAAGTAGGGCAAATCCAGAGACATATAGACCCTTAAGTCTACTTTCATGTTGTGGAATAATAATGGAGAAGCTAATATTGGATAAGTTATTGTCAGAACTGGATAGGTTGGGACTTGAAACCATGTATCAACATGCATATGTTGAAAACAGATCTATTACCACCTGTCATATGATGTTCTATAACAGTATAATAACAGCTATGAATGAAAAATTGTGCTGTGATGTAATTTATATAGATTTAACTTTAGCATTTGACAGGGTCGTACACATAGCACTGATCAATAAATTAGTACAACTAGGTATTGATGTACTCTTGATAAGATGGATAACTGCATGTCTTACAAATAGAACATGGCGAAATCCTTGGTTACAATCAGGGTGTCCAGTAGGGCTTTGTCCTAGGCCCTTACTTGTTTAGATTGTATCTTTCAAACCTAACTTTTTCATCTGAGGTGTTCTACAGTCTATATGCAGATGACCTGAAATTGGGTAAACTGATTGCATGTGTTACTGATAAGGCATGTCTGCAAAATAACTTGAATAAATTGACCATTTGGGCACAGTAGAATACTATGCTGATAAACACATCAAAAACTAAGCATATGAGATTTAGTAGGTATAAATTGAAATATGAATATTTAATACACCACACAGTGATTGAAACTGTAGACTCATTTAAGGACCTGGGTATATGGGTAGATTCAGCTATGAGTTCTTCTAATCATATCAACCAATTTGTTAATGGTAGTTGTAGAACTACAGTATAGGTTGTATAAAAAGATTTATAAAGTTTAGGAAATCAAAAATGATGAAGTCATTGTTTGTTAGTTACATTAGACCCAAACTTGAGTATGGAACAATAATATGGAAACCCTATAAGAAAACAAGCATGAGTAAACTGGAAAGATTGCAATGGAAATATACCAAGGGAATCCATGGATGTGAAAATTTAAGTTATTATGAAAGACTAAATATCTGAACTTGTACAGTGTCTCTTACAGATATCTAAGAGGAGATCTTATTCAGGTATATAGGGCATTTAGTGACAACTACCGCTTGGAATGTTTGGGGTTAACAAAAAGTACTAGAGCATCATCAGACAACCTATGTAAGAGATTCTACAGGAATGAGAAGTGTACTAATTGGTTCTCTGACAGAGTAGCTGATGCATGGAACAGACTACAAAATTTCGTTAAAGCAAGAGGTTACCTTCATTTGACTGAAAGCTCATTTGACAAACATTTTAGTCAGACCAAATGACTGAAACTTCATTTCACCGACACTTAATTTGATTGACAGTTCATTTGACTGACAATTAGTACTGGCAGTGTCTAGAGCACTGTAAAACAAGTAAAAGGAATATGTCCTTTTCCCCACTGTAGTGCAACCCTGGAGTTAGTATATATAGTTAGGGGGGGGGGGCACAGCCCCCCTCTTACTTTGGTTTTACTAAACAATATACAACCAAAAGCAGAGAATATAACATGAAACTAAGTAGGAGGCTACACCCCCCACACCACCCCTAACTATATATACTAACTCCAGAGTCGCACTACAGTGGGGAAAAGGACATATTCCTTTTACTTGCCAGTCAAATGAACTGTCAGTCAAATGAAGTGTCAGTAAAATGAAGTTTCAGTCATTTGGTCTCAGTCAAATGAGTGTCAGTCAAATGAAGGCAACCCAAAGCAAGTACTAGTTTAGATATTTTTAAGCACAGCCTGGACACTTATTATGGGAGCAAGTGTTTTGGTATGTTGGCAAGCTAGAAGGGCATTAATGCCCATGTTTGAAATATTTGTATATATGTACTGTATGTATGCATGCAGCAAACCAGCTTTGTTCTTTCCTGTCTGTTGTGTAACTACAGAGTTAGAATATACATATAAGTTAGGGTGTGTGGGAGTTACTAAAAATGAAGGGTGTACAGGGGCTTGCTTATACAGAAAATGCATTATTTCATGTTTACTGAATGTCATTTTTGGCCAAACAATTTCAGTGGTTTGGAACTTGTTGAAATTATCTTCAATGACATGTCATGAATCCCTCAAGCTTTGTGATGACCACAGGTCATAGCCAAGTAGCTTAAGGGCTGTAGAGCTGGGTAATGGAATACTGGAATGGGTGGTGCCAATGGAAAGATGGAAATACTCAAGTAACCATCAATAGGAGAAGAAAAGATGAAGGAGCAAAGGACAGCAATCAGAAGTTAAAACATTCCATTCATAGTATGCTGTGCAGTCGCACCTGAATCCTATAGCAACCCGAAGAACAGTTGATGCCATCCACAGAGCTTGCTAGGCAATTATGGAATATAAGTAAATTGCCAGACCTTTTTTCCTGCACCATCCCTCCACACACACACACACACACACACACACACACACACACACACACACACACACACACACACACACACACACACATACACGCACACACACACACGCACACACAGACCTTACACACATCTACATGCAACTTAGAGTTATCAATCCACTTACACATTAAATGCTGTTAAAGTATGGCTGGGATAGGCTGACTGCCTGTCTACCATCAAGCAAATGTAATATGACTTATAAAGCTACACTACAGATAGATAGGTTCATAGGTTCATAGGTTCATACTAGGCTATCTGCCCTAGGGCATTTATAAGCCTAGCCAGAATGTGCTTGGCTTTTGCCACCCATTTTAAATTTATTTTGCTATGCCCTTTTTCGAGGTTAGTATACTGTGCCTCTGTCTAACAGTGACACAGAAGTGATACCCGGGGTAAACCTACGATCTCCCATCCACTCATCAAGATTCCTCTTGTAGAGAGTCAATGAGGGACTCTGCCTAACCTGGACTGGGATTTTATTCCAGAGTGAAGGGAGCCTCTGGGTTATGAATCTGTCCCTCCAGCATGTCCTATTTATTTCAGTGCTGAGGTTCAAGTCTCTCGAGCGCGTAGCTCGATGGGATTTGGATTTTCTGAGGTGCAGCATGTCCATTAATTCCGGGTTGGACATGGCTTTATACATCAGGCACAGATCGCCTCTGAACAGGCGGTATGCCACTGAGTAGAGCTGGAGTTTCTTTAACCGGGCAGCATATGGCATCTGTTTGAGCCCTTTGATCCTCTTGGTGAGATACTTTTGGGGTCTTTCCAGTTGCTGCTAGTGTCTGGTAAGGTACATCCCAAAAGGGGCATTGTACTCAATTATGGGACTGATGAGGGATGAGTTAAGAGGCACGATGACCTCCCCTGATCTACATGTGAATCCCTTCATGATTAGGTGGTCAAATGAGAGATTGCTATCAACTTGGGTCCCCAGGTCCCTAATTACTTCTTCTGTACTTAATGGATTACCACCTATGTGGTAATTTGTGGGCACTTTGTTTTTGCCAAAGGGGATGACTATACACTTTTTGGCATTTAGCTTGAGGCCATGGCTCTGGCACCAGTTGTCTGTTTCTATGAGGCCCTTTTGGAGGATGCTTGTGTCGGCTGGAGAGTCGATTATGGTGCCTAGTTTGCAGTCGTCTGTGAACTTGGTCAGCCACAGTCCTTCCATGTTGGCCTGTACCTCCGAGAAATATATACCGAACAAGAGAGGTTCCAGGACTGAGCCTTGTGGGACACCACTTGTAACTGGTTTGGAGTCTGACATGGCTCCAGCAATTCTAACCATGTGGGTTCTGTCCTTGAGCCAGTTTGCAATCCATCTAGTGACATAGGGGTTTATATTTAAGCTGGTGAGCTTATCTATAATGCCCGAGTTGGGTATTGTATCGAAGGCTTTTGCGAGGTCCAGGTAGGCTGTGTGGACCACCTTCCCCTCGTCAATGGTCTTGGTGACTGTTTCAAAGAAATCAACCAGGTTTAAGAGGCAGGATCTGCCCTTAACAAAGCCGAACTGGGTAGGATCCAGTGTCTGTAGGTCCCCAATATCTTTATTTATGAGGTCCATGATGATCCTTTCCATAGCTTTGCAGACCAAGCTAGTCAGGCTTATGGGGCGATAGTTTCCAGGATCCGTTGAGGCACCACCTTTATGGAGAGGGACCACTGTTGCTGTACGCCACTCTTTGGGCACATATCCTGTAGTAATGCTGAGATTGAACAGTAGTTTTATGTTTGGGTTTAGCTCTTCTTGGAGTTCATGTAGGACGCAGCCCGGGACACCGTCTGGTCCCATTGATGCTGTGTTTTTTGCTTTGTAGAGGGCGGCTCTTACCTGAGCATCTGAGATGTCAGGGGGGCAGCACTCTGCTGGGATAGATATTTGCCCTTTTGGTGAAGAAGTTTGCGCTGAACCTGTCAGCTAGGATGTTGGCAATGTCTATGGGTTCGTGTATTTTTGTCATTTTGGACTAATTCTGAGCATATCTGGGAATTACCACCCAGGTTCCTAACATAACTAAAGAAAGCCTTGTGATTATCCTTAGTGTCCTGTGCAATTTTTCTCTCGAAGCTGGCCTTAGACAATTTTATGAGTGCCCATAGTTTTTTGCTATTACTGATCAGTGATGCCTTCCCTTTTTGGGATTTTGCTCTATCATTTAGTAGCTTCCTCCTTCTATTGTATAGTTTGTTTATGGCTGGGGTCCACCAGACAGGACGTCTGCCTTTGGAGGATTGGGTCTTGGTTTTATTTGGGATTGCATGATCCATGCATTCCTGAAGGTGTTCATAGAATGCATTTATAAAGGATTCTGCGGTCTGGGCCGTATTTTCCACAGGCCCGGGGGCTTTGAAGGATTCCACCTCGGTTTTGAGGAGTGTGAAATTTGCTTTAGAGAAGTTTTTCACTGTGGTTTTCTGGGCAGGGGGTGGGGTCGGGATGTGAATATCCAGTGAGATTAGTTTATGGTCAGATCTTACCAGTGAGGGATACACTTCTGGTCTCGAGCATAGAGTCCCCATGTTGGTGATGATCAGGTCCAGTATATTTTCCCCTCTTGTGGGAGTGGTAACAAGTTGTTCCATAGCATTTGAGTTTATAAATTCTAGGAACCTTTGGGCTAGGGTGTTGGAGCTAGTGTAATGCTCTCAGTCTATGTTTCGGTAGTTGAAGTCGCCCAATATAATGGTGTTTGGAGAGACCTTCATATTTTCCAGTGTTCTCAGGAAGGCTGAGTGGGGTTCCTGGGTTTGGGAGGGTGGTCTGTAGCAGGCTATAAACTGGAAGGCAGTTTTACCCACTGTTAGTTGCACATGGATAGTCTCTGATGCTTCGTGCTTTGCCACCAACCTGGAGGTGTAGGTATCTTTGATGAATATCGATACTCCCCCTCCTTTTGTGGTTCGGTCCAAGTTTTGGGGCCGAAAAGCATGGTATGAGGTATAACCTGGTAGTGCTGGGGTGCTCTCCGGAGCCCTGAACCAGGTTTCTGTTACTGCACAGATATCGATGTTCTCCATGCTAAGGAGAGTTTCGAGTGCATGCATCTTGAGGTTTAGACTTCTGGCGTTGAGTAGCATTACTCTTAGTTTCTTATCCCTTGTGATACCTATGGAGGTGGGTTTGTCTTTTGAGCCTTGCCTAAAAAAGGCACTATGGGGGTAGCAAGAGCCTTTGCCAATATCCGGAAGCCCAGGGATGGCAGGTGCAAGCCGTCCCTAGCGAAGCATCGTGGCTTGTCGAGCATATCATCCCAAGCTGACAGGCATTGGATCCCCTTTGAATGACACCAATACTTAAGTCAATTGTTGAAATTGATCATCTTGTCTTCATATTGTGGCACATTCTTGGTGAGGGTAAGATGCTACTCAAGGTCAGGGTCATATCAGCCTGGTCTACATGCTCAGAGAGCTCCTCTATGTCTCTTTTCATGTAATCCAGGGAGGTACGTCTCAGGTCATTCACACCAGCATGGACAATGACTGAGTCATATTTGTACTTGCCTTGGAGTGACCTGAGTGCTTGTGTTATGTGGCGGATCCTAGCGCCCGACAGGCTGCTCACCGTGACCCTCTCCTTGTTCAGCCTGGTGAGCGGGACGTCAGTGTGCCTGACGATAGAGTCACCTATTACAAGTGTATCAGGTGTGTTGTTTAGTCTTAAGGGCTGTGACTGTTTGGCACACTGGCTTTGTGAGATATGTGTTGCACATGTTTTGTTTTAGGGTAGCGGTTGCTTGGGTGTCTGCTTTGGAGGTCTCTGCTGCTTAGGCAGATCTTTATTTAGAGCCTCCGAGTACGTTTTTGTGTGATTATGTGTTTGGTTTGCTGTCATGGTAGGTCTATGTGAGACTGGAATTGTAGTGAGTGTGGTTTCCTTCTCCTCCTGACTGGTTATGCCAGTACTGAGTTGAGAGAGCTTAGCCTCCAGTTTGGCTATATGGTTGCATCTCTCACATGTGTTGGAATTTGTTGGGAGGAGGAGAGGGTTGTCTGTGTACATGAAGCAGTTGTAACATTGCCTCAAGATTCCCAGATTCACCAGCTGGACCGGAGAGGAGATTGACAACTGACCTTTGGACATGCTAGAATAATATTGGGAATTCCTTTATAATTGAAAACAAGGGCCACTGGGGAGTGAGGGTGTAGTGCTTTTAATTTTTAGTGCTGACTTATATAATTGCTTTAGTGAGCAAGTGCCAGGTAACTTAAGTGCAATGTGTTACAGGTAACTTAAATGCAAAAACGACAAACAGTAACTTTCTTTCAAGTGAAACAAGGAAATAAGTACAGTAAGCAATGCAGATATCACTAGTGATCCACAGAAGCGCTGAGAAGCCGCGTATTAGGTGGAATTAGCGTTCCAGGGAAATAACAAGCAAACAAACAACAAGCATATAAACAAAGCTAGATTCAGCAGGCCTGGATCTAGTCTATGCTACAGCAAACAAGGTGTACCAATTTCAGTAAGATACAGTTCAAATATTCAGGCACTATAAACCTTTAACCAGAAATTCCCAGCTCAGAAGGGCAGAGTCCAGCCTCTTCTCCCACAAGAGTGCAGACCACGATCCTTCTTAATGTAAAATAACTGGCCTGAAGATGCACTAATTGTGCTCATATTTGTAATAGGGGAATACTTTCTAACATTTTACTAGGAATAGGCATTTTCAATGACTTAACTATGATATTGTGAGGAATATAAAAGGTGATGGCATAACATTTTACAACAAGTTTTCAGCATGTCGGCCAGAGATGAATGGGAGATACGAAAAGCTTAGTGAGGTGTGGAAATCAGTGTATGGGTAAGAGTATGTGGCTTCTGAATTTGGGAAATTAAGTGTTTCAAGCAGTGAGGGAGTATCATTAAAGATAGACTAGTAAAAGACAAAACATTCTATAGATATGACCCAAGGTCTACATGTAGGATAGAGAGTACGATTTGAGAGCTGGCTAGTTTATATTAAGGGTATGACCAGAGAAGTACTTTGGTGTTATATTGTCTCGATATGGATCCAGGACTATTTCATGCACTGCTTTGTTTACTTCAGTCTGCTGGATACTCAGTGCCTCAGCCTTTGATAAAAGATTTGCTCTGTAAATTGATTCTCAGTGGTATTCTTCATGCACTATGGAGTAAACTGCCAGTTTATCAGCACATAAATGAGTCTACACTTTAAATCTTACAAGAGTGAATCAATCAGTAGTTTGATTATCTTTAAAGAGCCTTGTCTTTAGCAACTGTTTCTACTAAGCATCAAGCAGAGTGTCTGCTTCCCATATTAATAAACATTATGCGCAAAAGTCTTCTGGATATATAACATTTCATTTTTACAAGATCCAATCTGAAATACACATAAGAATACCAATTAAACTCTTTCTCAGATTTTGGGCCTTTGCCCCCCCCCCCATTATTATGAGATAAATATTGGAGAATTACTAAATTCTCAATGCAGAGGAAAATGTTCCAGAGAACAGCTGGAAACTGCAGCAAATTTGGACTTGCAGCTTGTGCCTTACCCTCTTCAGTCAGCCTATTTAAAAATTCAGTTGCAGCTACTTCAGAGTTGAGTACATGAAAGAGGATAGGTGATATACCCCAGCATGGGGGCTTTGGCCCCTGAAAATCATTTGTTTCAAAACATCAGTTTCACTTTATTTCTTCTTCTTCTGCTCAAATATGTTCTTGACTGGTATGCTTTATCCATATTGTAGTTGATCAGGCTAACATTTATAAAATGACTAATACCCTTTTCCCACAAACTTCATTGCTGCCACATCTGATCCCTGGGCTTTGTTTTTAGTTCCTGTTACTGATCCATTGCCTTATTAGGAAGGAGGGAAGTTTCTTTGCTTACCAGTGGGAGTGGGAAGCACTGAGCGGCCTTTTTGTCCGATTTGGTGAAGTTTCAGCCAGAAACTAGTAGTCCATTGGTCGTTTTGGGCCAATTCCTAGCTCCCTTCAGCCCCCTGCTATAAAACGCGCTAAACTGTACTGCTGATCTAACCAGCATATCCTATAACTGAAAAGTTCATCTCTACTTGATTCCCAAGTAGACTATTCTCTATCTGTAAAGCCTAGCACTTACTCCTACAGTACTTGCACCTTGATAAAGCACTCTTATTATAGATAGTACCCCACCAGCCCAAAACCCACTTCCCCGGAGTCCTTTGAAAGTTCTTTATCTACTACTTCTAGTATGTCGAGGGATCAGTTGCTAGTGTCCTCTGCAGCTCAACTGGTGAACCTCGGAATATTGAGGCAATGTTACAATTGCCTCATGTACACAGACAATCCTCTCCTTCTCCCACAAAACACAAATACATGCGAGAGATGCAACTATACGGCCAAACTGGAGGCTGAGCTCTCTCAACATAGGACTGGCAAGACCAGACAGGAGGAGAAGGCAACCACACACAATACATACCCAGTCACACATGGTACCATCACAACTTCAAATCATACACATACTCACACAAAGACATACTCGGAGGCTCTGGTCAAAATTTACCAAAACAGCAGAGGCCACCAAAGCAGACACCCAAACAACTACCACCTCACGACCCAACACATGCAACACATAGACCACACAGTCAGAGTGTCAAACAGTCACAGCCCTTAAGGCCAAACAAAATGCCAGACACACTTGTCATTGGTGATTCCATAGTCAGGCACACTGACGTCCCGCTCACCAGACTGAGTAAGGAGAAGGTCACAGTAAGCTGCCTGTCGGGCGCTAGAATCCGCCACATAATGCAAGCACTCAGGTCTCTCAACAGCAGGTACAAGTATGACTCAGTCATTGTCCACGCTGGTGTCAACGACCTGAGACGTACCTCCTTGGACTACATGAAAAGGGACGTCGAGGAGCTCTCTGATTATGTAGCCCAGGCAGGTATGACCCTGACCTTGAGCAGTATCCTACCTTCACCTAGAATGATGCCACAATACAGTGATAAGATGATCAGCTTTAATAATTGGCTTAAATTCTGGTGTCATTCAAAGGGGATCCAATGTCTGTCTGCCTGGGATGACATGCTGGACAAGCCACGCTGCTTCGCAAGGGACGGCTTGCACCTGTCACCCCTGGGCTTCGGATATTGGCAAAGGCTCTTGCCACCCCATAGTGCCTTTTTAGGCAAGGCTCAAATTCTAAACCTACCACCCTAGAACACCAAAAAGGAAAAAACTAAGGGTAATGCTGCTCAATGCCAGAAGTCTCAATCTCAAGATGCACGCACTCAAGGCCCTTCTCAATATGGAGAACATCGATGTCTGTGCTGTGACAGAAACCTGGTTCAAGGCTCCTGAGAGCACCCCAGCACTAACAGGTTTCACCTCATATCATATGTTCCGCCCCAAAATCCGGACAACACCAAGAAAGGAGGGGTGTCCATATTCATAAAGGACACCCACACCTCAAGGTTGGTGGCAACGCACGATGCATCGGAGACCATCCAGGTGCAATTAACCATAGGCAAGACTGCTCTGCAATTTGTAGCATGTTACAGGCCACCCTCTCAAACTCAGGAACCTCACATGGCCTTCCTGAAAACATTAGAGGATAAATGTATCTCCAAACACCATCATACTAGGTGACTTCAACTACCCTAATATAGACTGGGAACACTACTCAAGCCCGAACACTCTAACCCAAAGATTCCTGGAGTTCATAAACTCAAATGCCATGGAACAACTAGTCACCATCCCCACAAGAGGTGAAAACATACTTGATCTCATCATCACGAACATGGGATCAAAATGTTCAACACCGGAAGTATACCCCTCACTGGTGAGATCAGATCATAAACTAATCTCGCTGGAGGTCCTCATCCCGCCCCCACCTGAAACAAAAAGACCACAGTGAAAAACTTCTCAAAAGCCGATTTCACACTTCTAAAAACTAGTGTGGTCTCCTTTAAGGCCCCTGAGCCAGTGGTAAACATTACTCAAACCGCTGAATCACTTACAAATGCCTTCTACCAGCACCTACAGGACTGCATGGATCAGGCAATCCCAAACAAAACTAAGACTCTCTGTACCAAAGGCAAGCGTCCAGTCTGGTGGACCCCAGCCATAAACAAGCTCTACAACAAAAGGAGGAAGCTACTACAAGATAGAGCAAAATCCTTGAAAGGTAAGACACCTTTGATCATTATAAGTAAAAAACTAAGAGCTCTCATAAAATCATCCAAGGCAAATTTTGAGAGAAAAATCACCAAGGACTCTAAAGACAATCATAAGGCCTTCTTTAGATATGTTAGAAACCTAGGAGGAAACTCCCAGATATGCTCAGAATTAGTTCAAAATGATGTGAAAATTACTGAACCTACACACATTGCTAACATACTGGCTGACAGGTTCAGTGCAAACTTCTCCCCCCCCCCCAAAAGGAGAGATATCTATTCCAGAGGATTGTAGCCCCCCAAACATCTCCAACGCCCAGGTGAGAACTGCCCTCACTAAGGCAAAAAACACAGCATCCATGGGACCGGATGGTGTCCCCGGCTGTGTGCTTCATGAACTCAACGAGGAATTAAACCCACAGTTAGGACAGCTGTTTAATCTTAGCCTCACCTCAGGATACGTACCCAAGGAGTGGCGCACAGCGACTGTGGTCCCACTTCATAAGGGCGGTGCCTCCACAGACCCTGGAAATTACCGCCCCATTAGCTTGACAAGCCTTATCTGCAAAGCCATGGAGAGGATCATAATGGAACTCATAAATAAAGACATAGGGAACTTGCAGACTTTGGATCCAACCCAGTTTGGCTTTGTCAAAGGCAGATCCTGCCTCTTAAACTTGGTTGACTTTTTCGAGACAGTCACCAAGGCCATTGATGAGGGAAAGGCAGTCCATACAGCCTACCTCGACCTGGCAAAGGCCTCGACACAATACCCCACTCAGGTATCATCGAAAAACTCATCAGCTTGAATGTAAACCCATACATCACAAGATGGGTTGCAAACTGGCTAAGCGACAGAACCCACAGGGTCAGAGTTGCTGGAGCCATGTCAGACTCAAAGCCTGTCACAAGTGGTGTCCCACAGGGCTCAGTCCTGGGTCCACTCTTGTTCGGCATCTACTTTTCTGAAGTACAAGCAAACACAGGAGGGTTATGGCTGACAAAGTTTGCAGATGACTGCAAACTGGGCGCCATAGTCGAAAACACATCTGACACAGATATCCTCCAGAAGGGCCTCACAGAAATGGATAACTGGTGCCAGAGCCATGGCCTGAAGTTAAACGCCAAAAAATGCATAGTCATACCCTTCGGGAAAAACAAGGTTACCCCTAGCTACCATATAGGTGACAATCCACTGAGCACAGAAAAAGTCATCAGGATCTGGGGACCCAAGTTGACAGTAGTCTTCGTTTGACACTCATGTTGCTAAAGTAGTTAGGAAAACCTTCTATATCGCCCACCTGATCATGAAGGGATTCACATCTAGATCAAGGGAGGTCATCGTCCCCTGTACTCATCACTCATTAGACCTATGATTGAGTACAATGCCCGTTCGAATGTATCTGACCAGACACCTGATGCAGCTTGAAAGGCCCCAAAAGTTCCTCACCAAAAGGATAAAGGGTCTCAAAAATATGTCTTATGCTGCCCGACTGAAAGAACTCCAGCTTTATTCAGTCTCATACCGCTTGCTCAGAGGTGACCTGTGCCTGACATATAAGGCCATGTCAAACCCAGATTTGATGAATATGCTTCACCTCAAAAAATCTAGATCCCTCAGAACCACAAGGGCGGGAGACTTAAACCTTGACATGGTTATAAATAGAACGTGCTGGAGGGACAGATTCATCACCCAGAGACTCCCTATGCTGTGGAACAAAATCCCGGTACATGTGAGGCAGAGCACCTCGCTGGCCTTGTTCAAGAGGAATCTTGACCAATGGATGGGAGATCGCAGATATACCCCAGGGATTACTTCAGTGTCACTGCTTGACAGAGGCACAGAAAAATGATAGGCATAGTTTTTATTCAAACTAAAGGGGTGGCGAAAGCCACATAACTATGGGCTAGGCTTATAAATGCCCTTGGGCAGATAGCCTAGTATGAACCTATGAACCTATGAACCTATCTGGAAACCACAATTTCATCAAGATGTAGTGTGTACTGTACACAGACCTCACATATGGTAACAGAACCCCATCTGACAGTGCCCCCGCAATATGATATGAAGGGCTGCATGTTCAACATATTATTTTTTGGATATGTAAAAAAAAGAACTCTCTCCTGTGTACATCAGCCCACTGGATGTAGCAGTGCATTTAAAAAAAAAGGACAAACTTTAACAGACTCCTGTGAAACATAACTACTCAGGGACTGTTGTGCCACTTGAAACTTTTTGTTTACTGCATTCTAAGTTGTTCAGCCAGTTAGTATTTGTTCTGAGTATTTGTGTCTCTGGCATATTATAAAGTAAGGTTGCCAAACACAAATCCGGCCAATGATACTGCAAGAAGTGGCCTCATGAGATGCTTCAAAGTTGTTCCATTTATTTTCATTTAAAATAATTTATATTAAATATTTCAGTTACTCCAACATGCACTATAAACAGTAACAATCAAAATAACTGAAATAAACACTGTTCCTCTCCTACTTTGGGGATTACAGTTAATGGTGGTTTCTCAAGCTTGATCTGGTCCAAGATTTATTTGACTTTTATTTACTGAATGATTGGATATGTATTCTGTCCTCTGAGATCCTGAACAGGATAAAGCAGGTGCTGGAAAATGAATGAATTAATTAATTAATTACATAAAGGCATGATAAAAAATGCAGTGTATGCTGAATTTCCAAAATTCTTCAGCTAGATTTATATGTATGGAATACCAGAAGACAGGACATGACCAGATATAATATGGACACAATCAGCAAAAACTTAGAAAGCTCAGAATAATACAGTCAACTAAACTATATTGCATTACGTTCAATGAAAAAAGTACAAAGTAATGCACCTCGAACAAAATCAAAGCAAGAAAGTATTTGACATACAAATGTAATGAAATCAGTGGTTTATCTTTTCAAATGAACACAAAGTAGTCATAAATGGAAAAAAAAGTCAATTAGGTAGTAAGAGGAGTGAAATAGAACCTGGAAGTTATAGCAATGGCATTTGCATCAGTAATAAGGAAGCCATCCTTCAGAACAGATAGCTGGCAATTCCCCTTTTGTAGAGCTGTGTTTATTATGAAGATTTGAAATGTGCAAGAACTTTGGGAAATTTATAGTCACAAGTTGTAAAATAGTTCAAGGGGAATGTGCAAAAGGATAACATATTAAAAAAGAGCTAAAATAGCAACCGGTATACTCTCATTATCAGCTAGAATAACTGTGCAAAGCCAGTAAATATCAATTCACATAGAGACAGGTGGATATTGGTAAATATGTGTGTGTGTGTGTGTGTGTGTGTGTGTGTGTGTGTGCGTGTGTGCGTGCGTGCATGTGTGCGTGTGTGTGTGTGCGTGTGTGTGTGCATGTGTGTGCGTGTGTGTGTGTGTGCACGCGCATGTGCTGGCGTGCGTGTGTGATTGTATGTGTAAAAGCTTCTGGGTATCTGATACTGGCAGGTTAAACTGCAGGTAGTGAAATGTTACGCAGCTTACAATAAACTGTATTTATCTGCTGTCAAACAAAAGAGAAAATCTACAGAGCCTAAGGCAGCATTTTACACTTCCATTAAAATACATATCTTTGCTGTTCTCCTCACCTACTGAGCAAATGGACATTTGACGAACTAACGGATGATGATTTGGTATGCCTTTCTTCATCAAAATTTCAACAGATAAAACCCATACCTATGCATCAGCAATGGAACTGAAATATCTT
Organism: Protopterus annectens; assembly: GCF_019279795.1. Lineage (NCBI taxonomy): Eukaryota > Metazoa > Chordata > Ceratodontiformes > Protopteridae > Protopterus > Protopterus annectens. Next base: position 214,587,986 of record NC_056744.1, on the reverse strand, counting down.
TTTTATTTTACTTTGAAAATAACTTGCATACTCTAAGTAATGGAAGTTATCTCTGAGATTGCTATTTGAGAATATGAATTGCATTTGCAAACACTTTTTTGTTTTGTATAGACATGTTCCTAGCTATTCCAAAAAATAAAGTATTAGGGAAGACCCTGCTTGACATACTGTGTGGGTGAAAAAGAAAAAGAAAAACCTGATTGGATGAAAAGGTGCTTCAACATAAACCTTTTATTCCTGTGTTGGTAGGACTCACTCTGACAGATGCATGGCTGAAATGGGAACAGCTGCTCCTTTATTGCACGCTGTGCCAATGAGTCAGAGGTTAAATAAACAAAAAAACTGTTAATAAACTGTTCCAGCAACACCTCTTGGGAGTAAAAGTGTAGCCAAGCAAAACCTGCAGGAACTCATAGAGAGGTAGGCCTCCCCTGAGCTGTCTTGTGATAAAACGATGCAGTGCTTCTGAGAGGGAAGATGTGCCCTTGTTTTACAAACTTTTCTTATGACGCAGAACACTTGTACAAATCAGACTCCTGCTGTCACTGTGAGACAAAACAATTACACTGCCAGGCTGTACTGAGTCACTTAAGGTCTGTCTGTGTCTCATGTCTATTTTATGGCAAAGGAGACCTATCTGACATGCTCATGTTTGTACATATGTTTTGCTGATATCTGGACTTCCATTATGTTGTATGATTTTAAAGGACAGGCAAGATATACTGCACACCACTGCAACCAGAAATGTGATCATGGAGAGGTAGTAAAATATCAAAGACATCACCTAATCAGCCTATCAGTTTTATTTTATTTTATTCTCATTTTGTTGACTGGGTTAGCCCTTCTATGAGAATGCCCTTTTTCAGAGAGGACCCAGACAGAAAAGAGAAAAAAAAAACATCTAAAAAAAGGCAAACAATGACAGTATCAACTGATAATTAAAAAAAGTAAATGCTGCACAATAAAGTAAATAATTGCACAACTAGTCATAATTATAAAATGTAGATTTTGTACTGTACATTCAATGGGAATGTTAAAATAGAACATATTTTAATTGATATAGTACTGAGAGCATTTTGAAAATAACACAGGGTTTGTATTGTTTGTCAGTATAATCGTGGTTACATTTCATATTTCACATCACAAAATATGCACAGTTACTAAAAATGCTTGATTACCTCAGCTTCCATTGCCTACCTGTGTTATTCTAAGCAAGTCACTTAACCAGACATCACTCATAGGTTCATAGGTAGGTACTAGGCTATTGGCCCTAGGGCCTATATAAGTCTAGCCAAATGGTACCCTGGATTTTGCCACCTAAGAAAATTATTTTCCTGTATCCCTGTTAAGCAGAGCCACAGAAGTTATCCCTGGGGTGAATTTCCTATCTCCCATCCAATCATCAAGATTTTTCTTGAGGAGTGCTAATGAGGAGCTTTGTTTGATATAGATAGGTAGTTTGTTCCAGAGTATGGGAAGTCTGTGGGACAGGAATCTATCCCTCCAGCATGTTCTGTTTATTTAGGTGACAAGGTTTAGGTCCCTAGAGCATGTAGCTCGGAGGATTTGGGATTTCTTTAAGTAGAGCATGTCCAACAGCTCTGGGTTTGACATAGCTTTGTATGTTAGGCAGAGATCGCCTCTGAGTAGGCGATATGTGACAGAGTAAAGCTGGAGTTTTTTGAGACGGTCTGCACAGAACATCTGTTTGAGGCCGGTAATCCTCTTTGTGAGGTATTTCTGTGGCCTTTCCAGTTGTTGTAGATGTCTTGTGAGGTACATACTAAAAGGGGCGTTTTACTCTATAATCAGTCTAATGAGTGATGAGCAGAGGGGAACAATGACCTCTTTTTTTCCTGTATGAGAAACCTTTGTGATGAGGTATGCCACGTAGAAGGAATTCTTGACTACTGTGGTGATGTGATTATCAATGGAGAGACTACTGTCCACCTGTGTCCCAAGGTCTCTTATCACACTTTCTGTGTTAAGTAGACTACCGCCTATGTGGTAGTTCATGGATACAGAGTTTTTACCAAAAGGGATGACAATGCACTTTTTGCCATTGAGCTTGAGGCCATGGCTTTGACATTAAGAGATGAAAGGCTTGACCATGACCAAAGTGGACTGAGTTCAACTACCAGGTCTGTCACCTGCTGGAGTTAGCATAGGGATGAAAAGGAATGCTGAGCTTTAACCACTCCCTCCATGGGGAGTTTTTTTTTATTTTAATATGCTCTTTATGGTTGAATACCAGTGAAGACTGGGGATCACACAGAATGCTGTCTACGGGGGGGGGGGTCAGTGCTTCTGGTAATGTCATATGGAGGAATGAATGTACATCATGTCAGCCATTTCATATATAAATGCTTGGGTAGTACTGGCATGCTCAGTGGGTTGTTAGGACTTTCCTAGTTTGCCAGCTCTTATCTCAAGGGACAAATGGGTGATAGAGCTTTCAATCTAAGGCATGAGTAGGTTCACTGGACCACTACAAAGTATGGGGTCAATTGTTAAGCAAGGAAAGTTAGAATACCCAGCTTTACCATCATATGTTTAAGGAAACAGGAAGAAATCATAATGTCCATTTAGACCTAGACAGAGCACATAAATTCCCTTGAGAGAGTAACCAAATATTAGGACTAAACTTCCGATCTTGGAGCACAAAGGCAAAAACCACAACCAGTGAAAGACGGGAGTCATTTAAATATGGAGATGCATCTGTTACCACAGGAAGTTTAGAGCTAACGAGTGGACTAAGATACGTCCCATAAACTTTAGCCATTTAAGAAGGTAGTAAAATGGCTCCTCTTTGAGGAGAATTTCAGTCATGAAGACACCTCCTTGTGTATCCATCAGGAATTTGAGCCTCTAGAATTCCTTCAAAACCTGGTCATACAGGTATAATATGCCATTTATCTATATAATAGTCATCAGGGCTACTCCTACAGTTTTCATTAAGAAATAGCCATAACTGACCAATTTAAGAAACTAGAGCAGTAAGTAAACAGATTTGGTAGACTAATAAGCACTTAAAAGAGAATTGGCTTTCTAAAAGCTTGTACAAAAAATAGTCCCTTAGGACACACAGAAGAACAGCATGAACAGAGTAAGTTATTTTATTCCAAGACCTACTGTTGTAATGTGTTCTTACATTTCTTTTATACACCATTTAGTAAGTAGGAAAGGCCCACTAAGTTGTATTTCCTTTCTTCATGTGTAGCCCTGGATCTTTTGTCTTTGTTTGTGCTATGCTTAGAGTCATGCAATACATGAATACATGTGTGCACAACAGAAAAATCTATTACATACTTATGCAAGGTAGAGCATTTTCAGTGTTTTCCTTAGCCACAACAATGTTCTGGCAGCTGAAATCTCACCGAGTCATTTGTAGATAAAACATGTATGCTAAACTGATATTGAGTAGATTTAATAACCAGTCAACCAGATAATGTTTGGTGCTAAAAAGAAGAAACTTGGCACATTAATAGGGTCCATGTAGCTAGTGTTCTTAGCATTGAAAAATGCACTTAAAACTTCCTTGGAAGTGATTGGGGTATCTTTGGCATGATAAGTGTCCTGTGGATAATTAGAGGGGATAGGGAAGTAAAGTCTGAGCTGAATTTGTCTTCTAATAAGTTGGAAATGCTCTTAGGGGATGAGCATGTGGTGTTATTATTTTGTATTAACTCAGAGCATCGTTGAGTATTACTTTAAGGTTCCTGGCCTAGATTAAGAAGACCTTGTGGTTCTGTTTGACATGGCTGGCAATTCCCAATTCATACTTGCTTTTGGGGGACATGACTTTGTTTCTGAATCTTTTGTTGATCTTTTTTAATTCTTCTTTAACTGATGAGAAGTTAAGTCTGCCTTTATGTGCTATGAGTTTCTTTCTCTTATTGTATAAATGCTCGAGTTCTACCAAATGTTTTTTTCTTAAATTTGGCACTGTATGTATGCCTTAAAAGGAGTGAGACCTCAGTACAAACTTGAGAGATGCTAATAGGAATATGGTAGCGAATGTGACAGTGTGTGATGTGGCATCATCAAGGTTAGGAGGGAGTTTGAATTTCATCAGTTCATCAGTAAGCTGGAGCAGATTTACCTTAATATTAGTTTCTGAAGATGGAGGGGCTTCAAGCTAACTCAGGTCTTACATTTAAAATAAGTGGTATGACACAGAAGTCAGATTTCACCAGTGAATTGCTAATTTTGGGTACTGAACATTGTGAGGGGGCTACATTGGTGAGGACCAGGTGCAATATTTTTGAATTTCTGTGCCCATGTATTTGTGGTTGTGTTGATTTGCCAGTTAACAGAGGGCTAGCTGAAATCACCCAAGGAGATATTGTTAGCTTTTACAATGAGGGATGCCAATTTGTCTAGGTATGCCTTGTAGTCTGCTAGCATCATTCAGGAGTTACGGTACTGGTACTTTTTTTTTATCATGCAAGGGATGTGTAGGAGCTGCAGATCATTGTCCTGTATTATGAGCTGGCAGCTGAAATGGTTTCTTAAGAGCACTGCTGCACCCACCCACTCCTGCTCAGGTCTATATTATAAACATGAAAGCTCTAAATGGTGCATACATCTACATCGACACATAAAGGTCGATGTACAAAAAGAGCGAAGTACGTAATCGGTGAAAATGAAAATGCTTAACGTATTTCGTCAACCAACAGCACCAAGCAGGTAAGCTCAAACGAGCTAAATAAAATTAAATTAACACTTGCAGGGGGAAAGCACCCCTGCACCCCCTCTCTACTTAAATATACCAACTCCGAGACCGCACTACAGTGGGGAAAGGCTATATTTCCTCATCCCCATGATCGCCCTGCTGGCCAAGCAAATACGTTCGGCATTTTCATTTTCGCCAATTACATATTTCGCTCTTTTTGTACATTGACCTTTATGTGCCAATGTAGATGTATTCGCTGTTTTCACATTTTGTGTTTATAATATAGACCCCCTCCTGCTCCACTATCCATTTTGGCATTGAATCTAAAAGAGTGGTAAGCATTAAACTCCTACACTGTGGGGAATGCTTTCACTGTTTTGAAACCATGTTTCATTAACTATGCATATATTAATATCTTCCAGAGTTAAGAGTGTCTTTAAGGACTGTAACTTTTTGTAAAGGCTTTTAGTATTTAGGAGTAATATGTTTATATGTTTTTGATTGTTGTGGTCTTTCTACTTAATCTATCCTTTCATTACTTAATTTCCTTGCCCTCAGCAACTCTATGGGAAAACTGCTGCAATGTACTGGGGTTAGGGAAAGCAGGGAGGGATAGCTGAAGAATTTTAACAAAGGGGTACTGTACCGATGTTGTAAGAGATGTCTGTAATAAAATCAACACATAAGCTTGACATCAAGCCTTATATGAGAATCATTGATACTATCCATCTCCGTTTTTTTTTTCCTGAACCTAAAAATGAGGGGGAAAGGATACTGCATAACTTGGATGTCCGTAGACAGCTCAAGTACTATCTTGACAGAACTAAACCTTTCACATCATTGGTTCAATTGTTCATTTCTTGTGAAAGTAAGAAGAGACAACTTGTGACAAAACAGAATATTTCCAAGTGGTTGTCTAAGGCTAAAAACAAATGAATGGCAAACACTGATGCAAAGTCCAAACTAAAACCAAAAATTCACCAGCAGGGCAAATTTGATAGGTTGAGCGCTTTCATCAAAAAAGATTGACTTCATCAGAAGTTCTGATGAAGTTAATCTTTTTTGATGAAAGCGCTCAACCTGTCAAATTGTGAATAAAGGTGTGTTTTCCATTTGCCCTGCTGGTGAATTTTTGGTTTTAGGTTGTCTAAGGCTATTGATTATTTATTACACTCACCATAACAAATCTATTCCAGGCATGGTCAAGGTCCAGTTTACGATGGCCTTTGCTTTATCTTTGACTTTTTGGAAAGGGTTGGAGTCTAGAAGTATTCTAGAAACTGTTACTTGGTCCTCTGTACAGTCTTTTGCAGGGCACGGTAAGGCTGATTCATTCTTTAGGTCTAGGTCAAACTCTGCTAGGTCCATTCTCCAGAGGATTCTGAATCCTTCTCCTTCCACATCCCAAATATAGTTACTTATGACAATCTACCCATATAGCCAAGGCTACTGCAGCAATGCTCAGTATAAAGAACGTGGTTCAGTTGTATAAGTTGAACTTACCATAATAGATGTTTGAATGAACATTGCTGTGGTAGTCTCTCTCTCCCTTCATCCCCTTTGTTTTTTGTGTTTTTTTATGCCAGTATGTAGACATATAAATACTTTTGTTGTTCCTAGGATTGGACTTTTACTGCCTCCCTCTGTCTGTCTGCTGGCAGGAAAGCTCTGAAGGACTTTGCACCCAAACTTGTCTTTTCGTCAGCTCAGCCCAAGCTGCTTGACAGTTTGGACGTGTGGAGGGCGCCCTTAAGTTTCTGAAGCTAGTTTGATGCTAAAACCTTGACAGACTATAACCTATGTAGCTAAGGTTTCTACAGCAGTGATCATTCAGACTTCTACTGTTATGATAAGTTCAGTTTTACACAACTGTACTGCCTTAAGCTTAATTTAAACAAAATCTATGCTTTTCCACCACAATCTGTTCCCCTCCCCACTGATACTACAGTACTGCAAGTACTTGACAAAGATAACTCACCATCAGTAGTTTCTACCTACAGACTTCTAGGTAGAGCCCTTAATGCTACCTTAAAATTAGATCAGAATATTGAAAAAGCTGACCATGAATTCAAATAAATTGGTATAGTAAGGTAATGTCCCTATCAATGCATCACTCCAAATATGAGTTTGTGTAAGAGCCTTCTGATATCTAGCCTATTTTCTACAATGTTCTCGTCAGTCTAGGCTTCCCACTAACTGGTAAGTTACTAAAGGCTTACCACAGGATTGCGAAATTTGCTTTGAGATACCCATCAAGAAAACCATTGCATTCTCTTTAAAGCAAGTAACTAGTTAGTAGTAGTAAGACAAACAATTACGGATGGGTGGGAATTATTTAAAAAGATAAAAATTTACAAAAGGCTCTTTCCAAATAAGTAAATATTTCATACAAAAAAGGCAAAAATATTATAGAATATTTGGTGAAAAATTATTATAAGGGTCAACAGAATAAAATATTGAGTTTAAATAAAGTTACTAGTACCTTTTTTGTTGAAATTGTTCTATATGCCCGTTTTTAAATAAAAACTTTTGAATATAATAATGGGAAAAACTGTAGATGGTAATTATACATTTAATTCAGAGAGATTTATTTATGCTATTATGTGTTCCTGTATTGTATTTTATATAAATGAGACTAAAAGAAGACTTAAAATAAGAATGCAAGTCCTGTAGTTAAACATATGTGAGAAGTGCATGATGGAAAAATTAATGAATTATAATGATAATTTTGGAATACATTTTAGAAACAGAAGTTAGAATTGTTAGGCAGCAGTTATAAAGAAAGGAGACATTGTTAATTTTTAAGTCTGGCTTTTTTAAATGAACAGGTTAAACAATGAATGTCCTTTTAAAAAGTTTATTGTATGTTTTATTGAGTGATTAATTTATGTTACATGATGCATTGTTTTTATATATTGATGGTTTTGCTTTATTTATGGCTTTACCCCTTGGAGGCATTAGCAGAGGTACTAATAATTAAAAATAGTTTATGATTTCAGGCCTCCCCCCTCTCCAACCCATTATTTTTGTATTTATCTAATTCTTAAGCAAGTAGGTTGATAACTATGAATGTCCCTGAGATTTTATAGATTTTTGGTTTGTCTATTGTAAAATTTGTGGATTTCTGGGATTTTTGATAAGTTGTAGAGGGTTACACTTGCTAAATAATGACAGACAGTTGAGTGTCTGATCTTCTATCCTTCAGTAATAAATGCTCTGTAAGCCTATAATTCTGTAAACTCCCCAGCTATATGAGAACATTATTTACAATCTGTCTTTAATCTTGGGTCTTTTTTCAAGTATTTTTAGCTTTGTCACTGATCTCTGAGAAGATGAGAGAGCATTTTTTTGTTATTTTGTTTTATATGGGTTGATATACCTCTCAACTGTCTAGATTTTTACAAAATGTCCAGATTTTTTGCCTCATATTTTTAGCCCGTTCCTCATAAAATTAGTGGTTTTCTGGCAAATCATGGAGGACTAAAGTCACTAAATAATGGCATACATTTGAGTTTCAGACTTCATATCATTCAGAAAAGGCATGCTGACATGAATCTTCCTATTTTGGGGCCTTTGTCCCTTCTTCACTGTTTTAAGCTTTTCCCAGATGTTTTGTGGCAATAGGTTGAAAAGTATGATGGCTGGTCATATGGGATGCACACAGACACACTACTTATTCTTCCTGGGACTGTCTGTGAAGGAAAATGACTAACTGCTGTCTGCCCTTTACTCTAGATTTGCATGATTAATGTGGTTTGTGAAAGAAGCTTGAAACACCTTTTAAAATTCATTACAAGGTTAAACTTCATTACATGGCTATCATTTGTTTATGATATTATGACATGTGAGGTGCACACAAAAGTGACTTGACTTTAACTGCTAGGTGGGTGGTGGGAGGTAGGAGCTGTCTACAGATGAAAGCAGCTGAACATCTCATCGTTTGCTCAGTTTAAACAACCACTGTTATATCTTTGGAGAACTAGTGTGCATTTGAGTAAAGTTAAGACAGGATGCTGTATTATTGTTACCATTTATCTGAGGTGTATACAGTAAAGCAGATACAATTAATGGGAATGGAAGCAGTCATTGGATACTGATGTCTTACCCCTGCTGTTAGTTGATAACTGTTAAATTGTAATCACTAGTCTGGCATGACAGGAGTAGTGCCGATGTGTTTGTTAAAATCAGTGAAAAATAATAAAACTGTGTGTGTGTGTGTGTGTGTATGTGTGTGTGTGTGTGTATGTGGGGGGGGTGTAGTATATTTAAGTATAATAAGCTGACTGTAGCTTCCCTCACTTTCCATCACAGGTTTCAGGTTTTACATGATAGATTCAGACCTTGGTGGTTTGCCTGGAGCAGGATGTGTGTAAAAGTAACTGTTCATTAGTATAGTGGTGAACTAAGTAGCACTGCCACCTCACAGTGCATAGCACTGGTTCAGTTCTTGGTTGTGGCTTCATCTTTGTTGAGTCTGCATGGATGACCTATATCTGTATGGGTTTATCCATATGTTCTGATTTTCTCCACCTGCTTGTAGGTATGTGTGTAGTGTGTGCGTGTGTGTGTGTGTGTGTGTGTGTGTGTGTGTGTGTGTGTGTGTGTGTGTGTGTGTGTGTTGTGTGTGTGTGTGTGTGTGTGTGTGTGTGTGTGTGTGTGTGTGTGTGTGTGTGTGTGTGTGTGTGTTTGTGTGTGTGTGTGTGTGTGTGTGTGTGTGTGTGTGTGTGTGTGTGTGTGTGTGTGTGTGTTATGTGCATGTGCTTGCATGCAATAGAGCTGACCTGCCAGGACCAGTGCCAATATGTGTGTGCCTGTGTAACATACTTGGCTTACCGGAGTAGTGTCAGTGTGTGCACTTGTAAAAAAATATTATCACTGATACATAACTCTCTTTTAGGTAGGAGTAAAAAAGTTAATGTCAGTATAAAAAAAAGCTTAGCAAGTCATTATAAATCTTTCAGAAATAAGGCAAAAAAATGCATCACAAAACAGCTAGACCCTCAAAGCTTGCAAGTGGATTTTGACACAGACTTAGTATTGACCTTTGTCCTGAACTTCATCTAGTGTAAAACCAGCCCTGCCTAGTGGTGTATGGGGACAGGGAAAGTATGATGATTACTACATGAAAATTCTTTACAGTAAAACCACATAAGTGCACACTGAATGTTTTCAGAGTTTGTGTTCAGACTGTAGACAGTGGGATCATTTTATTTATTTAACGTTTGTGACAGACTTCAGAAATGTGTACCAATGCTGAATAAAGCTTGTCTAGTAGAAGTGAACTATTTATGATCAACAAGTAAAAATGCATTTCTAAAACTTTTTTCTAAAGTTTCCTGGTAATCATACAATGTATATATATAGGTTCATAGATTAGTACTAGGCTAACTGCCCCAGCGTGCCATTTTAAGCCTAGCCAATTATCCCTTGTGAGACTCAAACCCTCCACTTTGTGTTTGTAAGGGAAACACCTTAACCATTAGGCCACCCTCCCAATATACATATGCATATTTATATATGTGTTATTTATTTGGGGAGGTAGGAATAAGGAGAGATGCTGTTATATATGTTTGACAGCAGTAAGTTAAAATATGTTAATGGAATAACAAACTAAAGAAACTGAAAAAATACTATGGCTGCAGAGGACTGGAACAAGCGGCTGGATAATAAAAAATAATAAATATAAAATAAAATATAATATTATTGAAGAAGCGGCTGGCTAATAAAATAAAATATAATATTATTGATGAAGCGGCTGGCTAATAAAATATAATATTATTGAAGAAGTGTCTGGCTACTAAAATATGAAGAAGTGTCTGGTGACTGTAAAATGAAATGCAATTGTTGCTTAAGAATAATGGTATATGTAGCTACATGCCAAGCACATGATGCTTTTTATATTAGAAAAATGGAACGCCACCTCAGAGATAGAATATATGAGCATACTTATAGTATAAACAGACAAAAAATGGATAGCTTAGCTAAACATATTTGCACGTTTCCCCAACTCACAAATTTTTCGTTATAGATCAGATAGAGCATAATCCAAGGGGAGGTCCTCTTTCATTACATCTAGAAAGGGTTGAATTACAATGGCAAGTACGCCTTAATGCCTATAATCCACCAGGTCTGAATGACGTGTCCTATTATGTGTTTATTAAAGCTTAAGAACTTATTAAGATAAAAATCTGGTATGATAATATCTGTATGACATAAACTTTTAAAATGCCTTTATGCTATGCAGATATAGGATATAAGCTGTATGACCTAGGATTTGCCTTAATTTGAAGCATTTTTAATGTTAGTAAGCTTTTACTTATTTATTATTAACATATTTTATCATATTTTATCATATGCTATATTATAATTGGATGAACTGTTATAATGTAGAATATTTTAATTAAGTAAGTTTTTGTTTGGTACTTACTGTTATTAATAATAATGGGTAGCGCTTTTGTCTAGAGCATTCAGCTATATGACATACATCTTCAGCAAGTTCTATTTAGTAATATAAGTATTTATTGTTGGGTTGCTATGGAGGGATTTGATGTAATGAACATGTTGTTGATTTTAGCTTTATAAAAGGAAATGACATAATTAATGGAAGTATCTGATGCAGTTCATTTTAACTTATGAACACAAAATGCTTTATCTTTGTTTACAATAAAGGTGAAATCTGTTACTGTGCTCCATTCAGTTTATCAAGATTATCCCAATTTGACATTAGTACACAGAAAATGGCTGTTTTGGGTGCTAAGGATTAAGAGACATGTTTCATACATATATGTTTGATGGCACAGCAAAATCAATCAATGGAGCCAAATGGTATAACTTTTCAGTGTCAGGAGCCTAAATAAAAAAATACATTCCCTCCAGTCCCTCCTCACACTTGAGAATATAGACATATGTGCAGTTACCGAGAAGCAGTTTAAAGTGGCAGAAAGTACCCTGGCATTGTAAGGTTTAAGTGCCTTAAAATATTTGAATAGTAGCTGCACAGACAAGAGTTAAAGTGGAGGTGTCTCAATATACATCAATAACAAGCATACCTCTAGAGTGGTCAGACAGGATGACGAGCTGGAGTTCCTTCATGTGTAGATTACCATACACAAAATACTGTGCCATATCCTAACCAGCTATGGGTCACCCACCATGTTCCTAGAAGCTCATAATGCATACTTGGATCTACCAAAGTCACTTACCATCCAACTTAACACTCTACTCGTGGGAGACTTTAATTGCCTATATAAACTCAAAATCATATATGACTTCACATCTACTAGCACAGAGATTCTTGGACTTTGTAGATACAAATGCCCTTGATGAAATAGTGAATATACCCAACACAGGCTCAAACATACTGGACCTTGTGCTCAAAAATATGGATGAACACTGCACCATCCCCCCTATGTCTCATCCTCCAAGTTAAGCTCTGACCATAAGCTGTCTCCTTTGAAATCAAAATCATCTCCATAACCCATTAAAACCAGTGACAGAAACTATTCCAAGGTGAATTATCTTTTATTAAGTGATTTTTTTTTTAAATTCCGTGCCCCTTCAAACCCAAAGAACACAGCAGCCTATGATGAATTACTCTCAGAAACACTGCACACCCAAGTTAATGGCTGCATAGGGGTCACTGTACCTACCAGAAGAAAGCCCAGGACTAGCCCCAGAAACAAATTGTCCTTGTGGCATCCCAAATTATTTAGTATATACAACAAAAGGAAATAAAATATGGCAAAAATCAGGAAGGATAATTACATTAAAGATAAAAACCCTCTCATCCAACTAAACAGGCAACTAAGAGGGCTAATTAGGTCAAGTAAAGTCAACTTTCAGGTTAAGATAGCTTTTCAGGTGAAAAATAACCATAAGACCATCTGTCAGAAACCATCTGCTGAACTGGTGGTTAATGGTGCTGCATTCACTGAGCCTGGTGAAATAGCAAACCTGTTAGCGGACAAATGCAGTTCCAGGTTTACCCTCCCACCCTAATAATCCCCCCCAAAATACTCTCAAACTTAACCCTACAACTGCTATTTGGAAGCATGTACTGGCTGTGTGCCAAGAACATGACCTCAATGGGCCCAGATAACATCAATGCCACATTGGTGTAGCTACTGGCACATGATGTGCCCATAGCTATGTCATGTTTTTGCCAGTAATTTACTGGCAAAAACACGGCATAGCTATGGGCACATTACTGGCAAAAACATGGGGGAGCTATGGGCGCATCATGTGCCAATAGTTACGCCAATGTGGCCATGGGAGTTTGCGAACAATGTCATATTATTAATGGACCCTACAGTAAACAAGTTATTTTTTATCGTCGTTTTGTGGACGACATTTTTTTGTTGTGGGAGGGTCCTCAAGAGGTCTTACATGATTTCATTAAGTACATTAACAGTACCACGTCATTTTTAAAATTTTCACACAAAATCTCAGTTGAGTCAGTAGAATTCTTAGATGTAAAAGTAATATGTGACATTAATGGTTATATTACAACAGAATTGTATAGAAAGCCCTGTCATTGTAACCATCTTTAATACAAAGAAAGTATGCATCCCTCTCATGTATTCAAAAGTGTAGTCAGAAATCAAGTTTATAGAGCTTCAAGGCTAAGTGTAAGTGATTCAGAATTTGTCAGGCAAACCAACTTTTTAATGGAATCTTTTACAGCTAGGGGCTATGCAAGTAATGACATTGCTGACAATATTGAGCTAGTCTCCAGTGAGAAATCTAGTAGAGCTAAGCCTTATTTTGGTGAGCAATATTCTGGTAATACACAAACTGCATCCCAGAAGAATGACAAAGTAAAATTATTCCTATATTATTCCAGTGACATCAAAAAATATAGAGATATAATCGAAAAACACTGGGATATTTTGACTACAGACAATGACATTGAGGCTATAGTAGATAAGAGACCAAGATATGCATACAAGAACATGAAGTCCCTTAAAAGACATTTATGTTTACCAAAAGGAATGTCATCCAGTATAAGTAATGGATGTACTATTGCATGTGGGCATTGACAAGCCTGCAAATATATTGAAAGTACAGGAACATTCTATCATCTTGATCAAAGTAGGACATATAACTTTGACATTGTTGCAATGTGCAGCAGTATGCACGTGGTCTATCTAGCTCACTGTTCAGTATGCACAAAATTCTATGTTGGTAAAACTGATCGAGCACTGAGAGATAGAATTAAGGAACACTATTAACACATAAGTAAAAGTGATGCACTCAGTGCTTTGTCCAAACATATTGTAGACATTGATGCCTCTCATTTGTGCAAGTTTATGGTAATAGGATGTATTCATAAAAACATAAGGAAAGGGGACATCAGCAATCAAACTGAACAGTTGGAAGCCAAATGGATAGTTAGACTATGAGGAGACTATGGAATGGCCTGAATGACAGGATATCATTGAGACCAAAGCTTAAAGCCAGACCATAGAATAGGAAGTAATCTGGCATTTACTTATTTTGAATAATAACAATTGTTGACTATAAGTACATATTTTATATTTATTTTTGTTATTTTAGATATATTTACAAATATATGTAACTTTTTATTCCTTGTTGGATGTTTATTATTCAGTATTTATATATAAATATATTGTACTGAACATTTTTAGTAATATGTCTTTATGGAAGCAACGTGTTTAGTCATGTGATCTTTTTAGGTAGTATATATAATAAGTAAAGAATTTTAGTTGTGAAATGCATCTGATGAAGTAGCTTTGCTATGAAAGTGCTTATGCTTTTACATTTTGTACATTAAAGAAGGATTTATTTTGGAAGCCTTTGGTGGTCCTTGGATCCTTCTGTGTATTTTCTGTGTTTTGTGACTTCTTAAGTGAACCCAAGTTCTGGTTTTGGTTGGTGGTTGCTGGTTTATGCTGGATAGCTAGCTGTCTCACTGATAGGACCCAGGAGCTAAGAATTGGTAAGGCCACCTCTACAAAGAGGCCAATCACTAGTGGGGTCCCCCAGGGCTCTGTGCTAGGTCCACTACTCTTTGGTATCTACTTCTCAGATGTCAAAGCAAATGTCAAAGTTCTCTGGCTAACCAAGTTCACAGACGATTGCAAACTGTGAGCAGTCATTGAAACCCTCCAAGATGGGAACATCCTTCATGAAAGTCTGAGGTAGGCAAGTGTTGGTGCAAATATTTAGACAACTATAAAAAGCTGAAAGAGAATAGTGTCAATAGATAAAGTATTCACAAGTTGCAGTTCATAGACATGACATTAAACACACTGAATACAGTCTTTTGAACACAGATGACTAGATAAAGCCAGGCAAAAATAAATTTGATCTTTTTCTAAGAAATAGAGTTTACTAATTGCTTCATAGTCAAAGTATGCTGCGGGTGGAATGAAGGAGGGATTAGTTCTTAACTACTTCTTTGTCTCCCCAAATCCCTCTGGATGCTCTACAGAGCCAAAAAAACTTTCTCACCAATGCAACTAAAGCTACACCTGCCACTACTTACCTCCTTCTCTCACTATTTTATGGCTCTTCCATCCTTACTAACTTCCGGGCATCATCAAAGGCAAAACTTGAACAATGCTTTAATAAATAATAATTTACAGAAAATACCCCTTTCGAACCAGCACTAAAAAACCTAAATTGATTAAAACTACCCCATCGACTAATGTATATACAGCTTCCTACTACCTTTAAAATTATCCACCACTAAATACCAATCTACACAACTATGTTTCCACTTGGTCATTACAATCCAAGGACCTAAAACTCTTCTCTCGCCACAAACCTATCAAATCTGCTGGGTATGGTCTGCACTTGTACCATGTTGCTAAGGCCAGGACCTCCTTACCTGAATCCAGCAGGGTAATACCTTCCCTCCACTCCTTTAAAACCATTCTGAAAGACTTTCTAGCCAACATCTAGTTCTGTTCTTGCTCATCCAGGGATAAACTATATCCCTAAATGTGAACAAGTACCTATTCATACCTTATACCTCCTTACACCCTTCTTTATTCACTCTGTCCTAAATCTCTAGCTAAATATGCCACAACACTGTTTTTTTTCTCCCACTTCATATTGCAATTCCTGTTTGCATTATAGCAACTTACCTTGAATTTCTCCAATCTGGCTAAAATGTCTCTAAATATTAAATCACAGTTATATAAGATGTATTTATCAATGTTTTCACTTTATGTCTAATTTGGTATAATTATGCAAACTAAAGATATTTTTGGATTATATTTGAAAACTGTAAAATTATTATTCTTAAAATGTTTGTGTAATACTTTAGAGGAGCTTTTCTCCCCAGGGCTCCAATGAAGATGAATACCTACAAAGTCAGACTTCACGGTAATCAAATGTGAATAAATAAATAACATTTTGTGTGTGGGTGAATGAGTGAGTGTTTCTGTAACTGTAATCAGGCGTGAGGGGGGCTTGTTTGATATTCAGCATAGTTATTTATTAAGACTGTCAATCTTGTAAGAAAACTTAAATAAATTTTATGTTGATACTTTTACCAAATATCTGTGTTTGTTATAGTCTATGTTTTCCTTTCTACTAAACCGTACACTTTCTGTAGACTGTGGTGAAATGTAATCTTATGAAATTGACAGACTGGAAGAAAATGATTAGCATATACAAGCTGATAATAAAACTCTGGACTGATGGATCATAAGGCAGGAAAATAAAATACAAAGCATGCTAAGTGCTGCATATGACATTTTGTCGATGTGTACATGTTCTAGAGCATGAAAACTGGGTTAAAAGCTCAACAGCTCATTTCTTCATACAAGTAAGATAAACTGACCCTATTTTTGCTTTTCATTCATAAGAGACTGAGTAACATATCATTTGTGAATGTCTTTCAGAAGGTGGTTAATTTATTGCCAGCTATACAGAGTCTAAGCCACATGTTCTCAGAATAGCATGGACTCTACTATGAAACAGGGCATATAGCTCTCTTGGCAGTGATTTAATTTCACAAATGGGCCACTAGAAGAACTATGTACCATCAACACTCCTCCAATGAGCTAAACAAAGTTCACTGATCCATAAATGTAACAGTATACTAACAAACATTTATTGTAGAGGGGAGCATACACAAGCATTTAAACACAAAACAAATCACCTAATACATGTACAAAGTGGTGTGCTTGCATTGTCATTCTCACAAGTAAGACAGTATAAAGACTTTTTCCCCATATGAAGCATCAAGTTTCTCAGTGGAAACTTCTCATGTCATTTGCAACTCTTATTTTCACCATTTATTCAGGTTTAAAAAAAGTAAATGACAGAAAGCCTAAAAAACCAGATGGCCAGGGGGTCATCTTTAGATGTCCAATTCTTGTGAGAATAGACAGGAGATATATTTTGCTGACATGCAAAACTCATTCATTGGCATATTCTTGTAAGAATTGTAAGCAATTTCACTTTCTGTAGATTTTCTCATTTAATAACTTAAAAGAGTGTTCTTTGAGGAAGAAAATACAGTAGTTATTACTGTGAACAAATGTGTTTTCCCACTAAAAGTGACCAGTTTTATTACTAGTTGGAAGAACTAATAAATAAGGAAAAAAACTCAAAAGCAAAGCAGTACTTTCTTAGATGACTTGCTATAATGTATAATGTTTCCCAATTGATATTAGGAACTTAGAGACAATTCAAAAGTCCTTCTCTTGGTTCATTGTGTTTTCTGTTTTGCAGGTCATGTGAGTGCCGGTTCTTTACTATGGGACTGAAAGGTTACACAAGTGGAAGTGCTGTTGTGAATGAGATTACTGATCAGTGGTAGTAAGGATTTACTAAATGTCTCTAATCCTATTGAACAGAAGTGACATCCTTTCAAAACACTCAACAGAACCAGTTCAAAAGCATGGAGCCTCTACCATCTTATCCCCAGTAACCTGATGTAACGTCACAGTTATACATTTTGTAATACAGTTTGTATTCAATAGTAAATCAAATGCCAATTTTGTGTTAGCGGTATGTTTTTCTGTATTCGCTTCTGAAGTTTTACTATTCAACAAAAGCCCTGAACCACAAAAGAAACAGGCCAAGAGTATCATTTGGGAAAGAGTTTCTGCTCTGGAGAGTATTACTTCATAGCTCACATTTATAATGCTTCCTGACAATAAATATGTGACATCCAAACATTAATGGAAGATGACACAATGCTAAAGATCTAGAGTTCAAAACTGATTGAGGTTTAAAATGTTAAGTTTCAGCAGCAGATATTAAGGAATGTTCTTTAGTTCTAGTGATAATTATTGCTGAAACTAAAGAAATGAATAACATTTGGCAGTAATTATCACTACAACTGAAGAACATTCCTCAGTCCTGGTGATAATTCTTGCTGAAACTCATATAGTACAAGCAAATGTTTAGAAATACTGTTCATTTGCAGTAATAGTAGTTAAAACATTGGGTACAATATTAATTTTTTGAGATCAACGTCTGTGTCTGCTTAGTCAGGGAATGTCTATAATTTATGTATCAGAGTCATTTTAATTGTCACTTCATCCAGGCTGCATGAATTAAGTCACCTATCCTAAGGGGGAATCTTTGGTAGCCAGAAAGAAAAGTTGTGACAATGCAAAAGAAAGCAAAAAAGTAAAATAAAATCAGTTGCTATGGGTGCTAAAGCACTTTGGAATTCAAATGGTTCTCTATCAAAATAGCTATAATGCAAGCAGTATATGTTTTTATGAGATAGTATGCCATCTAAAGTAAATATTCCATTTTAGAAACTGAAGCAACTGATTAACCTATGCACCACTTTTTATTTATTTTATTTCTCTTGACTGTAAGATTATCTATGATTCTTTTTGACACAATATGATAACAGGATATGCTTTACAGTAGACATCACAAGTTTGTCACTTTCTAGACATTTATCAGCACTATCTTGATGGCTTCCATATTATTGCTTCTGTGGAAATAATGATCTACGGTTGTCTCTTTCCTCACTAATGACATCACTATGAGTGAGGATATCTTTGGTATACCAAGAATTTTACACAGTCCTACAAATGTTCACATTTTATAATGACACATGAAGACTTAAAAAATAAAAGATTTTAGTTGGCTACTTCTTACAAGAAGCTGAGTTGTTGTATCTTTACCTCATACATGCTTTTTATTTCATTTTATTTCATTATTTTTGTAACTGTCTCACTTTCTCATCTGATTCATCTTTTTTTCACATAAACATTTTCAGAATGCATTTAGACCCATTTATCAGTAAATTAGGTAGCGACCTGAGAGAACCATCTGCTTCAATATAAAGAGAGCGAGAGTTAAGGATTAAAGATAATCTTCATTTGCACTCCTTGAAAAATCTAATGAGTTTTGTTAATAATACTGGTATCCAAAATAAAACACAGGCGTTTGCTGTTGCAGCTCCTGTTGCTAATTATGTGACCATCAATTTCAAAAGCAATCCATTGATGATTGCTCCAGACTACAGACTATAGACCTCAGCCATACTTCCACACATATGCTGAAACCTTGGCATGGGCTCAGATGAAATGTATTTATTTAGTTATTTACACTTGATCAAGTTATTACCACTAAGACAGTGCCATTTATCAGTGGTAACATAAGGTGACATTTATACAGATAGGAAGAAATTTAGCTTGGGCACTGGTGAACTTACTCTAGTTGCTGTTTCTAGGTGATGAGAGGGAGGTGTCATGGCTGCAAGAAGCAGAGAACAAAGTGAGGAGAACTGACAGAATCTGTTTGAAGATACATAAGTGACTGAGCTGGAACGAAGAAGGCTGCATTTGCATAATTAGAAATCTAATGATGCTGGTGGTAAATAGTGACCTATAATCACAAACAGATGACAAGAGCATAACATAACAATGCAAATAACCAACCAAACTGAGAGGTAACACTTTGCAAAACAAGAGCGATTGCAAGCAAGAAATTGCACAGTTGAAGCAGCCAACAGTTTAAAAAACTTTAATAAAAGTGCAAGGTATAAGAGTTGTCAGAATGGCCTCTGTGTTTGGAGAGGCTTGTAAAGAAACTGACAACTTTTGTGATATGTTTTTAAATACAGGTTATCCCAGTGACCTTGTGAGAAATATTAGTAAGAAAGTGTTGGGGAAATGGGGTAAAAGATGCAAACCCCTTTTAGGGATAGGGTTGTTTGAAAATCAAGTACCCAATACTGTGTAAGTTAAAGACAATTATTCAGATTTTGAAAAAGCTCTGGTGATACATTATGATGACATTTCAACATATGTTAAAAATATTGTAAGTAAGAACTGTGGTTTAATGAGGTGAAAATTCAATGATCTATGAAGTGGTTGGACAATATCAGATTTTTTTGTTTAAAACAGCATGAATTTTGAAGAATAAAAGTAGTGAAGTTTTTAAAAGTAGTAAGAAAAAAGGTGGACTGCATACTGTGGTTCCTGTACACACTGTTCATTTATTTTGGGAAGAT
This sequence comes from Protopterus annectens, assembly GCF_019279795.1. Classification (NCBI taxonomy): domain Eukaryota; kingdom Metazoa; phylum Chordata; order Ceratodontiformes; family Protopteridae; genus Protopterus; species Protopterus annectens. Next base: position 214,567,851 of record NC_056744.1, on the reverse strand, counting down.
GAATTATTAATATTTGACAATACACTTTTATTATTGTGTATTTATTATTGATTTATTTATTTTACATAGTCCAGCTGAGCTAATATCCTTTTTTCAGTGGAGACCCAGGAAGAAAAGCTCCACAGTTTTACAATACAAGTATAAAAAGATCATATTATTACCACAAATAGACATTATAAGTACAAGAGAGGTAGCTGAATGATACTAATAACATTTGGACACTAGAGTAATGATTCAAAGGTGAGAATACACACTTAGAATAACTTCACAAAACTGAGCAAAAATTAGTCTATATAAAGGCCACTAGCGAGAATTAGCAGCTAAAATAGAAGGTGGGACTTGCAGTGGAGAGGCAGTGGACAGCTTTTGGAATAGAATGGTAGATTATGGAGGGTGAGTGCAGAGATACAACCATTTGACTTTTCAAATATTCTTTGGTGGCTATTTTGAATTGATTTGAGTTATTTGACTGAGCTAATTGCCAATGGCAGTTTGTTCCAGGAAATGGTAGGATAGTAGCTATAGAGGTTACAGCCAGTTTTAGTCTTGGGTTTATAGATTTGCAGTAGGTCCTGGTCTGAGCTATGGAGAGACCTGGTGGGGGAGTATACAGAGATGAGAGAGGATAGATTAGTACAGTAGGATGGTTGATATAGGATAGAGTGAATGATCTGTAGCTGAGAGAGAAGAAGCTGATGAGGTAATTCCAGCCAGTTTAAATATTTTAGAGAGACAGAATGATGGGATTTATAGGGTTGGTGTGCTGCAAATCTGGCCACCTTGTTATAGATTGATTCCAGTTTGGCTATAAGTGAGGAGTTGAGATTTGTTAGGATTTGCAAGCTATACAATAGGCTAGGTAGGAGGTAAGCATGCGAGAGGGTTACTTTAGATTCATTAATAAGGAACTTTTTATTTCTTTATAAGAGTCCCAGTTTTTGGTGAGTCTTCATGATACAGTTACTTACATGCATGCCAAATTTAAGATGGTCATCGATAATGACATCCAGAAGTTTTGTACTAGCTTCCACCTCAATAGTAGCATTATATAGAGTGATAGTATAGAGAAAGTAGGTTTAAGATGGTTAAAAGTTTTGGGAAGTAATAGTAAGAGCTTTGTTTTTAGGGTTTAGAATAAGCTGGGTGCTAGAGAGCCAAGTTTCTACTGAGTTAAAGGATGTCTGAGTAGCGGATATAAGATCTGAGAGATTGTCGGCAATGGTTATAACTGTAGAGTCATCCGCATATTGTACAAAGGATGACAGAGGGCCGGAGGTATAGAGAAGATTAGTAAAGATTTTCAAACTTAATGGGTCAAGAATGGATCCTTGGGGGACACCCATTCTAACTGGGAGAGGAGGAGAGAGCAGAGAGCCATCTCACTGACTGAAGTCGGTCTGTGAAATAGCTAGAAAACCAGTCAACAGTAGAAGTGGAGAAGTTAAGGTTGGTCAGTTTGTTCAGGAGAAGAGGGTGAGAGTCTGTATCAAATGCTTTTGATAAGTCTAGGAATAAGCAAGAGACAAGCTTCTTATCGTCTCTGGCCAGAGAAATAGCATTAATGAAGGACACAAGGGCAGTAGTGGTGCTATGTTGTGGGTGAAAGCCATGTTGTGTGCATGTGAGTAGGTTTCCTGTAGTAGGTGCTGCATGACTTGATTATGAATGCATTTTGCTAATACTTTAGAGAATGGTGAGAGAATAGCAGTAGGTCTAAAACTGGTGATTTCAGTGGAGTTACCTCCTTTATGAATAGGTAGGGTATAGAATTCTTTTCAGATAGAGCGAACTTTAGATTCTGAGATGGAGTGGCTTATTAAAATGGATACAGGGATAGCAAGGGAGTCAGCTGCTAAATGAAGGAAATAAGAAGGAATATTGTCAGCTGATGTAGAACAAGGTTTTAATGTGGAGAGTAGAGATTTGATATAGTTAGTAGGTACAGAATGTAGGGAAAAGGGATTAGGAGCATTTAGAATAGGAGAAGATTTGGGGTAATTAGTAGTGTTAGTTGTGGAGGGGGCAGAGTTTGCCATCTTTGAGATGGAATCAATGAAGTAGGACTTGAAAATGTTAGCTATTTCTTCTGGTGTCTTGGTAGGGCAGGGGTTAGGAGATGAAGGGTTACCAGGATGTAATATTTGATTGATTGAGTTCCAACATTTTTTGGGGATTAGATCTTTGTGCTAAAGGGGGGTTATAATAAAGTCTTTTTTGTCTTTATTAATGTGTTTTTTGTCAGATTTCTAATTTCTTTAAATTTTTGAAAGTGGATGGGGAGTTTAGCTATAATTTTCATATCTTATCTCTAGTTTTCATCAGTGTGCGGGTAGCATTGGTTAGCCACGGGGATATATTAGACTTAACATGTACTGTGCGAAGGGGTGCAAGTGAGTTGTGTGTTTAGGAAGGTAGAGTTGAATGAGGCCACTGTTTCATCTAGGGGGAGTTGGGTTAGGTAAGTCCAGTTGATTTTGGAGAGGAGGGCATTGAAAGTCTTGGGGCAGATGATAGATAGTTTGTGGCAAGTTATGTATCTATGTGGCTTTGAGATGTGAGGGGTGAATCTAAGAACTTTTACTGGGAAGTGATCACTTAGAGAATCAGGCAGGGTAGCCAGGTGACAGCTAGGGTTGTTTGATTTGTTGATATGGGTGGGAGTAGTGATAAGTTGTGAAGAACCATGCAAATTAATCGATGAAGTAGTGTTTGTTGGACAGAGAGTTAACCAATTTATGTTTACATGTCCCAAGAGAATGATTTTATCAGGAAAGTGTTGGGAGAAGTAGGAAAGAATGTTTTCGAGTATGGGAATGTTGTCCCCTGGAGGAATATAGGTAGCTACTAAGGTAATAGTGATGTAATTGTTAGGTTTAAGATTTGCTGTTAGAATTTCAGCTGGTGGGAAGGATGGGATGGGTTTGTCGAGACAAGTAACAGTGAGGTGGTTAGCATAGGCAATGGTTATTCATCCCCCCTTTTTTGGCAATCTAGTCTAAGTATATTGTATCCAGAAGGGATAACATCTCTATCAGGGTTTTGTGGTTTCAACCAAGTTTCTGTAATGGTTATAATATCTGGGAAGTGGCTAGCTATCCAGGCATGAAATTCACTGACTTTGTTTAACACACTTCTAATATTCATAGGTTAGAAAGATATGTGTTTTTTAGGAAGAGTAGGGTGACTTGGGTTAGGAGAGGTAGGGGTATTGGTGGTTGAGGGAGGATTTGGACCTGGGTTTGGATGAATGTCTCCTGATAGTAGTATAGTTTTATGGAGGAAGTGAGTGTTGTAGACAGATGTTTAAAGTAAGAGGAACTTAACTTTAATTTTAGTAAAGTTTGTGGGTGAATGAGACATTTTGATTTTAGGAAGGATAGTATTCAATGGAAAAATGGATGTGCAAATAGTAAAAGATTGCAGTGGATGTGGGAAGAAGTTAGCATGAGTGTTGGTAGGATCTAAGTAAACAAGAGATAGGTATGTATGATAGGAGGTAAGAAAGTAAAGAAGAAGTAAGGGAGGGGGGGTAGAGAAATGTTTGGGTCAAGAAAGCCATGTTTGGAGGAGAGTCAGTAGTAGTGGAAAGGGGAGATTATAGTAGATATGTAAGAGTGATGAGAGTTTAAAATGTAAGGGAAAGAAGAAGGATAGTTGGGAGAAGTCACCAGTAGGAGTCTTGGTGTATGTGGCTTGCTATGGTCGCTGGCTGGGGAGTCAAGTTTTTATGTGTGTAGGAGAGGAATAAGTCTGGATTGGCCAAGGAACAGAAAGGGGAAGGTTTGGGGTGAGGGAAGTATGAAAGGTGTGGTATAAAGGAAATGTGCTCGGGGGTGGGTAGGGGAGCAGACTGAGCCCGAGAGCAGTGAGGGTGAATGAAGCAGGGCTCCACCTAGGTCGAAAGGACTCTCAGAAAAACAATCAGTGAGCAGAAGCCTCTAAGGAGAGCTGCTACAAACATGTAGATAAAGAGAGGAAAAACAGACCAATTACAGGAAAGAAGCTTTTGGTAAGAGAAACCTGACTTCAGAGAGTAAATATTACAGAAGAGTAAAAGGGGGGGGAGGGTACTGGTTCTGGTGGTAAGGTAGAGGCCGAGTAGTACCATTACTGGGTAGGGACCAACTGTTAGCAGTGAGAATAAAAAGGAAAATATAGACATACAGTGAATTGTAGGCTGTATTCATTTAGATTCATGTGGCCTTCATGGCATTCAGTGGGATTCAGATGATGTGCAGTCCGTTGCAATTAAGATGTGGCTTTGCAGGGTTTAAAGTCGTTATGGGACAGTTGCAGGCAGCAGGTCCTATAAAAAAGAAAGAGAGAGTGAAAAAGTTAGGGGACAGATATTAACCTTGAATAAACAGCCTTAGAAAGGAATGGGGCAGTTTGAAGGGCTAAGACAAGTTATAGAAGGATAGATGACAGCAGTAGCCAGAGACGTATCATAGAGGAAGGGTTGGAAAATAAAGTATAAGATAGAACACGTGGTTGAAGATGTACAAAATACCCACTACACTATGAAAGTGGCAGAATTTACAGTGTCACGCACAGTACACTTGATTCCATCTTGTTGCTTCAGAAAGTAATTGTTCAACTGCAGGCATAGTGTATATGGCCAAGTGTTCAGCCTGCCTCATATTTTATGTAGGCAACACTGAAATGTCACTTAGGAAGACAACTTATGAGCACTGCAATAATATAAATGATATGAACAGTAATAATACTCTATTTAAACATATTCAATTGAGTGCTGAACATTATGAATTCAAATTTGCCATTTAAAAGAAAGTAAATATGAACCCATGTTGGGGAGACTGGCAATCAAAACCTAAATATAAGGAAGAATTATGGCAGTTCAGGCTTAATGCCAACTCCCCACTGGGTTTAAATGAAATTTTCTCCATTCAATTGGTGCTGAAATATTGTTCAGCAAAACTGTAATTTATTACTTGTAATGCTGTGATAACTACTTGATATCTGTTGATTACATGGTATATTTATCTTTTTATACAATTTTTTTTATTTATGTTTTTGCTAGTGTATTTTATTTTATATAATGAACAAAATGACTAATTGATGACATGAGGTATCAGTATAAAAGGAAGTGATATAAAAGGAGGTGATGTATTCTTTGTCTTTGATTCTGATGAGGTCCCTAGGCTGTTTGGGATGAAAGCAATGAAATGGATTTTTTTTAAACTGTTTGCTGCTTCAGTTGCACCATTTGTTGTGTGCAATCTATTGTCTTCCAGACCATTAACTCTCGGTTTGGCTGGTTGGTAAATTGTGGTCTGACATTACTGAAAAGAATAGCAACTTACATGATGAGAGTGCAGCATTTACCATGCATATTTCTGTTTCAAGAGATGACTCTATTGCTGGTGCTGTCTTACAGTAGTGTGTCATACTCTACTGACAACAAGAAGGATTATCTCGGGGTAAAGGGTCACAACCATCCTTTGCAGATACTGTATAGAGGAAAACAGAGCCAACATCTGAAACAAAGTTTCTCCTTCTCAGCTGAATTAGTGCTGGTTTTTCTTCAGCTTAAATATGGAAAGTCAGGGACTCCCAGTAGAGATATGTTATTTGAAAGATAGGCTCATATTATCATAGGAGGTTACTAGGCTATTGACCCAGAGGTCATTTCAAGCCTAGCCATTTAATCCCAGTGTAATACCATAGATACTGTTGTCAATACCCAGGATTATACTTAGTAATGACTGTCCATGTCCAGAAGGGATGTGGGCATCATCCCCAGTAAAAATTTATGGTGCCCATCCAATCATCCAGGTTCATAATGAACAGTGTCATAGAGGTGTTCTGCTTCACATGAACTGGCAGCCTATTCCAAAGATTTGGCAGTCACTGAGAGACAAATCTGTCCCTCCTGCATGTCCTATTCAAGTCGCAGACCATATTTAGGTCCCTAGAATGGGCAGCTCAAGTCCCATTTGATTTATAGATGTGCAGCAGATTCATTAGGTTTATGTCGGCGCAGTGGTGCAGCGGTTAATGCTGTCGCCTAACAGCAAGAGGTTTTCTGGTTCGATTCTCGGCCAGGGTGCCTTCTGTGCAGAGTTTGCATGTTCTCCCTGTGTTCACGTGGGTTTCCTCAGGGTATTCCGGTTTCCTCCCACATTCTAAAGACATGCGTCTGGAGCATTTCTCCCCGGGCCTCCACTGAAAACAGGATCTGTGGAACCTAGTCGGACTTTCCCGGTCAACAAATGTTAAATAAAAATAAAATAAATAAATAAATAAATGTCAGAGATTCCTCTGTAAGCCAGGAATAAGTTTTCCCAAGAAGTCTATATGATTCAGAGTATAGTGACAGGGACTTTAGTTGGTCTGTGTAACACACGTGCTGGAGTCCCTTGATCTTCTTTGTTAGAAACCTGTATGGTCTCTCCAATTACCACAGGTGCTTTCCATAGTACATGCCAAAAGGGGCCTTATACTCAATTATGGGCCTGATTAGTGATGAGTGTGACAAAGGTAAATACTGCCAGCCCAGCTATCTGGAATTTTGTAAATAATTCTATGTCATTTGTAAATATTGATATGATTTATATAGAAGTGTGTGTAAAGTACTGAGATAAAGTGTAACCACAGCATGCCCTATTGGAATAGAACAGGAATGTACCTGCAAAGTGTAACCACAGCATGCCCTATTGGAATAGAACAGGAATGTACCTGCACTATTGTGACTGTTTAGATGTACTGTATATGTTTAATGGAAACTGGAACACAGGAGGTTAACTTGAAAAAAAGTCAGGGAAAATAGTTGAAACTAAGTTGTTTCATAACCACGTAATAAAAAGAGATGTTTTCTCTCAGTTTCAGTGCAGTAGCAGACACGATGTGTAAAGCTAAAAGTTTTTTTTATTGTCTTGAAAGAGAAGTAATTACTAGGTGTAAGATGTAGAAGTGTTTTATTGTTTTATGACTTCCAGGATCTGCAAACATCTGAGAGATATGTATTTTTCACATGGACATGGTAAAATTCTGTCAGTTTCTGACAAAGGGTGTTTAGCTTGGGATCTGAAGTCAGATGACAAAACGTGATGTCATCCAAGCTAACACAGCAGTAATATTTGCTATTCGTTTAAGAACTCTTTCAGAGAGAGACTGCATTTTGTATTTTTTCTTTGACTTAACAACATCAGCTGGAAATATCCACTCACCTCTGCACTTGCCTTGCTGTAAGTAAGTTTTTAGGGCATAGTAACTATTTTAGATTCAGATAGGAATATAGTAAAGTTTAGCTTAGATGTTTTCTTTATTTATTTGAGACTGTCCTGCAATGTTGTTTTAAATATTTTCTGTGATTTTGAACTCTGATGTAACTGATTATTACTGAGTATTGTCTTGCTCTTTTATTATTTATTATTAAATATATTTAAAACTTTTAATTGTGGCTGGTCTGTTTAGAGATATTTAAGCTCTTAGGTACTTGCATATCTACTTTGTGACACTGTACAGGCACTCCTAAATAGCTTTGCTCTTGGTCAGACTACCATTTGGATTAATAGCAACATTACACAGTAGGATTGGACACCTTTTGCTAAGGGCCTTAAAGTAGATGATAAGAGTTGACTGGTGGCAGTGAAAACTACCTTATAGTCTGGTCAGAAGGGGTCATAGTTAACAAATCTTTGCCAGCCTTTCCCAGGTGTGTTTGTGTGTGTGTGCGTGTGTGTGTGTGTGTGTGTGTGTGTGTGTGTGTGTGTGTGTGTGTGTGTGCATGCATGTGTGAGTGTGTGTGCGTGTGTGTGTGTGTGTGTGTGTGTGTGTGTGTGTGTGTGTGTGTGTGTGTGTGTGTGTGTGTGCGTGTTTTTGTATACAAATCAAATCTTTGCCAGCCTTTCCCAGGTGTGTTTGTGTGTGTGAGTGTGTGTGTGTGTGTGTGTGTGTGTGTGTGTGTGTGTGTGTGTGTGTGTGTGTGTGTGTGCGTGTGTGTGTGTGTGTGTGTGTGTGTGTGTGTGTGTGTGTGTGTGTGTGTGTGTGTGTGTGTGTGTGTGTGTGTGTGTGTGTGTGGGTGTGTGTGGGTGTGTGTGTGTGTCAGCTACTTGGGCAGGGACATGAAGCACTGGTTGGACAGACAGGGTACTAGAGATCTCGGTTTGAGCAGCTCAGCTGAGATCTCAACCCTATAGCTGTGCCAGTGGGGAGTCTTACTGGGGATCTGGAGAAAGAGGGAGAAACCAGCCCCAGACTGACTGTGATTTCTGTGTGCTCTTAAGGGAAATTGCACTTTACTGTGCATGTACTTGTCATCCTCCCAGTGTGTATGTTCCCTACTGTTGCCAGTAGTGAGGATTGGGGATCCTTGATTATTGGGCCAGTGCAGGGGCATCACAATGAATATAGAAGGGTTAAAACCTCCTTTGCTCTAGAGATGATGCCTTTGGTAATCAAGTGTGCTACTGAGAAGGCCTTCCTGACTACATAAGACAGATGGTGGTCAAAGTTAACATCACAGTCTACTTGTGATCCCAGATCCCTTACCACTTCATTGGTACATAGGGTACTGTTTTTAATTCAATAGTGTGAATGAACATTGTTTTTACCGAAGGGAATAATGACGCATTTTGCCTTCAGTTTGACGTTATGACTAAGACATGGGTCGTTGGTCTGTGTAAGGCCCTCATGAAGTATGCTGACATCATTTGGGGATTCAGTAATTGCACCCAGTTTGCAGTCATCCACAAACTTGGTCAGCCACAGCACCTTAGTTTTGGCTTGAACTCCTGGGAAGTATATACCAAACAGTAGGGGGCCCAGCACTAACCCTTGTGGCACTCCACTGATGACAGGTCTGCTGGTAGATGTGGTCACCCACTTTGATAGTGTGTGTGACTGGTTTTTGAGCCAGATGGCAACCCATCTTACAACAAAGGGGCTTACATTCAGTTTGCTAAGTTTATTGGTAATGCCTGAGTGTGTGATTGTGTCAAAGGCCTTTGCCAAGTTGAGGCATGCTGTGTGCATAGATGTGCCCTCATCAGTGGCCCTGATCACATTTTTGAAGAAATTCACCAGGTTTAACAGGCAGGATCTGTGCTTGACAAAGCCAAATTGGGTCGGATCCAGGGTTTAGAAGTCACCTATGGGAAGATGTTATTGCACCATTGGAAATTTCAGCTCCTCAAGTAAAAGTGTTGTTACTTTTTTCATTGAAAGCAGTTTATGATTTATGTCTAGAAGTGGAATCTGCTTTACAATCAGTATTGCATAGTTATAAAATGAAAAATCAAAGAGAACTTTGCTCATTGTTTCTATTTAGCATCTGCATCTTTAATAAAAGATGCTAAGTACAAATATGGCAAGGAATACAATTGTTTATGAAACTGGTGTGATCCAGAAATGTAAAAGATGTTGTGATACTGTGTAGTCTGTATATAAAATGAAAAATCAATTAGATATTTAGATTGGGGGATATGAAGGGTAAATTTGACTTGAGTGTAGTCAATAATCAACTAAAACAAGCTATTATAAAGATATTTATTAAATTAGTAGATGTGTGCTTAAATATGCTGGCCAGTCTAAGATTTTTTTTTTTTTTTTGTGGTAATGTGGAACATTTTAAAAGGAATTTCATGAAAGTAGTGTGAAAGGATTCTGTGCAGATTGGACATAATAATGATAATTTATAAAACAATGTAGTAGGTGTGTGGAGGCTGAACATATTTGGATAGAGTATCCAGTGAATAATAAAGAAGTTAAAAAAAATAAAGCTGATATTCTGGATTCAGAAGAGGAGGAATTTTCTCAGGCAGAATACCAATGAACCTATGGAGGAGGCATGCCCTGCTGAAAACTCCACTCCAATTAATAACAAATATTCCATACTGCAAAATGAAACAGGGGAGGGTGAGATGGAATACTCTGGTACGGATGATATACAAAAAGACAAAAACAAAAAGAGATGGAGAGACTAAAAAGAAAACATTTTTAAAGGAGAAGGATGACATATTACATGATAAAAATAATGACCACAGAAATGTGCTCCAAGCTATTTCATGAAAATGTATAGTAGACAATTTTGCTTTTATGACATATATCAACGTAACTTCGCTCCGATGCATACCAATCCTGCAAATTCAAGTTAATGATTGTTTAAAATTAGCAGATGACAAGAGGGTAATGTACCTTTATCCGCAGACAACTATCCCCAGCAGTTAAAGCAACATTATTGACTGTGCATACCTCACTTATCTCCTTGTAATAAATTGATGGTAACAATACATGTATTTAAGTTTTGTTTCACACACACACAGTAGCCACAGTAGAATATAGCTCAAGAATACAAATAACTTTAATTTTCAGTGATTTAACTGAGAATTAAAACCTTTATGAATGTCAGAGTGAAAATATGAGGCAAAATCAGTGACAGCTGAGAGGTATGATATTAACTTTCTTCACAAAAAACACATTAATCCTGCAATGTTAGATTAAGGCTCAAGCAGCAGTACTCAGCCAATCAATGCTGAATATGACTAGAATAGCATTCTAGTATATGGGCATTACAGAAGTATATTTTCATTCACTAGGCTTATCCTCTAGCCACCTTGATGACTGCTCACATCCAGTGCAAAAAGCGTTTAGCTGTAGAAAAAAGAATGGAATGTGGGTAGTGTATGACGTAAGGATTGCAGCAGTATTATTCACCAACAAAGTGCCATCTTTAGCTATTTTTTTGCTTCAGGACTTAACAACAAAGAATTCCACTAGTTATGAGATCTCTGCACAGTCTATAGTTACATAGGCACTATCTAACGAAAGCATGTTATTACAAAATATTGTCCCAAGGCTGTGTAATACTCTGTTGCATAGTGTTGGTTCATTAGAACCTGAAGGCTGCTGTAGCAATATATTTATCTGCAACAGATGAGACACAGACTGAGTTGTTAATTACATCCTCTCAGCTAAGAAAAAGGTTCAGTTATAGATTTTAATTTAGAAAGAATATGAGTCTAATTTTGAAGTGCATTTATGGCAAGCAAGGGTCTTTTGACAACCCCCCTCCCCACCTAAAGAATAGGTCAAGGCCTAGCCAGAACAATAAGGGGAATACATTCTGGCACTGTATTAATGGTTCTGCTGTCTTCATCATCCCTTTATCATATTTCATGGAAGACCTTTCACATTACAAACGATTACATCTGATCCTTGCATAATGTGTTGACCTTTTCTTGGGTCAGGTGTTGTCTTTTCTTGCTGCTTTTTGTTCTTTTGCAGGATCTTACTTTATCCCTCTGTCTTTTTTCCCCACTGATCTGTCAGTACTGAATATTTGCTTGGCATACAATGGCATCTCACCCTTATGTATACCATAGCCCCAGTACAATCATAAAAAAAGCTTACAGAACCCCTCTTCGAAGTAACTACACCTGTGGCATCATACAGGTCTTTCTCTGCCCATGAACCCCCCCCCCCCCGGCCTGTAGGGCCTGGACAGCTGCTCAAATTGCTTCCGTTATAATCTGCCAGTATTCAAGATTTTAAATCCAGTTTTGTGAAATAAGATATCATCTGAATAGAGCATGATGTCTGACCTCATGGAGACTATATTGATGTAATCAATAAATATGGAGAATAATAAATGGCCAAGGATAGAATTTTGGGGCACTCCTCCCCTGAAGTACTCTACTCTGAAGTACTGGAGATGTAAGGCTACATGCCCTGAGTTTGAATATTTGATTCTGTAAGTAGTTAAGAAAATCAGATTATTATCTTGTGTCCAGACCTGAGTAGTTGTAACTTTTGTAACAGAATTTGGTAGGTAACACTTCTGGATCCCCAGGTAAGGTCTATGAAGACAGTTTATGACCACCTTTTTTGCAGAGATGATTTTATTTGTGACTTCTTATACAACTATGGGGGTGTTATGCCTATTCCTGAAGCTGTGTTGTGAGTTTCCAATAAACCCATATTTGTTTATGTGTTCTTGCATCTGGTTATAATGAAGATTTTCTATTGTTTTGTGATAGAGCACAGAATAGTAACAGTGCAAAAGTCAGAGGGGCAGGCAAGATTGGGCTTTTGGGTGATGGAAGTTATAACAAAATGCTTACATTTTGTGGCTCTGGAGGTTATGGTCAGTTTAACAATATGTGCTAAGGGATTAGTTAGAGCTTTGGTACATAATTTCAGAAGACAAGACATATAGCACTGGGGGTTTGATTATTTTTCATATTCATTTTCTGAAAGATTTTTCTTACTTCCTTGGCTTTTAACTATCTAAGCTACATGGTAATGCAAGTAAGATAGCATTTTTGAGGTTGGGGTCATATTCATAGTAGAGCCATTTGTAGGGTGGGAGATTGTGGATAAATGTACAGGAGTGCTGATCATTGTGTTAAAGTCTATAAGTACTACCTGAGTCTTAGGGTTGTATGAGTTTCAGTGTAAAGTATAATCTAAATAGGATAGGACCTTTACTGATTTCCAGAATAACTTATATAATTTCTTACTCAAAATGTTGTGGTAATTTTCTAAACAGAGTGTTCAAATTTACAGTTACTTCTTGACAGGAAAATATTTCCCTGATGTAGCTCATTGGCTGAAATTAGCCTCTAACTTTTAAGTTTATAATGGAAAGTATTCCACCACATTTTTTCTTGCATTTGGCCATTCAATATTGAAAACACAAATTAAATTTAAAAATACCAAGAGGCTTTTGCTTTGAAATTTGGTATTGTAGTTTATTTTGCTTGCTTAGAAGAGGAGTCAAAAATCTGACTTACAATATTTAAGAATGGCAATAATAGATGAAGGTTACACAGGCAAAAGACACAACGTTCTGCACATCCTGGTCCTTGGCTGTCATCACAAAACGTGTTCCTAACCCCAGCAATACAACATGTTAAACACATCTAATGCCACAAACATGGTATTAGCATATATTAGTAAGGGGGAATGCTGGCAATACTCCCTGAGTGAAACATTTGTTACTGAGTAACAGAGATTAGGAAGGCAGGGTCACATTAGTACTGCTGTATGAGCCACATGTGTGCCTTTGCAGTGTGTTACCAATGTTGTAGATAGTCAATGCATTGGATCAAGGATGAACTTGGATTGCTGGAGTGAGTGTTCATGCTTGTATGCATCAGCTAAAATAGAAGCAATCATCTATGCATACAGCTATCTCTATATATTTATATATCTATATATCTATATCTATATCTATCTATCTATCTATCGATCTATATATATATGTATATATAGGGGTCTGCTTCAAAATCCTGATGCCCACAATATCGACGTTCCAATCTTGAGATGAAAATTACAGAACCATGGAAACTCAAACATCGGATTTTTACTAGGGCAAATGAACACTTGCACAACATGCCATTTTCTCCACTGAAGTGCGATCCCAGAGATGGTATATAGTTGGAGGGGGGGTGAGGGGCACAGCCCCCCACATTGGGAGGTATGGGGGGCATAGCTCCATACCTAGGTAGGTTTTGCTTACCTCAGCATAAGTTTTGTTTCCATTTGGCCAATTGTTTACTTTCCCTAGTAAAAATCTGATGTTCAAGTTTCCGCGGTTTTGTGATTTTCGTCTTGGGATTTTAAACGTCAATATTCTGGGCATCAGGATTTCAAAGTAGACCTATATATATATATATATATATATATATATATATATATATGTGTGTGTGTATGTATATATATATATATATATATATATATATATATATATATATATATATATATAGATATGTGTGTGTGTGTGTGTGTGTGTGTGTATATATATATATATATATATATATATATATATATATATACACCTATATATATATATCCATATATATATATATATATATATATATATATATATATAGAGAGAGAGAGAGAGAGATATTTAGAGATAGATGAGTAGATACAGCTATATATAGATGCATAGATTACTCCTATAAAATTACATTGTGATACAACGTGGTGAATTAACAACAATCAAATTAACCTGCAAATAAAAGAAGCCTTGTCTGCATGGTATCAAGCCTTCCTGTACCCACCACACCTGAATGTCTCTAAATATAGATTATGCAAGAGTACGGACTAGAGCCAACTTCCCTTTCCCACAATGATAAGATCTCAGGTAAACACAGTAAGTGCATTCCCTTTTCAGTGCAAGTGAATGGAACGTAGCCCTCTATACCTATATTTTTGCACTTCTTCCTTATGGTGATATGCACCATTGATGCAAATTGCTTGATGGAATTAATATCAATGAAATGCATAAACGTAACCCTAATGTCTCACAAATGTATGTGACTCAGGCTAGAATGATTGCAAATGTAAAGCCCCACATGTACATTTACAGTGCATAGGTAAATTCAGTCCCTCAGGCTCATTTATTTTCTTCTGTCTTACACTAACACTATATTGTACCCTCCTCCCTTATACAGTCCTACCCTCACCAGACCCTCCCTCATCAAACTTTGGCTAACTTATCTGCTTTATTCTTAAACTCACCTACCCACTGTTTTATACTAATTAAATTTTTTTGAAGCATAACATTAATAAGTCTTATCTTTGAAGCATTAACCTTTAGTAAATTACAGTTGTTACAATCCGTTGCTTCATGTCTTATCCATTACTTGTAAATATGTCTATTTCATGTATAGTATATATGTATATATATATATATATATATATATATATATATATGTATGTGTGTATATATATATATATATATATATATATATATATATATATATATATATATATATATATATATATATATATATATATATATATATATATATATATATATATATATATATATCTTTCTATATCTATATGGGTTCACTTTATAATTTCAAAATACTGAAATTCCGAATTTCAGTATCCTGAAATTGTAAAGTCGAACCTTTAAAATCGCGAAAGTGGATAATTGCAAATCCGAATATCTCAATATCACGTTTATGGCTTCCGGTACATTGCATGCGGTGTTGTGAGTGGATCGTGTTTCGTGTTGTGTATGAATTTAGGTGTAATTTAAGGTGAGTGTTTTGTAAGGGTTTTGTGTGGGACTTTGAGTGTGTCTGAATGTGTTTGTCAGTTGAATGTGTGGGTTAGGGTAGGCAGGTGAACGTATAGGGTGTGTAAATGTTGGATGTGTTGGTGTTTGCATATGTGTGATATTTGTCTGTGTGCAAGGGACTGTAGAATGTGTGGGTGTGAGTTTTCTTTCTGTGTCTGTGCGATCTTGGAGTCGGTATATATAAGTAGGGGTGTGGGGGGCACAGCCCCCCACATGGGGGTACAGGAGGGCTTGCCTCCCTGCTTATATGTAGTGTAGGTTTGTTTGTTTGTGTTTTTATGTTTGTGCATGTTTTGTTTGTTGTGGTGTAGGTTGGATGATGTATGTGTTGTGTGGAGTATGGTGTATATGTGTTCGAGATCTTGTGTTTCGTGATTTTGTTGTTTCGGGATTTGGGACGTTCGACTTTATTGTTTCAAAATACTGAAATTCGGGATTTCAGTATTTCGAAACTATAAAGTGAATCCATAAATATATATATATATATATATATATATATATATATATATATATATATACATACTTCAAAACATCTAAAACATATAACATCTAATTTCATAACACTGAGACCAGAACATCTAAAACCCAAAACATCTAAAACTCATAACATTGAATTTCATAACATCTAACACTATAAACCACAAGAAAATAACATCCCCTCCACATATAATGACACCAAACTCCCAAACACACTTTTTACTATGTTTCCCCACACCCCCGTAAATTAAATATACCAACTTTAAGATCGCACTACAGTGGAAAAAAACTTAATTTCCTAACCCCACTGTATCAAGCCCCCTGCAGAGATGTAGTAAAAAGTGCGTTTGGTACTTTGGTGTCATATAATGCTTTGGGGATGTTATTTTCATGTGATTTGTTGTGTTAGATGTTATGAAATTCGATATTATGGGTTTTAGATGTTTTTAGATGTATGTTTCATAAGCAACAGTCCAGTACTGAAGGCCTTGGCCAGGTCAGACTTTAATCATTTCTTCCAGTTGCTGGCTGCAGCCTGCCACATCTTCATTTCATTGGTCTCTGACTCCTTGCTAATAAGGTTTGCTTCCTTCTTCAGCACTCCACTCAAGTCTTCTTCAATGAGGAACCAGTGGCTTTTTCTTACTCCTTTAGGTAGCTTCCTTCTATAATGTTAAGTATTGATTAAAATCTCTATCTGTGAATACAAACTGTTGCCTGTCTTAGTGTGGGGTCATCATGTTATATTGCAAATGCATATTTAAAAGCACGCACACAATGTTTACCAATTTTCCACGCAATAAGCAAACTTTTTACACTTACCTCTTTTTAAGACAGTTATACATTTACTCCTAAAACATATTACTATTATTGCCCTCCAAACACAGATATGGAGGACTTTGTTCAGTACTATAGGTAGGTGACCTTCAACAAGCTATACACGTGTCTGAGGAAACTATAAATGCTCCATGAGAATCAGACTTCTTTGTTTGATCTAGCTTAAGACACTCATCTAATAGATTTCATATAATCTTTCTGGGCTCAAAATTCTTTACAATGTTGAAGAACTGTACCTCAGAACCAGTCATGACATGATACTGAACATCATTAAAGCAGCAAGGTAGTTCCAAACCCCTGTCCTCCCCAAGAGAAGCTTCCCTTCTCCTTGTTAACATATTGTTGACATCACTCCTTTTAACTTGCCTTGGAACTTATGCATGCCACTTTTAAATGGGACTTTCTTTCTTTTTCAAGTTCTTTTCCAATCTTTTCTTTCTTTTCCAAGTTATTTTCCAATCTTTTCAAACACAAGCAAAGACAGAGCTCCAGGTTCCTTTTCTTGTAAGGACACGATAGAGGTGCCGTAGCTAGCTGGTGTGGCCACAAAAAAAAAAACTGCACGATTAAAATGTAGAATGTATAATACATGGTAAAACCTCACCCATAATCCACTGTTAAAATGAAAGACTATTTCCCTACAAAAGAAAAGTAAAAACAGTGAATGCCATAATCTCACAAATCCTGGCAATGTTCACAACTCAAAAGCTTACTAATTTGTCATGCTGAAGAGCTATGGCTTTTGTGACTTATTTTGTTCTGTGGTGCATTTTAAGGAATATTTTTAAACAAATACATCATATTTTACCAGCATTCAAGATAAAACACACATCTTTTCACTGCAAACACTGTTGAATAGCAACATAGTTCAAACGTTTGCTAATTGTTCTTTGAAGTATAAACAAGAATGGTCATTTAACAGCGCTTGAATTACAATGATAGTTCTGACACTTAGGATGAATTTTGGAGAGGGTCTGTCAGCACTTTTTGACTAAAAATTGGATGCCCTAAAACATGCAGTTCATCTAGTTTATTGTGCCAATCATTTGCAACTACTATTAAAGAGGTAATGCTGCTCCAAGAACACAAACCAGAGTAATTCAAGCAAAAATATAAAATGAAAATTGTCTTCAGAAGCTGTGCAAGATGTCTGTGACTCACAATATTGCCATTCTATTTTCAAGGGAGATAAAAAGACACTGATTTCCTTATGTCACGCATGACTTGTATAAAAGGGCCACAAAGCAGATTCTGGGGAAAAAACTACAAGATTACTTTACAGCAGCAGGTCCATTGAGAAACAATGACCATAAACCTTAATGATTCTGATGCATTAAAGAATAGAAAGATATAATAAAATAATTAAGATACACTGGCAAACCATAAGGAAACATGTTAGTTTTGCAGTCCCCTCCAAGGAAAATAACACTGATGGAGACAAATGCTTTACCAAACAAATGCAGTGACATGAACCACTTAGTGCTCTGTTTCTGATTTGCTGAAATAACATCTATAGAAATAATTTGGAGCTGTATATTTTAAGGTATCAGTGCCATACCTCTCAACGTATTTGGTCAAGAATTCTGAACAAGCCAAAAATAATGGGGAGGATAAAATCGGGAACAATGTTTAAGTATTAATCTAATTCAATTATAAAGTTAATAGAACAACAATTTTTGTATTAATATTCATTTTTGAACAATTTGAACAACTAGGAAGGAAGGTCACACCATGGTTAAGCTGTGGACTTATAACTTATGCAATACCCTAATGACAGGCATTACTGACTGACTGTAATCATGAGTGATTTACCAGAAAATCAAAATTGTTATGATGGACAGGAGAAACATTTGCAGCAAAACCAGAGATATTCTGTAAAAAACAGGGGCAGTTTAAAGGTATGGGTAGCACTTAAAAGGGAATGTCTGATCACAGTAACCCATTCCAGGATTTGAATGTATTTTGCATGTGCTGGATTTTAAATTTTGCAGTTATGATTTTAATGCAACTATAACTGTGTATGAACAAGCCTCAGCAGAGGATTTTAAAAATCTACAGTTTTAATGATTGAGATAATGAGATGTACATATCCTTACATTTTTATGCTGAGGCTTTCTCATTTTCAGGTAGCTTAGTATGGTTTGACAACCCATGGCACTAACAAACAAAAGATTTAAAGAAACTACAGCCATAAGTACATTTTCCATCTTCAAAATATAGAATATCACACAGGGCGGAACAAATGGAGAAAATGTGAAACATTTACCAACAACTAGGCAGAGAGCTGACAGCAGGGTTACAAATACTACTTTGTACATGTTTTACCACATACCCAGTTCTTCAATCACTAGAGACTATCAGGAGAAACAATTTAAGTTTCAAAAGTCCAAGGCTCCAAATGGGCAAGCCAGACAATCCTCCTCCCAAGGGAAAAAAAAACACAGCTTCACTCAGCATCAAGTAATTATGTGATACAGGTAAGAGCAGACTTACAACATCATGGATACTTACCATACATAATACCACTAAGCAAAAGAATTAAAAAAAAAAAAAAAACCTACTGTCATAGTCAAACTTCTATCTTCAAAATGTGGAATTGCACACTATATTGCACAATGTAGAACAGATGAGTAAAATCTTACACTTTTACTAGCAACTAGGAAGGATGCTCAACCAAGGTTATACTGTAGAACTTTATTATAAAACGTTCTTGTTTATGTCGGTAGAGGATACCAAGTTTTTGGTGTGTTTTTTTGATGGTGTTGTGGATGTGTTGGTCAAAGGTTAAGTTATCATCTAAGGTTATGCCAAGTAACTTAGTATGGGAAACTACCTCTAAGGCAGTCTTGTTGGAGGAAAAAATGATGAAATCAGATTTATTAATAGTGGTACTTTTTTGGGGCATAAAGAGCAAGAGTTTTGTTTTATTTGGGTTGAGGGAGAGGTGATTATTTGTTATCCAGGTTTCGGTAATAGAGAAAGCATTCTGGGTGATTGTCAGAAGTTCAGTTTCAGAGTTACCGGAGCAGATAATAGTAGAATCATCCACGCATTGAACTACAGATGCATGAGTGAGAGTGGAGTGAAAGTCATTAATAAAAATACTGAACAGGTGGGGGCCTAAGATTGATCCTTGGGGAACTCTGGTAGAAGTAGTGAGAAAGGAGAGAAAGAGTGCAACCATTTGGTGGATTGTTGTCTGCTTGTGAGGTAACTGGTGAACCAGTTAAGGATAGGTGTGGACAATCCAAGGTGTGAGAGCTTAGAAAGGAGGAGAGGATGGGAGATGGTGTCAAAAGCTTTAGAGAGATCAGGAAAGAGTGCGGAGACAAGTTTACCATCATTGTGGCTGTGGTTAACAGTTTCTAGGAAGGACAGGAGAACAGTTGTAGTACTATGGCCAAGGTGGAATCCATGCTGAGTTGTGGAAAGTAGTTGGTTTTGGGATAGGTAATCCATGAGCTGAATTTGAATAATTTTTTCCATTATTTTAGAAATAGGAGATAGAATGGCTATAGGGTGGAAATTTCAGATGTCTGAAATATTACCGCCTTTATGTAAGGGTATGATATAAGCTTTCTTCCAAATGGATGGTACATAGGCTTCTTGGATAGCTCTATTTATGAAACGCTTATGGGGTAGCTGATGGATTTGGCAGATATTTGAAGGTATTCTGGGGGTAAACTGTTTGGGGTGGTGCTACCGGCTTTGAGTTTTAGCAGAAGTTTAGATATAGTGGAAGTGGGAACGTGAGAGAAGGAGAAAGACTGGCGGGAAGGATTTTCTGGGGTATGGTTTATAGAAGTGGGGTTGCTGTTGTGGGTAGCTGTAGGAAAGGTGGAAGTAAGTTTGGATATAGTGTCTATGAAGTAGGAGTTGAAAAGGGTAGCTAGTTCAGCAGGGGTTTTGTCAGGGTTTGGGCAAGGATTGCTTTTGGTGCCAGGGTTTAATAGAGTGGAGACTGAATTCCAGAACTGCTTTGGGTTATACACGTGTTTGTTTCGGAGATGTTAGTAGTACTGTTTTTTATCATTAATAACTAGACGGTTTACTTGATTGCAGAGTTGTTTGAAAAGCTGGAGATCTATGGGGTTTTTACTATTATGACATGTTTTTCTGGTTTTCATAAGTTTTTTTGTGTCTCTAGAAAGCCAAATTATGTGATTTGCTTTGATTTTCTTATTCCGGAGGGAGGACATTCTATTGAGTATACTGAGGAAAGTTGAATTGAAAAATTCAACTGCTTCATCTAGAGGCAAATACTTTAGAATGCTCCAACTGAGTTTGCTTAATGTTTCATTGAAGCTTATGGGGTTGAAGTTAGTTAGCCATCTAGAGGGTCTGTACTAGTGCTCGTGTAAGATTGAGGAGATGGTACGTGTTATATAGGTGGGCAGATGGTCACTGATATTGCGGGGTAGAGTTCCTGCAGATGTAATTTTGTTTGGATCAGACACTAAGACCCAGTCAACAACTATTGTCGACCTTAAACAAAGTTGAAAATTTACAGACAGCATTACACAAGACAACTAAATTACCAATAGGTTATTAACATTATACCCATATATGTGTGTGTATAAACATACAGCATGGGTATTCTCATTAAACAGAAGAATTCAAGTAATCAAATTTCCCAAATATATGTAAATAATGTTGCAAACGTCTGTATTTCTAAGGAGTGGCATAAATACTGTTTATAAAAGTTATATAAATAAAGTAGTATTTTTTTAAATGCAATTAGGTGTTTTTCTAGTTTGGACCTTTTACTAAACAACCTAAATATACCTGACTGTTTCAATACAAAATAATGACTGGGGAAAGCCTAGTAAGAGGGCATTTGCCCTTTGGAAAGAGATTGAAATCCAGAAAAGAGGTTCTAGAAGAGTCTGAATCAACTACAAGGAATAAGAATGTGGAAATTGTTCCAATCAGTGGGAACAGAGAGAGAGAGACAGATGCAAAGATAAACATTGTTTCCCAGCTGTACATAAGACTGAAGAAAAGCTTTTTGTCATACAGTCAGTTAAACCATAAGACTTTATTTTGTTTGTAAGAACCTCTCTTATTTGTATAGGTATATAAAAATCTACAGTATTTTATACATGCTGGTAGTTAATAAGCTGTTTGAATCTTCCAGTACAGAAATAGAAATAGATATTGATATGGAAACAGATAAAGACAGAGATAACAATAGAGAGAGATGCTGATAGAGATAGAGATATTCGGTCTCAAGCGCGAAGGTGCAGACATTGGCCTAATAAGGTGTTTCCATGTACAATGTTGGTGAGCAGTGTATCATTCATGCAGGGTAGTATATACTTATTGAATGGGCATACAGATGCATTCTTCTCTCTGATTTGTCAAACTTTGATTTGTATGAGACTTCCAGTTTTATAATACTAAGTGGACATTTATCTTGCTGTCCCTAAAACAATGTTCTGAGTCATTCTTCACAGCAGTTTTAAAACTTCCCCAACGGGAAATGAAACAAAACAATGCATGTCACAGTGGTACACCAGACCTTTGACATGTATGAGTAAACAGCATTTCAGCATATCGCAAACGGAATTACTATTACACTCCCTGACCATGCCAATATGCTGATTACAGTCTTTTTCCACATAAATTGTCGCCTCAAAAGTTAGTTTGCTGTAAATCTCTGAACCTTTGTCTGGCATTATGTATACTTAATGAGATGGTCAGCTTTGGCTTTGATCGTATTCCATTACGCTGTCGATATGAATAAAATCGATGAAAGTATCACTTCCAAACAAAAATGATCCCTACAGTACTGTGAAATGGGACTAATTCCAGTTTTCTAAGTTCCTGATGTTGGTGTTTGCATCACTCTCTGCTGTGTCACAAATGAAACACAGGATTCAGCAGGTAAAATAAGAAAATAGGTTCTTCGTAACAGTTCATCATTGCAGCAACAAGAATATGTAGTGGACATACAGACCTATATATACGAAAATGATGCAAATGACCAACGGTTGGTCTATAATGTCAAGATATACAGACCTATATATAAGAAAATGATGCAAACAACCAAAGGTCAGTCTGTAATGGCTTGATATTCAGAGACCAAACCAACAAAGTTCCATGCCCGGGGGAAATGCACGGTCCAAACCAAATGTAACCAAACAACCAAATAGACCAGCAAGAGCAGAGGTGGAGGTGAATAAAAATCCTTTATTAGTACAGACCGGTTTCGGCAAATGTTGCCTTCTTCAGTGTAGGACAAAAAAACAATGTCCCATCCATCACACATTAAATAAAAATGGTCAGCCAATATGCCAACAGAATTCATGAATATTAATGATATATTTACATATAGCTGTAGCCCAAAGATTTTGTAAAATTACTGGATCCTAATAATAATGAACATATTGGAGTATGAAAAAACAAGGTAACCTTCAAAAACATTAAATTACCCTGAACCAACCAATACATAAGAGATGGCAGTAAGCATATATTCCAAGGGAATAGATGTTTAAGGAAAAAGCTTGCAAAATATACATGGACTGTATTGAATTCCAAAATAACTGTCTGTGTGTTAATATGAAGTTCTATATACTACAATCAACAATCAGACAAACAAGATGAAAAAAAGGGCACTGCAATTTGTTCATGGACGAAGTTGTAAACAACAACAACATCATCATAATAAATGACATGATATACAAACCCACCATATCATAATAGTCCATCATACCCTGGATCCCTAGAGGTGTAAATATACACTTCAGGAGTATAAACTGATCATCCATATCAAAATGATCCACTCTGGCTTTGTTATCCATACAATAAGTTTGACACATGAATGATGCGAAAACCGAAAAACAAAGTTGAAATGTGATACAGTAACAATCCATGAGAAAAATACAAAAAGCTATGCCATGGCCAAATGGACCCACCCCAATCCAATAATAATACAAACTGTAAGTAGAAAGACATAGAACAGGAGTTGGGACCCATACCAAAAAAAATGTATATATAATATTGAGTCAAAGGCCCAAGGAATCTAGACCTAGATTAACAGTTTGTCTTTTATTAGTTTTTAACTTTTGATAACTGGAACAGGCACACCGATTCAGTGCTCTTTCAAATATATAAACACAGCTGAAGTCTAGTGTGAAAAGGGATCACATCACAGTGGATGAGTAACAAAGTAGTATTTATTTATGATAGCTTATGTCAAAGAAAAAGCTGTCTTATTCTCTGTAACATTATACCTACTGCTTTGGAACTGACAAGATTCAGACAAAATGGTAATTAGTATAGAACAGGCACAAGCAGAACTATGTAGGTGATTATAGCAAAGTAGGCATGTGCAACTTCCTGTGGCATCTGAAGTTATCAATGGTAATGGGTAAAATGTTCCCATACATGTCACTGACTTCTGCATTTGCATATACATAGACAGTACTTCAGTGTCCGGCCATACATGCATTACTATTTTGTGACATCCTGCATACTTACTTAAGCCTGCAATAGTTTACAAGTGTCTTTCATGATAGCAGCAAAACAATGTAAAGGATGGAATACACTTCTCATACACGTTAGCACTTTACGTTATTTTGTTGCTGTCATGAAAGACGTTTGTAAAGGGACAACAAATGTAACTACAATGGCACATTGCTCAGAGAGAAAAAAAAAAAGTGTTGGACAAAACAGACCTTCTGTCCTCAGGATTTTGGTGGAAGCAGTTATTGCTTCAAAAGAAAAGCTAATATGGCAGCAGTTCCTGACAAGAAGAATTTATGGTGGGATCTGCTCCATGCTATTTATTAACCCAGGTGAGAATCAATTTAAAATACTTTTGCTGCCCAGAAAATTATGATTTTTACTATGACATTTATGTTTGCATTTTTTTATATTTGTATGAGTTTGAAGTCATGTACAGTCCATAACTGTAAAGTTTTAGTATTTATTTTTTTATTTATTTATTGACATTTGTTGAACGGGAAAGTCCACTGGGCTTGAAACCCATTTTCAGTGGAGGCCTGGGAAGAAAAGCTCCAAGTTACATGAAAATCATTACATGAATTTGCAAGGAAACAATTACTTATAAAACAAGTGAAATAATACAGAAAACTATCTAAACAGCACATATGTTGCAAAAAGGCACAATACGGTAACAATGGAAAATTAGCATGTAGGAAAATTATACAGTTAGAAATATTTAACAATACAGCTCAATTTTTGGGGGGTATGGAAAGGGAAAGGTAAGTGTAGTGGTAAGGTAGAATTAGAGAGTTAAACTTAAAGGTAGGATAGATATAATTAGAATCTTATAGTTAGGTGGTGGGAATATGTAGATTATAGGTGGTATGTATTTAATGGTAGTAAAGTAGAAAGTGACAGAGAAGAGAAAATGTGTTAAGATAGTTGTATAGATGTGTGGACTAGGATACTAAAGATTAGGGATAATTCATATGGTGTAACTGTATGACATAGTAGTGTTACTTCCTGCCCCTTCTTTGTGTTCTATGAGTAATGAACATGTTTACTTTTATATTTTTTGGAATGAATGTAACTTGTATATCTTTTACTGTCCAGAGTTGCAGTTAAGCCTCATTTAGTGCATCTTTAAGTTAGCCAGTAGTTCACATACGCAGTAGGTAGCGAGAACAATTTTTTTTCATAGGGATGTCTATAATTACAGTGTACATATTGTGTGTATAATGTATAATTAAAAATCCCTTAAAGTAGCTTTTACCATGATCTGAATATGTACATATGCCTTTATCCCAGATGTTTTGATCTTATGGTTGAGAGGTATGTATGTATTTAATATTTTGCAGTCGGACTGCCTATGGCTAATGCAGATGTGTCAACTGCATCTCTGCTCTATAAATGAATCTTTTGCTTAGTTAGGTAAATGCCTGTCCATTGCTCTCAGCAGTATTCATTCTGACCATTGTATCCACTTGATGTATTTTTTAAACTAGCTAAACCCATTAATTATAAGTGCCCTTGGAGCTTTGTCTGGTAAACTGACTTGCTCCAAGTTATCAATAGGCAGAAGTAGAATGTTGTTGTAGTTGTTTGTCTTTCGGCTTTCCTGGTTAGGGGTCGCCACAGCGGAACTCCGGTCTGCTAATGATTGGCAGTAGATTTTCATGAACGCCAAGGTGCCAGCTCGACATCCAACCTTCAATGAAGGCACGCCCATTTACGCATGTCTTTCGAACACCCACCCAACCACGGGGAGGACATGCAGACTCCACACAGAAGGCACTCCTCACACTCAAGCTGAGAATCGAACGGGAGAACCTCTTGCTGTGAGGCAACAATGCTACTGCTGCACCACCGCGGATTAGTAATAGGCAGAATGATAATTAAATCCAGGATTATTTTTACATTGGGTTGGCATACTAATTAGGGTGTTTACCTCACAGATACAAGGTACAGGATTTGCTTTTCACCTTGGGAAGCATGGCCAGGCTTTTAAAGCCCCCTGGGGTCATTAGCCTAATAATCACTTATAAACCTGGAGTTCAGGGGTTAGCATAATGGCTAAGATATTTACCTTACAGACACATAGTACAGTGTTTGACCCTCTCCTTTGTGAAGCATGTCTAAACTTAAAAAGGCCCTCATGTGGCCATTCGCCTAGCAATAACCTATGAACAGCTCTATCTGATTAACCTGTTATAGAATGAAATTCATTAGCAGATGTCTTTGTCTTAAATTGACAGAAGCATTGCATGAATAGAAGAGCCCTTAACATAGCTAACAAATTTTCATCTTCAAAATATAAAACACTACCTCTCTTAATGAGGAACAGTTGGGCAAAATGTGGAACACTTACAAAACATTTACTAACATCTTCAACTAGGAAGCTTAAAATAATTGTTAAAATGTGTTATTTTATAAAAAAGTTATTTTGGTTTTGTAGTTATAACAAGTTTTACATTTATAAAAAGTTATTTTGGTTAATTGATATGAATCAATATTATTCAGTTTGGATATCATTTAAAAAATGTGTGACAGACTCTCTTCTGTGTAGAAATGCAAAGAATGAGGAATTTGTACCTCTCAAAATGAGGAACATTTCTAATAATGAGATATAAGTATGGTCCATAGTACTGTGAAATATTAACTTTTTTTGACTGTGTTCCTGGTCTAATCCTTTAGCCATTTTTAGTCATGACCAGTAAAAAAAATTAATAGCAATAGGGAAAATGCTAGGCACAAGATTCCCAAGCACTCCAAAAAGCCACAGCAATCTACTCAGTGTATTAAAATGAACAATTCTTTTATTCACCTCAAGAACTCCAGAAGATTTTGCTATTCATTTGTTTACTGGTTGTGAGGGACAACACTGACTGTTTTCCTTTTAGTCATGACCCAGGCCAGACAGGCAGTTATAAATGTTACATATAGTTACCATTCTTTTATACCATATAGTACAGTGAATGTAACATAAGCAAGTATGGAGACAAGGACGATTTGACTTCTTCTTCTTTCGGCTTTTTCCCGTTTAGGGGTCGCCACAGCGGATCACCTGTCTGCTCATGACTGGCAGTGGAGTTTTACGGTATCAAGTTGCCAGCCCGACGCCCAACCTTCCACAGAAGGTGCACACATGCACGCACTCATGCCTAGGGCCAATTTAGAGTCTCCAATCCACCTATAGCATGTCTTTGGCAAATACAGAATGTAGCCCTATTGACAGTTCAGTGGTGCTGTATAATGACTTCTGTATCACAAGTACTTTATAGGACTAAAGAATAAACAGTTATTGTTAACTATTAATAATAAACAGGTACATACCTATAATTGTCCATTTAGATTAGTGGAAGGAAGAGGTAAGAAGGTCTGTGTCCATTTGAGGCAGCTGCTTTATTTCATTTTATTTTATTTTATTTATTTTACATTTGTTGGCCGGGCTAGTCTAGCTGGACACATGTCCATTTTCAGTAGAGACCCGGGGAGAAAAGCTCCACTACAGTTAAAAGTCACATTACATAATCATCCTTAGTCTTTGTCATAATAGTGGCACTTGTATTCTGTCTTGGGAGAATAAAGTAATTGTTTTGAATTGCTGTTTTCAGATATTTTGTTGTAGGTAGTTTCATGCCATGGGTGTTAGTTTGAGAATGTTCTTTCGCTAACAGCCTTTATGGCTTTTGGCTTAGATAGGAACATTGCATTCCCTGTAAATGAGCATAGAGAGTAGGTACTTTGTAATGCAGTGCATGTGCCAGGACTGGGCAGTAGGAGCGGTTTAGCAGTTTGTACGTGAGAAAGTTAAGCAGGAGAATAGTCTTGGTGGTTATTGGCAGTCATGTGGCTTTTTCAAGTGACTGACACTAATGTTCTTTGTGACCACTTAGAGTCATCGATCTAAAGATCATGTGTTTAGTCGTCTGTTTTTTGCATAGTTTAATGCAAATAATCCTAAATGGTATTTTAATTTAGGCATTGTCATTTGCCATGCTAAAGATTTCCTAGATTTCAACGGAAGGCTGTGAGAGCAATTATAAGTTCAACTTAGTTGACTGAGTGTACCTTTTGTGATATTTTGCATGTATTGCAAAAGTGACTTGCTGACTGAAGGTTAAGTCATGAATACCATTGTTCTGTAGTAATAAGTGATTATGTTCTTGGGGATCAGTGGTGTTTAAAATAGGCTTGGATTTCAGTGTTTGCTGTGTGCTAAACAGCATCAGGCATAGTGAGATGAAGCTTAGTTGTAGCTTTTCTTGTAATGTGAAGTGAGTCATCTCAGTGCTGTATGAGTGTATTCTGTGCATAAAGCGTACAGTTTATGGTTAGCAAAACAAACAGCAGATTGGTAGTTAATATTGCAAAGTCCTAAGACTGAGCCTTGTCCCATCCCAGCTGAAAAGGTACCATCTTGAATTGATTGTCCCACTGTGTATGTCTGTTTGTATATGTTTGAAAACAACATTTCTTTTTATGAATTTGTCAATTCACAGAATAAATGAGCAAATAGCCTACCAGGTAGCCAAAATATTCATAGAAAGTTTGCAATATTTAACTCAGACAGAAAAATAATTTCAGAGTATTTAAAATAGAAGGTAATGCATTTCGCAAAAGCAGTAAGTGCAAATAATATAAGATTTGCAGAATTCCAGTCTAAATTGGAAATGGTCCATGATGCTTTCCAGTGTATGAAGTTTATTCTGAGAATGATTGTCTTATTTGCTGTCTATTGCAGTATGATGCAAACTATATGAATATGTCCTGTGTTGGTCATTTTCTGAATAGTTTAGCAGTCACTTTCAATCAAAGTAAATTCAGAGTTAATAGCACTGCAAGACAAGAGACTAAGAGAGAGAGAGAGAGAGAGAGAGAGAGAGCAATTCCTTGTGTGTATACTGTATATTTTGTAGATAAAGCTTGTGTGCCTCTCCTTCAGTGCATGTTTTTCAACACTGTTTCATTAGTGTGATTTTCCAACCCATTGTAAATACCCTGTAGTTGTTTAAAAAGACATTCAAAGGACACCTTGTATTACACTGCATTTTCAATGTATTACTTCCTCTTGCTCTTATTTATATTTTAAAGCCCTTCTATGGGCACACTATTTTAACACTGTAGGGTAGCAACCCAGTGGTGTGATTGGCTGTACATGATCTCCATTGTTAAGGTAACTTCCTGACTCTATGAACAAAATGGGAGAAAGGGGGTGGGTCAATGCCAGTCCTGATGCCAGTTCTTTTCTGCTGCTTTTCCTTGCTCTGATTGAATACTTTTTTGTCTGTGTGGCAAAAAACTGTCTCCAGACCAACCCACCTACCTGGTAATCAAATAGGAAATAAATAAATTATAAATAAATAAAATGTTATAAGGAACACAAGTCTCAGGTAAAGTTAGAATAAAAATACAATGTCCTGTGACTTCACATAGCAGTTTATGTGTGCATACATACAAATATTTCAGACAATAATGCCCATCTAGCCTGCCAATATACCAAACCAGTTATTCCTATAATAACTGTCCATGTTGTTCTTAAAACTATCTTAAACTAGTGCTTGCTTTAATGTAATTTCACACTATATTCTGTGCATCAACTACTCCCTCAGTGAATCATTTAGTACATGTTTAATTCCTACAGAACCTTTTTTAATTTCTCCAAGTCTTTTGGGTTTCTAATACCATGACGGGAATGGACCCCATTCATAAGTCAAAGTACGATCAGAGTTCATGAATTTAGTATTGTTTCACTCTTTGACGTTAGCCAAAAGTGCTCTTCGGAGCACCCGCAATGTGCCCAGTAATGACTCCTTCTGCAATTCGTACGGTGTTATATGAATTGGTAACATATCTAAATACGATTGTAAATTCTTTTTTATAAGACCAGTTGCTCCTACTACTACTGGAACTGTCTGGGTATCTTTCTTCCACATGGCTCTCATTTCTGCTTGCAGATCTAGGTATTTTATGACTTTGTGTCTCTCAATATACATGACACTGTAGTCACTGGGTGTGGCAATTTCAATGATCAATGCTACTTTTGTCTTCTTTTCTTAGACCACTATATCCAGTTTTCTAGCATCTATCTTTTGAACTGTTGGTATTGGGTGATCTCATGTGATATAAACTTCATAATTTTCAATGATTCTTTGTGGCTCATGTTTTGAGTGTTTTTCAGCTACTTTGATACCATAATATTGGCACAATCGCCAGTGTAACAGTCTCACCACATTATTATGCCTTTCAGTATACAGTCCCTCTGCCATTAGTGCATCACAACCAGCAACAAGGTGTGTGACTGTTTCCAATTCAGTTTTACAAAACCTACATATGTCTGTTTCTCCCACATGTTCAATGGGCTTTGTAAACCAAATGGTCCATGATGCTTTCCAGTGTATGAAGTTTATTCTGAGAATGATTGTCTTATTTGCTGTCTATTGCAGTATGATGCAAACTATATGAATATGTCCTGTGTTGGTCATTTTCTGAATAGTTTAGCAGTCACTTTCAATCAAAGTAAATTCAGAGTTAATAGCACTGCAAGACAAGAGACTAAGAGAGAGAGAGAGAGAGAGAGAGAGAGAGCAATTCCTTGTGTGTATACTGTATATTTTGTAGATAAAGCTTGTGTGCCTCTCCTTCAGTGCATGTTTTTCAACACTGTTTCATTAGTGTGATTTTCCAACCCATTGTAAATACCCTGTAGTTGTTTAAAAGACATTCAAAGGACACCTTGTATTACACTGCATTTTCAATGTATTACTTCCTCTTGCTCTTATTTATATTTTAAAGCCCTTCTATGGGCACACTATTTTAACACTGTAGGGTAGCAACCCAGTGGTGTGATTGGCTGTACATGATCTCCATTGTTAAGGTAACTTCCTGACTCTATGAACAAAATGGGAGAAAGGGGGTGGGTCAATGCCAGTCCTGATGCCAGTTCTTTTTCTGCTGCTTTTCCTTGCTCTGATTGAATACTTTTTTGTCTGTGTGGCAAAAAACTGTCTCCAGACCAACCCACCTACCTGGTAATCAAATAGGAAATAAATAAATTATAAATAAATAAAATGTTATAAGGAACACAAGTCTCAGGTAAAGTTAGAATAAAAATACAATGTCCTGTGACTTCACATAGCAGTTTATGTGTGCATACATACAAATATTTCAGACAATAATGCCCATCTAGCCTGCCAATATACCAAACCAGTTATTCCTATAATAACTGTCCATGTTGTTCTTAAAACTATCTTAAACTAGTGCTTGCTTTAATGTAATTTCACACTATATTCTGTGCATCAACT
Source organism: Protopterus annectens (assembly GCF_019279795.1). Lineage (NCBI taxonomy): Eukaryota > Metazoa > Chordata > Ceratodontiformes > Protopteridae > Protopterus > Protopterus annectens. The sequence goes on along the minus strand of NC_056744.1, from coordinate 214,536,723 downwards.
ACTCCCTCAGTGAATCATTTAGTACATGTTTAATTCCTACAGAACCTTTTTTAATTTCTCCAAGTCTTTTGGGTTTCTAATACCATGACGGAATGGACCCCATTCATAAGTCAAAGTACGATCAGAGTTCATGAATTTAGTATTGTTTCACTCTTTGACGTTAGCCAAAAGTGCTCTTCGGAGCACCCGCAATGTGCCCAGTAATGACTCCTTCTGCAATTCGTACGGTGTTATATGAATTGGTAACATATCTAAATACGATTGTAAATTCTTTTTTATAAGACCAGTTGCTCCTACTACTACTGGAACTGTCTGGGTATCTTTCTTCCACATGGCTCTCATTTCTGCTTGCAGATCTAGGTATTTTATGACTTTGTGTCTCTCAATATACATGACACTGTAGTCACTGGGTGTGGCAATTTCAATGATCAATGCTACTTTTGTCTTCTTTTCTTAGACCACTATATCCAGTTTTCTAGCATCTATCTTTTGAACTGTTGGTATTGGGTGATCTCATGTGATATAAACTTCATAATTTTCAATGATTCTTTGTGGCTCATGTTTTGAGTGTTTTTCAGCTACTTTGATACCATAATATTGGCACAATCGCCAGTGTAACAGTCTCACCACATTATTATGCCTTTCAGTATACAGTCCCTCTGCCATTAGTGCATCACAACCAGCAACAAGGTGTGTGACTGTTTCCAATTCAGTTTTACAAAACCTACATATGTCTGTTTCTCCCACATGTTCAATGGGCTTTGTAAACCAGCGTGTACGTAGCCCACTATCTTGGGCTGCCAATATTAACCTTTCATTTCTTGATGTGAATTCACCTCTCCTTAACCATTCCTGTGTTTGTTCTTGATCAACATGAGGCTGTTCCAGAAGTTTTCTATACTTGCAACTATATTTATGTTTTTCCACATTTCTTGCCTTCTCATCTATGTAGGTTGCCTGATGATTTGCTACTACTCTTTGATAACCAAATATTCCCAGAGGTAATTGTTCCTAAATACCCTATATATCTGAATAAGGTCTACGCTTAAATACATAATCGAGATTGTTCAAGTTCAGATATTTTATCTTCCATAATAACTTAATTTTTTTACATCCATGAATGCTCTTGATATATTTCCATTGTGTTCTTTCAAATTTACTCATACTAGTTTTCTTATAAGTTTTCCACACTATACTCTTGTTTGGATCTGAAGTAACTTACAAACAATAATTTCATAATTTCTTATTTCCTAGACTTTATAAATATTTTATACAGCCTAATGTTGCATAATTATCTTTAATCAGTTGGTTAATATGATCAGAAAAATCTCAAGATTGAATCTACTCATATACCCAGGTCCTTATATGACTTTACAGTTTTGATCCCTGTGTGCTGCATTGGATATTTACCATTTCAATCTGTCTACCAAATCTCATATGCTTAGTTCTTGATATATTTATCAGCATGTAGTTCTCCTGTGTCCAAATGGTCAAGTCAATCAAAGTTTTTTGGCAGACATGTCCAGTCTGTAACATATGTAATCAGTTTACCCATTCAAAGTAATCAGCACACATTCTACACAACACATTAGATGAAAAAGAAAGACATGAAAGATATTACCTAGCAAGTACATGCCTAGGACATCACCCCCACGAGACACCCCGACTGTAACGTACAATTTCATCTGTCCTATTGTGATATGATACTTGCCATGTCTTATTTGCAAGCCATGCATGTATTCATCTCAAGAAGAGCACATAAATGCCAAATGGTTCTCCTTCTACTTTTTGAAAAGTGTTTTGTGTATGGACCTATCAAAGGCTGACGTTAAGTCTATATAACATATATTGCAGCATAATTTTTCATTTAAAGCTGTTACTATCTTGCTCTGGAACATCATGTGACAGTTATACATGTATTTGTAACATAAGCATGCAGATTAATGGTTTAAAGCCCCGGCCTTTCCAATTCTCATAATAATGTATTCACGATAACCTTTACCACTGCTTTGCACAACAAGAAACTAAACTAATGGATCTGTATGACTCTGGTGTTTTCCCATTCCCTTTTTCCCCTTTTCCTTGAAGATGGGTTTAACAAGTGCACATCTCGAGTTTAGAGAAATATCTTCATATTTAAATAACCTAGTGAATAACAGATATAATGGCACTCTAAGTTCATACAGCAATGTCCTCGGGTTATTATTACTAATTCTTTCTCCTCTGTACTTTGTTTGGGCCCAGTTTGCGTAGCTCTATTTCAATGTAATGTAATATTGTCCCTTACATAATGGACAAAAGCTAAATATCATAAAACAAATATTTCGCTCTGTTGTGATAAATACAATGTGATAAAAGTCAAATAATGGAGAGCAGCATGTTTCTGAGAAAAGAAAAAGACAATAATTTATGCTGAAGTAGACAGAAATGAATCTCAAGGCTCAACAGGTCTACTTTCCATATCTTTATGGGAATTTTTGCAATCAGGTACTCTTAGGCTGCAGATAGAGGCTACCTCTGGGCCTATAGACTACAATGATATAAAAAACTGAATGCAGCATCAAGTCACAGTTGCTAACATATTATTTCTAACACTAACTATATGCATTTCATTTCATTTACAGTAATACTTGCTAGAAAGTGACTGCAAAAGACAAGAACTATTTCTCACTGATTAATGCCTAGATGTGAATGCCATGCAAGCTAACACCATTACAGTGTTACAGATGTAAGATTCCTTCTCATCGTATACATTTACTGCAGTAGTTGTTTTCATCAGTAAGCCAGCATTTCCCACATCTGAAAGAAGAGGAAAAGGAAGACCCTGTAAAATCAATGTCCCACCTGTCAGCAGCATGTTAGATATTTTGTCCCTTTTCTACTTATAAAGTGGACCGATAAAGTTTATTTTATAAAATTAGGCACTCAGGAGTGTTGCTCTCCTGATAGGTTCATAAAAGCTGAAGCAAAGGAACTGACAATTTAATACCCTAGATGCAAGAGTTGTAGCCAATTACCCAAACAGTGACACAAAACAAGTATACAAGGTAATCTGCTAAATTAAGATGTATTTAGTGGTTGACAAAATCCTCACCAACCCTGTGTAAAACTCTCAGCACAAGAAGAACAGAGTTTGAAAGTAGCTTTCAGCATTTCTGTAGTTTTGTCACCCAAAAATGCAATTACAGAGCTGTTACTAATAAAGTGGTCTAATCCTCTCTTTTTGGATAAGGTCTGTTTGCTAACAGAGGTTAAATGAGGCTTCAATTGTCTTTCGAAGGGAAGCAATCAGTCTTTCTCTGGATTTATTGTTTCCCATCAGTGCGCAGACATGAGATGGCACATCAATGAAAGAGGAAGGTAATTTCAATTTAGGAGAGTTAAATAGTTTAGATATCAGAACTACTTTGAGCTACATTTATCCCTTGGCTAATTGGATCCAGCAGGATGCGATCCTTATCTTCTTCTTTCTCACCCCTCATTCTAAGAACCACTTTATGTTCTCAGTACTCAGATATCCATCAAATGACCCTAGCAGTAAAGATTAGTGCCTAGGCAATGTCTTCCTGCTCTTCATTCCAATGGGAAGGTAAGTGCTTCATAATGAAGAGACACGTTGTCATTAACAAGGACAGACCACTTTCACATAAAAGGCTTTTGCTTGTGTTTGATCTCTGGTGGGCTTGGATTTCTAACACATTTAATGATGAGATACCACAGCACAGCTTTGATGTTTTTCACTCCAGCAGCATAGAGCAACAAGCAGTACCTTAGCTTATATGTTCATGCCTCTAACTCTGATAAGCACCACTGCCTTAACTAGCCTTATATTTCGGTACTGCCTAAGGCTAACCCTTCTTTCCACTGCAAACACTGTTGACTGGTGTGTATTTATTTATGTATGTATGTATGATGTATGTATGTATGTATGTATTTATTCGTTCATTCAATTTGGTAACCAGGGTAGAGCACTGATCCAAATGGTCCCATTGCAGTAATAACAGTAAACAAGCGAGATGTACTGTGAATACAAACAAAATATTGTTTGAAGATAGCAATAAATCAATAACAGTAATAATAATAATAAAGTGCACAGTATACTGGACAAAAGGAAGGGATGGTTAGAGTAAGGAGGGAAGAAGAAGAGAATGAAATAGTGAAGGAATAGAGCACAAAGTGAAAAAGATAGCAAAAGAAAGGTAATGGCACCAGAAATTAACTCCATACACTATATAGATAGGTGTTCATAGATTCATGAGTGTTTACTAGGCTAATGACCCCAAGGGGGCTTTTTATGGAAGAAATGTCACATACTAGTCTAGAAAAATAATGTCAGGAAGACAAGCTGGTGCTCACCATTACAATAAGCCAAAGATGAAAGGTTTAATCATGCACTCTGTTATTTGTTACATTCCTGCCCTAGCCATTTCCTACCACTTTTCTTGCCACTTACTCTAATGTCACCTTTCTTCAGCATTCCACTGTCTAGCAGCAATTGTTCCTCATGTATCTGCATCACAATGTAATATTAACTTTTTAAAAATGTGGTACTATTTTTGGTTGCCTAATTTGCTCTCAGTATCTTCTTTTCCAGTTTAAATATATAAATATATATATATATATATATATATATATATATATATATATATATATATATATATATATATATCATAACAGGAGCACTACATAATCCTGAAAGCCCAAAATCCCGAAGACCAAAATCCTGAGACCAAAATCCTGAAAGTTCAAAATACTGAAAACTCAAAATACTTCTTCTTCTTCTTCTTTTGACTTTTTCTCGGTTAGGGGTCGCCACAGTGGATCACCTGTCCGCTCATGATTGGCGGTGGAGTTTTACAGTGTTGAGTTGCCAGCCTGGTACCCAATCTTCCACAGAAGGCACATGCACGCACTCAAACCTAGTGCCAATTTTAAAGTATCCAGTCCACCTACAGCATGTCATCCTGAAAACACACAGGTTACCAACACTCACTATATTCCAACAGAAGTACATACAGAAACATATTACACTTCAATTATATGCAAGGGGCTGTGCCCCCCTGCACCTCCTATGTGGGGGGGTCTGTGCCTCTCACACCCCCCGCTACTTAAATATATCAACTTTGAGATTGCACTTCACTACACTAAGTACAATCTTGGAGTTGATATATTTAAGTAGCAGGGAGTGTGGGGGACTTGCCCCCCACATGGGGGATGCAGGGGGCTTGCACCCCTGCTTATACTTGGAGAACAATACTATAGTTTGTGTTTTATTTGTTTCTGTATGTACTTGTGCTGGAATATAATAAGTGTTGGTACCCTGTGTGTTTTCAGGATTTTGAGTTTTCAGTATTTTGAACTTTCAGGATTTTGTTCTCAGGATTTTGGTCTTCAGGATGTTGGGCTTTCAGGATTCTGTAACGCTCCCATCATAACACCTACGTATTCTGAGTATGGGCATATATTTCTCCTATTAAACAAGGGTTATGCTTTCTACTTTTGTATCTAACATTACATTTCTGGTAAAAGATTCTCCTGAATATAGTATGTTGATAGATTTGCTTCTTTTTTTATATTTAGCTGCATTCAATTTACAAACATTCATGTTAAAAAATATATCAGCAACAACTCTAATGGGTCAGTTAACAATGAAATGTGTAACACAAAGTGCTTGCCATCTTTAACATTGCTGAATGTTTATTTCTCTCAGTGTACACATTTAAGCACCTATTTACATCTGTGTTGTGACAAAGAAAAGTTAAATCAACCATGATCCAAACAACAAACAATTTGACAAACATTCTCGACTGGGATTGTTTTGCTGTTTACTTAATATTCTGATTATAAGTAAATATGGAAATAAAATAAGTAGTTGAAGGATATCCAATCAATATTCATTCCAAATTAAACAACTCTCACCAGACTCCAGCGAATTAGATGTGTGTGTGTGTGTGTGTGTGTGTGTGTGTGTGTGTGTGTGGGGGCGGGGGGGGGGGCGTGTGTGTGTTACCCTTAATTTCCTTTCATACCGTCAGTTTTTATCTTTTTTTTTGTTTATTTGATAACTGGATAAACCCACAAGGCACAAGTACCTTTTTTTTAGAAGTGACTTTGGAATTTTGTGTGGTTGAGAATCACGTGCAATCACAAAAATCTTACCTGGAACAACTGTCACACAGGTGCTATATTTGTCCATTTGCTGATACTACATTAAATTTTAAAAAGCTGCTAAATCATGTGTAAAGAATTAAAAAATATTTCTTTCATAAAATCCTGTTTATAGTTCTGTACATAGCTTTAATTTTGTGCATGCATGCTTCAATGTACGTCATCATGCTTAGCATTGTGAAGGTATGAGTTTGGGGGTGCTTTCAACTTAAGTAATGCAAGTTCATGGTGACATCCTGACAGAAGTTAAATATTGCAAACACAAGCTGAAACACTGCATACTTGCACAAGGTTAATATTTAATGAATTTAACTGTATTCATTAAATATTACCAGTGTCTAGGTAACTGCTGTTTGACTATGCATTTGCAATGTTTAACATATGCTTTCAGGAAGAAACCCCTTAATGGTAATGTGAAAGTAAAAAAAAGGATTAAAAAACCAAGAATGTTATTCCCGTTTCCCTATGTTTTAGTGGTAGTTTTTTCAAAGTCAAAGTCAAAATAAATTGTATTATCTTTCAATTTAAACAACAGTGTAGCTGAACTTAATTGCATTGCTTTGTTTCCAGTGAAAAGACATACATACAGAAAAATATTTTAGTAAAAAGTAATTTGACATCACAAAAAAGCAAGACATAAAAATATAAATAGAACAACATATTGATATTGCACAGTGAATATTGCACTCTTGGAATTCTCTTATCAGGTAAGAAAAGACAGAATTACACATTCATTATGGACATTGACTATCTATATTGCACTCGTATGAACTGTGTAAAATTAGTGAAACTACTATTCCTGATTAGGCAGATATATACATTCCTAGATGACTGGGGGGGATGAAGGAATTGTCTTTCTTCGATTTTGCCTGTTGGCAGAGTTTAACAGTCAAATGGATAAGGGTGAAAAATGTTGTTCAGCAGTGAAGTCTTGCAGTATATGCTTCTGTATCTTCTACCCAAGGATAGGCGGGAGAACATGCCATTTGCAGGATGGATAAGGCTATTTGTTTTCTTTCTGGCATTTCCTCCGCAGCAAGTCTTGTGCAAGTCTTCCAAAGATGGAAGTGAAGAACTGATTATTTTCTCTGCTGTCCTTACAATTCACCTGACAGCTCTACGGTTGGAGGCATTACAGTTCCCATACCAGACTATGATGTCATTGGTTAGGATGCTCTCAATGCTGCCCCTATAGAATGCTTGGAAGATGGACTGTGATAAGTTTGCTTTTCTCAGTTTTCTTAAGAAATGCAACCATTGCTGTGCTTTTTTGACAGTGTCATTAGTATGCTTTGACCAGGGCAAGTCCTCTGAGATGTGTAATCCCAGAAGTTTCATGCTCTTGACCCTCTCCACTTATACCCCTTTTATCTGTAGAGGTTTATGTTCTTTCTGACACATTCTGAAGTCCACAATCAGTTCTTTGGTTTTGTTGAGATTCAACTCTAAGTTGTTGCTATCAGGCCAGCCTATCAGATGACCCACCTTGCTTCTGTTTCCTGTCATCTTCTGATTAGACCTATGATCATGGTGTCATCTGTGAATCTGATGATTTTATTGGACTCCTGTTTAGCCATGCAGTTATGTGTCAGCAAGGTGAATAATAAAGGACTCAAGACACATCCCTGGGTACCCCTGTGTTCAGAGTTATGCTTCCAAAACTGTTGTCACTCAAACAAACCTTTTGAGGCCTGTCCATGAGGAAACGTAGGATCCAATTGCATAAAATGGTGTTGATGCCCAGCTGTACTAGTTTCTTTACTAGATTCTGAGGGACAACAGTGTTGAAGGTGGAACTGAAGTCAATGAATAGCGTTCTGGCATAGCAGTTCTTGTCTTCCTAGTGGGTCAAGATTTTATGGAGTGCTAGAGATATGGCATCTGCTATGTTGAAGTTTGGCCTATATATGAACTGCAGTGTGTGCAAAGTTGCAGGTATGCTTGAGGTTATATGGTTTTTAATCAGCCTTTCGAAACACTTCATCACTGTGGAAGATACAGCAACTTGTCTTTAGTTGTTTAGACTTGGCTGTGATTTCTTGGGTAACAGGATGATAAAAATATTCTTAAAGCACCTTGGTACACTGGCTAGTTGCAGCAAAGTGTTGAAAATGCCCACAAGCACCAATGCCAGTCCTGATGCACAGTCTTTCAGTACCCAGCACATTATGTTATCCGAGACAGTTGCTTTTCTTGGGTGGACACTTCTTAGGACATGTATTGTGTTTAGGCACAACACTACTTCATCCTTACTTACAGGGAGTTTGTTTGCCACCATTTTGTTATCCACATCAAATCTACTGAAGAAGTTATTCAGCTCATTCAAGAATGCAGTGCTGTCATCACAAGAGGCTGATACAGGTTTGCAGTTAGTTATGCTCTGTATGCCTCTCCATAGATGTCTGAAATCATTTTAATCATTGAAGTGACCCTGGATCTTTCTGCCATAGGTTCTGTTTGCTTCCTTTATACCTTTACTCAGTTTGCCTCAGGCTACTTTTAGGACTTCCATGTCTTTGGATCTGAATGCTGCATTTCAAGCTTTTAAGAGCTCATACACATCACTGGTTAACCACGGCTTTTGGTTCGCTTATATGGTGATGCACTTGGTAGTAGTTACATCATCTACACATTCTGAGATGTGAGCTATAACCAACTCTGTTTATGCTTCCAGATCAATCTGGTTGTTTGACAGGGCTGCATCCTTAAACACTGACAAATCTGTACACTCGAAGCAGTCCTGCAGGGCTGAGACAGATCCATGAGGCCATAGCCTTATTTGTTTCCTTTTTGGTTTGCCAGATTTTAGCAGTGGCTTATATGCAGGAACCATCATGATTGCAAGATGATCAGAGTTTCCAAGATATGAATAAGGTGCTGCATTATATGCCTGCTTTATGTTGGTGCATACCTTATCCAATGTATTTACACTCCTCATAGCAAAATTCACATGTTCATGGTAGCGGGGTAGTACCATATTTTTGTTGGTTTGGTTAAAGTACCCTGCAATTACCTGTGCAAATTCTGGGTTCTTGTTTCATAGATTCCTTATGTACTAATATAAAGTAGACAATGCTTCTTTGTTGTTCACATTGGGTGGGATGTAGACTGCCATAATGCATACTTCATTAAACTCTCTAGGCAGGTGGTATGGCCTGCATTTTACAAACAGGAATTCAACATTTTCTGAGCAAAAAAAAAGTATTCACTTCCCACTTACTACACCAACTGTTGTTCACATATATGTATACTCTCTCTGCACAAGATTTGTCACATAGTGATTGAATTATATCAGCTCTAAATAAAGTCACTACCTCTACATTAACTGCTATCATTGATACTGGGACTTAGCCACATTTCGGTAAACAGAAATAAACAACGGTTTCACACCTTGTTTTGTGTAAACAGTTCCAGCCTTAAGTAAGCCATCTTACTTTCTAGTGAGCATACATTAGCCAGACATATGAAAAGGCAGTGCAGGCCTGTGAGGATTAACTTTTAATTTGTTAGTAATTACTGCTCTGGTTCTTCTTTTTGTTGACCTTGCGCATCTTTTCCTTTTTAAGTGTTTTCTAGGAGTGATAAATGTACCTTCAGACAGATGTTTACATTTCTGGCCATATTCCATCAAAATGCCCAGCTTTAGGAGTTCCTGTAGTATGTCCAGTCCTACAGGCCTCTCTACTAGCAGCTCATCATACAGACAGCACGGAGAGACTGTAAATCCAATTTCTAGCAGATTCACTGCATTGTAGCTTAATATGCCTGCATTTCTGCCTCTGTAACTGATTTTCCTGAAGTTTCTGGTGAGAAACAAGACAAATAATGTACTTTTCTGATTGGATCTGAAACAGCTGCTGCCACACAGGCTGTTCATTATGGAAATTAGTATGTTAATACAGTCTACTAATAGTTGACGTCTACCTCAGCAGACTTTTTTCTGTCAGATCTCTTACACCTTACAAAATGAATAGAACATGTTGGAGGGATAGGAGTGTAACACAGACAATGCTAATTTTGTGGCACCATCTTCCACTCCACACAAAGCAAAGTACCTTTCTATTTAAATATAATTTGAACAAATGGATGGTTATCCGCAAATCCATCCCAGTTTATCACCACAGTCCCTTCTAGATAGAGAAACATATAAACACCCCAACATATCCTTGTTTGGCTCACCATTGTGTTATTCATGTGCAAAATATAAGGTCTAACTACCTTAGGGATATAAGGTGAGACTTCTTAAGATTGTAGCCTAGAAATTTCCTGTGAACCTATAACATTTATATCATATTCTTCTGTTTCTGCATTGCTGCTGTACTAGATGGAAGGTGAAACTTAAAACTTCTGATGACAACAGGACAGCACTAAGTTATACCCATCAAAGTCACACAGTAGGAAAGGGAGAACATTGGCTGACATGGTGCATTTATTTATTTATTATAAATTCACTATTTTATGTGAAACACATGAATGAATTAGCCAGAAAATTTCTTTACAAAGGCAGAACAGAATGTGACTGCTGCATTTTGTTTCACTGCTTGGCATAAGTAAGTGACTTGCTAAGAGAGACACACAAGTAAATTGAGGAAATAAAACACAGAATTCAGGATAAAGTTTCTTAGTAAGCCATAGCCGGTAACAATTTGAAATGATGGGACTTGATAAAAGACAGAGACTGAAATTGCAAGCAAAAGATCGGACTTATATAAACTAAGTCTGAGGTGCCACTTCTCAAAATATTCCCTTTTCTCCAAGTTATGGTGATCTCAGAGTTGGTATGTATATATATATATATATATATATATATATATATATATATATATATATCTATATAGATATTTTTATATCTATATATATATATATATATATATATATATATATATATATATATATGTTTAGGGGGGTGTGAGGGGTGGGGTGGGGGTTGACCCCCCTGAAAAAATAAGTTTTTGGGAAAAAGAGTGATTTTCAAAATTCACTCTACTCCCATGTTTTTGGTCTTTCAGCATTCTACATTTTGAGTGTTGACATTATAATAGGTAATATTCATGGTTTGTCCTGGGTGCTGATTTGTTTTTCTGTAATATTTTACTTTCATTTATATGTAACTATCCCTGGGATTCAATAAACTCTGTGTAGGCTTCACGCAAAGCCTACATGGAGTTTATATTTGTGTGTGGTTGTGCATGGTGAGCAGCAGCGCACAATGTATATTCTTGCCTCACATTGCATTTAAGTGAGGTTTCATGTCTAGAAGCAGTGTTGCAGGCCAGGAAACCATGTAAGTGAAGATGGGATAGCATTTCTTTTTAAATTAGAGCACTGACAGTTCACGGTATTGGGCTGAATGCCACAATGATCACCAGCACTTCACAGTTAGCATAATGGGGGACAATGGCCAAGAAATAGGGACATATTTGACATATTTGCCCTAAAGAAATATGCTAGAATATGTGTGAAACTCAAATATATGTAATATTGAGTCACATCACTCCTGAGATCATTCCAGTGATATGGCAGAAAGCCACAAAATTGATAAGGAACACATTTGGACATTGTGTGAAAATCTGGACAGTTGAGAGGTATGACTGCTAAGTATATGGTCCAAACATAGTACAGGACAGTGTACCTATAGTACATGGTATTGAGATATCCCATTCCTGGCATTCTGTACTAAAGCTGTGTAAATGATCTGTAGTGGTATATGGACTGCCATGTAAAATAAACACTCATGGGAAGTGTATGTATTGAACAGAGACATACAGATGAATTGTAGGAATGAATTATAGGAGTGAACACAGGGAAACAAGACAGGTGAAACAATCTAATGTACAGCAGATGAGGGCATGTCAATGGAAGATAGTTGTAGCAGCAACACCAATCACATATCTAGATGGCACAGTAGGAACTGCAGAGTGCAGATGTGCATTATGTTACTGTCACATAAAGTGACATAAGAATGGTGAGGATGTCTGTGTGAGATAAGCATCCTAACATCAATAATGCAGAGGACGTCTATCAGGGTGCATATTGTGAAGCTGTGCAAACTGATTTTCCTGAATATAAGTGTAAACTCAGGAGAGATTTCCAGCAAGTGGGACACAGGTAAATGCTCAAGGACAGCATTAAAAGAACCAGCTACAATCATAGATAATATCTGAATGATACCACCAGTATTCCCATGTCTCTGACATAACATATGTGATTTAGAGTGATCAGAGATCATTCTGCACAAACACACTTGTACACCTATTATGATACATCCACACTCTATGAGGGTAATCATGCACACTGTCCTGGCAGTGTAACATCTGCTGAGGATGTTAGGAGGCACACTGACATAACTGTATGTGAAATTATGAGCAATACAGACTAGCTGGCTGGCGTGCATGGCATATATATATATATATATATATATATATATATATATATATATATATATATATATATATATATATATATATATGGCACAATCCACACTGTGACAAATGACATCCATGTCATTAATGTTTTTAAACCCTATATAAGTAGTGTGTGCATCACCAGAAACACACATGCATCTGGTGTAATAACTTAATGGGTGTTCCACACCATTAGACAGTCATGTTTATGCCAGAAAAAGAATACTTATGTATGGCCAATAAGCTGTGTGACAGCTCACTGTGACAAAGGTGGTACACTTCAGTTACACATCAATGGAAAATGTGTAGGGAGGTACATGAAGAAGGGTGCATTGTAGTCAGTTATTGGTGTGATGGAGGCTGCGAACTGTGGAGGTATTATGGTCTCTAATGTGGATGTCCTTCACATACTCAGTACTTGTGTTACATCCAAGGGAGTAGCCAGCACTGTGACCACATGCTGGTGGATGTTCCACTTACCATCTACCCCAGGACACAGGTCATATACCTGTTAGTCTGATTAAAGGGTATAATGTCCACATTATGCTTGGGTCATGTGGTTTTTTTTTCCTGATGTAACAAATCCCCCATGTTTTCTTGTCATTGCAGGGGTTGTCATGGCTGCAGCAGCAATCTTGTGTTGATACTGTCTGTATTATACTACTATCACAGTTGGAGTTAATAATTGCCCACAATCTGTAGTTCTTCATGCAGCTGTTTGGACACAGGATGTGTATGTCATCTCTGATGTCCATCACTTAAATAATTTACAGGGAAGGGCCTAGCAGACAGCTCTGATGTATGGACCTGATCACTGGACCTAATATATAGGTCACATCACAAATTTCATCATAGTGAGATGCCACATGTGTGATACACTGGTCTATTCACTTGGTGATATAGTTGTTTATGGCCACATCTGACAGTGTTGATTGAATACCTCAATATGGATTTGTGTCAAATTCCTTGGCCTGGTCAAATTCCACAAGATGATAGTGTTGTTATCATGCATAGCCTCGATGACCTCTTTGAGGACATCTTTCAGATGTAACAGACATAATGTAGCATTAACAACTCACACAGATCTGTTGCACATAGCTGGCTAGTTGTCAAAGGAAAAAACTTCAAAGACCAATTCACGTAAGGTTCAGATAAGGCACTTTAATTACTTGCTGCAAGGAGACAAAAGCATGCAAATACAGGATTTTGCCTAACTGCTAACAGGAAGCATGCTATTCTTATACTGTTCTACAAAACATGGCCTTCTATGGTCGATGTAATCAAACACAACTTTCTGTATTGTTCTACAGCAGATGTTACTCAGATTTTCTGCTGACATGACCGGATTTATGAAAAACATTTTGAGGAAAACAACCTGACCTTGTGGGCTTTAGCCCGCCACAAGCTTCTATTGTGTAGTTTTAATACATGTGTTACATTTCAAGGTACTTTTCTAGCTTAGGTACAAGTAAGCGCTGATTGCAGTTCATATTTTCAAGCAGTCTTTGTTCTTATTATCAATAGCTTCTGTAGCTGTGTATTTTCTCACAGCATAAGCGGAACTCCTTGTCTAAATCTCATAACATTAATACAAGTGATACATCTATTCATTATTTTCCTGACACAAGCAGAACTTATCTGCTTCCCTGTAAATTTCCAGAGCATAAGTAAAGATTATAACTGCGCATATTTCATGACAATACAAGACTGGAAAGTTTCTGCAGTTTGTACAGATTTACGCAGTGTGAAATAGAACAAATGTGTTAACCCTTTTCAAACCTTAAATGCACTAAGCATATTACTAATACATACACTAATACATATTTTTCTAACATTTTTCCCCTTTTAATACTTTATTCTACTTTCAAAATAAGCATAAACAGTTTTTTCTTCTCCTACCCTCTTCCTAGTCAGGATTTGCAGTTAAGAGAGTCATCCAGTTAAAACTTATGAAAGCATTTCAATTTTTTAACAGTTTTTCAAACTCAGTACTTTGATATAAGGTTTCAGAAACTGACATATCTATAAAGTCTTTAATCAGTCTTTTCATGCAGGGAATACTACAGCAAACACATGCTCCCAGTAGGATCATTTCTACATAAATAGCAATCAGGATGTTCATTAGGATAGTACCCCACCCCCCAAACCATTTTTGGAAAAAGTCCATTAGTAGGTTTGGTCCTGGTTTGGTCATGGCCGACACTTGCTGAATTACCTCAAGGTGACTGTCTATCTCGTGTTTATGGTCAGGAATATACGAACAACACTCCTCCTGGATTAAAGCGCAAGTACCGTCTTTCGCCGCTAGGGTGAAGTTGAGAGCCATGCGGTTTTGGAGCACCACAGTTCTCATAGCATTCAGTTTATTAGTCACCAATTTTAAAGCAGAAAAAGTTGCATTGCTCATTACTTTGAGAAGTTTAGACACTTTTCTCAGCTCCCAGATCAATTTTACTGCTCCATGTGCTGGTAATATGCCTGCCCACGATATAACAGAATCACTCAAGTCCATGTGTGTCAGCCCATCGCCCACAGCATGATGATTTTTCTAGGGTGCATCAAGTTGTCCTACTGGATTGACAGGCTTTTTGACAGCTTCTCGAACATTTCGAATTTTACCTTAAGGTAAAACTGCAGTGTGTTATATGGCCGGAACCAGGTAGCCCAAAAAAACAACTGCCGGACCAATTCTCTGGTAACCACTTGTATGCTTTTCTACCACATACAAAATAACAATTTTCTACTTCAGTAGTAACTTTGCTATGAATATACACTTGTCCTGCATGAAACATTTTTCTGTCAATTATAGACAATTGTTTATAGAGAACAAAATCATGTTTTACTTCTTTAAGTGTTTTGTGCATCAATTTAAAAAATGAATCATAGTTTGTATTACAATAAAAATCTCTGTTATTAGCTTTAGTGTAGCATTTATAAGGAACAGTCACATTGCAATTGCTCCAACCCACCTGAACTGAATCATTTTTATAAAAACACACAGTTCCCTTTTGTGGAACTGACAAGTGCAATGCTATTTTATCTTGTGCTGTAATAGTTGATGTATCATGAATCAAGTTTTCCCAGGTCTCATTGACCCCTAGGGGGACTGAAGTCAACAATAACCCCCCGTATGCTGTTGGCAAAGCTGTGCAAATCCAGCAATTCGAAACATTGAAAGTCTTAGCATACACATATTTGATTGCATGATAAGTATTGAAGTTTGGATGCCAGTCTATGTGCAACTCTTCATGTTTATTTAGTTCAGTTTGTGTGGCTGGGAAAAGGAATGACCACAACAAAAATATTATTGTCACTAGTACAGTCAACGGAATGATTATGTAATACTTCTGAGGAAATGGTTGTTCTGCATTCCTGTTTTTTCTAACTCTTCCTAACAGTTCTATTCAGATTTTTCTAGATTCTATCATTTTTACTCTTGACATGTGACAAGATTTTTGTCCAGTTCAAAGTTCTTAACTAGTTTGCAGTGCATCAAGTGGATCCACGAGGCTCGCTCTGCGATTTTGACTGCAGTGGGTGTTGACAGAAGCACTTGATATGGACCCTCCCACTTTGGTGACGTCCAATTCTTCTTTTTTATGGTTTTCACCCAGATCCAGTTCCCTGGAATCACTGACACTTCTGATGGTTTGGTTTGTTCTTTATCAGAAACAGAATTTTACTGCAACAGATGTTTAGAATTCAACAAATTTCTCATATACTCTGCTAGTGTACAGTCGGCTTCCTGGTCTGCGGGCATGAGAGGTTTTCACTGAGGTAAATAATAAGCACTTCCAAATAGTTTTTCAAAAGGAGTCAATCCTTTTGCATTTGGAACAGTTCTCATGCTCAACAGTTCCAGGGGCAGACAGTACACCCAATTATTTTCTGTTTCTGCTATTAATTTTCTTAACTTACTCTTTAAAATCCCAGTATGCTTCTCAACTAGCCCTGCAGATTGCAGATGATATGCACAATGATTTTTTTAAATAAATACCAAAATGCTTACTTAACTGTTGTATGGTTTGGTTTACAAAGTGTGTACCGTTGTCACTGTAGATCCTTTCCGGAATGCCGAACCTAGGGATTATGAAACAGATATGGTGGTGTAGGGAAACTCCCTTGCTTGGGCTTTAACGCCCCTTGTGCATGATGTTTGTTACAAATGTGGCACATCAAACAAATTTTTTTAGAATAGTTTAAGAATCCATATGTCATGAACACTCAGTTCACCAGCTGTACCATCCCCCCTGTTGAGACATGGCACTGCCCATGGCTCAACAAAGCTGCATATCTAAACAAATTAGATGGTAATATCGGTTTCCCTTCTTTGGAGATGTACAGCCCCTTTTCGAGAATTGCTCCTCGTTTTACCCATTTTTGTTTTTCAGCTTGCGTAGTAAGTGTCTGCATTGTCTTTAACATTTCTAAGTCTAAAATCTCAGAGGGTTGTAGTTCCTCATTCAAAAGAAATACTTCAGAAGCTGCCTGCTTTGCAGCGGTATCAGCTCTCGCATTACCTTTTGAAATCCTATCCTGTTGCTTGGTATGAGCTGTGCATTTACAAATAGCTACTTTCTGAGGTAAATGAATAGATTCTGAAAGATCTAAAATAAACTGTGCATGATTAATAGGTTTAGCAGTAGATGTTATCATTCCTCGTTTTTTCCACTGTTGCGCAAAAACATGTACAGTAGAAAAAGCGTACTGGCTGTCAGTAAAAATGTTTGCACATTTACCCTTTGTTAAGGTACATGCCCATGTCAAGGCAATCAATTCTGCTGCTTGTGCAGATAAGTTGTGTAGTAAAGATTTCGCTTCTATACCCTCAGTATCAGAAACTACTGCATATCCTACTAGGTTCTGTCCTCCAGGACCCCTTTTGCACGAGCCATTCACGTAGTATGTCACCTCGGCATTATCCAAGGGGACATCCATAAGATCTTTTCTAGGCAGTGTCTTTTGCTCAATCACCTGCAGGCAGCGGTGTGGTGTGCATCTGCAGGGGTGGGGAGCAAGATAGAAGGGTTCAAAGTCGTGCATCGTTCAATTATCATATGATGTTAGCTCAACAATATAGTCATACAGGAAAGATGCCTAGCAGGGGAAAGATATGCTACCTTCTCTTGCAGTAAAATAATTGCGACTGCATGAGGCACTCTCAAAGTGAGAGGGTGGAACAAAACTACTGAGGTCGAGGCTTGTACTGCCATTGCAGCTGCAACTACTGCTTGTACACAGTGGGGTAAAGACCGTGCCACTGGGTCTAGTTGTGATGAATAATAAGCAATAGGGCGTTGCTTGTCCCCATGCTGTTGTGTCAACATTGATGTCATATAACCTTGCTTACAATCTACAGTTTGGAAAAAACATTTATGGTAGTTCGGTAATCCCAGAACCAATGAGGATGCTATTAACTGTTTCAGTTTGCAGAAAGTAGATTCTGCCTCTGGTGTCCATTGTAACAAATCCTGTGATGCCATAGGCTTTTTATATATCAAGTCAGTCAGCGGTGCAGATTCCAAGACATAGTTCGGAATTCAGCTCTGGCAAAAATTAGTCGTACCCAGGAAGGACATCATTTCCTTCTTGGTAGTGGGTTTTGGTGCTTGTAAAATTGCTACTTTTCTGTCCTCATCTAATGTTTTACCCTCTTTGGATATTACATATCCTAGGTATTTAACTTGTTTTTTCCAAAGCTGCAGTTTATTTTTGTTTACTTTATGTCCTTCAGTGGCTAGAAATTGTAATAGCGCTATGGTATCTTCTTTGCAATCTTGCTGGGTGGGGGCTGCTAGCAGGATGTCATCAACATAAAGTAAAATTTGACTACCTCTCGGTGGGGTAAATCCTGCCAAGTTGCTTGCCATTTCTTGTGAGAATATTGTTGGACTTTCACAATATCCCTGTGGTAGTCACGTATATGTATACCTTTTCCCCTGAAATGTGAATGCAAACCAATGCTGGCTGTCAGGGTGTATTGGTATCGAAAAGAACGCATTGCTGATATCTACCACAGAAAAATATTTCTGTTGAGGTTTTAAATCATTCAACAAGGTGTGTGGGTCTGGCACTGTAGGTGCCCTTGGTATTACTGCGTCATTTACAGCTTGTAAATCTTGGACCATACGCCATTCTCCATTTGCTTTCTTAACATGAAATAAGGGTGTGTTACATGGTGAATCAAGAGATTCCACCAGCACCCCTTCCTTAAGTAAAGCTGCTATAATAGGTTTGATTCCTACCTTTGCATCTTTTCTTAAGGGATACTGTCTTTTTTGTGGTCTAAATGCTGACTTTGGTGTGATAGTAACTGGCCCTGCTGTACGAATAAGTCCTACATCTGATTTTCCTGTTGACCAGAGAGTTTCTGGTATATTCTGTAAGGCATTCTCTTCCTCCTTTAATAGGAGTGCTAATCAGCTGTCCTTGCTAGACTGCAAGTATACGGCTGGGTGAGTCTGAGTCATCCAATTCAACTTCTGTATTTGTATTCCTTGTTTTGACAGTTCTAATTCTGTCTGTTTTTTCCATCTAGTGACTTTTTTCCTAAGTCTGCCAATTTTACATGTTTGTCCTTAGTTAAGCTAACATGTGGTAATTGATTAGATTTATAAAGTGCAGAGAACTCCTTGGGCAATGAACAGCTAGCTACACTGTTCCTTTCTGTGTCCCAGTACAGATTATGTAATATCAATCTGTTTGCACGATTTTTAAACAATTCTTGCTCATATTTTTTATCAGGTTCTGGCGTATTACAATAATACCGGGTACAGTGCAACAAATGTTGTTTATCAATGTCAAGGGAGGGGAACTTGCTGATGGCTACGTTCATCAATTTTTTGGTCACTGCCCCTGGACCAGTCGTAACCAAGTCCTGGCTGTACCAATAAAACATTTCACCCTCCGATTGCATTACAAAGGTATCAGTTTGTCGCTGTGCTTCCATACCCTGCATGGTTGGGACTACTGCTATACCAAATAGCTGCATAAGGTCTCTGCCCAAGAGGTTTACTGGGCATTTTGCAGAAACAACAATTTTGCTTTTCTGTGTCAATCCAGAAACAGGATCAGTTATTGCAATGTTACTGGAGAGGGGCTCCCAATACAGCTGTCAATTAGCTGCTTTTACTAGTATGTAAATAGGTGACTCCGAATTTCCTGGCAGTTTGGAGGGATGTATCAGGGTCCGTGATGCCCCTGAGTCACACAAGAATCTAACTTCCCTCTCTTCCACCAAGAGTGTAACTTCTGGTTTTGTGTCTGCTAAATAGAGCTCCAAGCTCAATAAAGCTAAATCCAATATTTCATTTTCTTCACTATCCGTAACTTCAAGTACTTCCTCTACTTCCCCTGTCACATCCTCTACTCCTTCTATCACATTCTCATTTGTCCTTTCTCTGCTATCCCCTTCTAGTGATTCTTGACTATCATATAGTCAGTCCTCACCCTCCTTGTCTTCCGTGGTTGCCTTTTTGTTTTTCTTGCAATCCCTTCCCAAGTGTCCCTTTTTACCGCATTTAAAACATTCACCCCTTTTCTTTTGCTCTTCAAAATCCTCTGATTGCTGATTAGATTGTTTGCTTCCCTGGGCATTTTTTTTTGCCCTTTTTCCCGGACTGTACTACATAAACTTCTGCTCCATCTTCTACAGAAAATACTTGAGCTTTCTTTTTCTTTTTGCTATTAAAATGCCTTTTGGCATGACTAGCATATTCAAGTAATGACTGTAACCTGCTTGTACGATGATCTACCATGTGCTTTATAATAAAACTGCTTATGGGTGCAATACTGCCTTTCAAAAATGCATTCTTTAACTGCTGTTCATATGGGGAATCCTGTGATTGATTTTCAGGAACCTGCATTCCACAGTGGTTATTAAAACATTCTAATAGTCTGGCATAATATTTGTCAACAGTTTCACCTTCTTGTTGGATGCATTGATTAATGCAAGTCCAGTCTGCCCTAAGGTTCCATTTCTCAGAGATTCGGTCTATAAGACCTTTCATTCTGTTGTCTAGCTCTGTGCTGCTATGTGGGAGGGGTCTGAGTGCAGCATCACGGGGATTTCAGTTGCCACTAATCATGTGCCAATTTGGCCCCACAATTTGTCTCACTACTTTTTCTATCTCTTCTCTGTTTAAATTATAACTTAGCCTCATTCCTTGTAAATCTTCTGAGAACTTTCTAAAATTAACTTTTGGATGGGGAATTCCCTCAGTGGCTTTCCGGATGTCTTCCGGAGTCCAGGGTCTATACACTAGAATAGTTGGGTCCTGACCTTCTTGCCCTGCCTGAGGATTAGGTACTTCTATAAGTGGGCATATTTCTTCTTCACTCATAGCCCATGAATTCTTAACCATTTGATATAACTCAATGCCTTCATTTGAGTTACCTGCCCATGTTTGAGACCTGGTCTCGATGGGATCTCTAATAAATGGTTTTGCTTTTGTAGTGTCTCTATTTTCAGTGACAGCAGGATATCACGGGGGTGGACTAACCTGTTTACATGCTTCATATTCTGGTAAGGGAGGTGGAGGGGCCGATGCTATTACTAAGTTATTGTCCTCCTTATCTAAAAACATTGCTTTTGAATTATTATTCTTTTGTTCCCTACGGTTTACTTCCTCAATCCACCTGTGTGCCTGAGGAATTCCTAATTGGCGTTGCTTTTTTACCCAACCTTTGGAATCGGTTTTGAGCTGTTTAACAATTTTGACAAGCGAGGATTTTTCTAATTTTCCATTGAATTCATACTTATTAACCCATTTTGAATAGTATTTAATATTATCAGCACGCTGAGACTGCATGTATTTTGTGCCTTCAGTTAACGGTGGGTCTTGGGGTCTTTTTGTGCAATTATTACCCATTTTGTTCTACCCTTTTGATCGTTATGTAACCTCTTTTATTTTTAACATGGTACCACGGATTTTGTTATAGTCTCTTCAGAATGGCTGCCTACCTACTCTGTTTTCCCTGATATATGACAAGACAGTAATCTTTTCTGTCCCTGACTTGTAAAAATACAGTCTTTGACAAAAACAATACAAATCTAGTCCCTGATCTAAAAACAGAAAAAAGTAGATTCACCTTACCTGAGCCTTCGTGATTGATCACCTGGCTCATGAAAACCCATCCTTCAGTCGCAGATCAGAAAGTGGCTGGCCTCTTTTGTATGACAATTCAGTCGGAGGGCTTTTCAAATAAGAAGAACTGATGTGGTTTCTTCCCTGTACGGTTTCAAGCCACCTGGCCCATCTGATCCGATGCGAAGTGAGGGTTTCCAGTCCGAAGGACCAATCTGTCAAAGGAAAAAACTTCAAAGACCAATTCACGTAAGGTTCAGATAAGGCACTTTAATTACTTGCTGCAAGGAGACAAAAAAATGCAAATACAGGATTTTGCCTAACTGCTAACAGGAAGCATGCTATTCTTATACTGTTCTACAAAACATGGCCTTCTATGGTTGATGTAATCAAATACAACTTTCTGTATTGTTCTACAGCAGATGTTATTCAGATTTTCTGCTGACATGACTGGATTTATGAAAAACATTTTGAGAAAAACAACCTGACCTTGTGGGCTTTAGCCTGCCACAAGCTTCTATTGTGTAGTTTTAATACATGTGTTACATCTCAAGGTACTTTTCTAGCTTAGGTACAAGTAAGCGCTGATTGCAGTTAATATTTTCAAGCAGTCTTTGTTCTTATTATTAATAGCTTCTGCAGCTGTGTATTTTCTCACAGCATAAGCAGAACTCCTTGTCTAAATCTCATAACATTAATACAAGTGATACATCTAGTCATTATTTTCCTGACACAAGCAGAACTTATCTGCTTCCCTGTAAATTTCCAGAGCATAAGCAAAGATTATAACTGCGCATATTTCATGACAATACAAGATTGAAAAGCTTCTGCAGTTTGTACAAATTTATGCAGTGTGAAATAGAATAAATGTGTTAACCCTTTTCAAACCTTAAATGCACTAAGCATATTACTAATACATACACTAGTACATATTTTTCTAACACTAATGTCCATTTAGAAAAGGTCCATAATGACATGTTGGTCTACCTCATAGTTGAGGCGAGTCAAGATGTGTTTATACATGCATGCGTCAGGTGCTGCCCTCTCCATATCCCATGTTAATTATGTATACCAACTCTGAGAATACACTGCAGTGGGGAACGGGCAGGTTTCCTTTTAACTAAGTTATCAAAAAGTAAGTACTATGTCCTGCTTCCTGTATGTTGGCCAACTAGTATCATTTGATGTAAGTCTTTATGATGATATGGCCTTTCAATTAAAGGAAACTTTGTTGATTAGAGTTCAATGAATGGTTATTTGATGAATGTGCTGTTCGATGGGCAAACAAAGACCCCTTGTGCATATCATAAGTCAGGCCATCATATTCAGATATTAGGATTGTATGGGAGTACTGTACTCAAACCTCATCCGAACATTAATAGAGTATCATGCTTTGTTTTGCGTGTACCTCATCAGACACATGCAGCTGGAGAGCCACAGGCATTTCTCATCAAGAAATGCAGGGCCTACAAAACATGCCATGATGTATGTGGATAGACTGAAGCCATGTCACTGTAATCTGTATCATCTAAGATGAGGTGACTTTTGCCTTGCCTCCAGGCCAGCATCTGACCCTGAGCTGGTGGGAATAGTGCGTAGCCACAAATTAGATATAGCTGATTACATTAGCAGTGCCTGTTGAGGAGATTATGGTAATAACAGTCTCCCACATGCTGGTGTAAAATATTGTCTCTAATGTTAAGCAAGAGCACAAACACACATACAGACACACACACACACACACACACACACACACACACACACACACACACACACACACACACACACACACACAGTTGACTGCAGTGAGAATAGAACCTCTACCTAATGAAGTACACATACTACAAATCTCTGTATTGAAGGCAAGCACCATATCTCAAGTCTGACATAGAGTGTCTTAGACAACAATTTATAGCTGATGACAACAGCAGTGTCTGTGATCCACATGCTGGTGCAAAAGACTCTCTGTAATGTCAAGCAAGAACACAAATGCATACACACACACACACACACACACACACACACACACACACACACACACACACACACACACACACACACACACACTTGACTGCAGTGAAAAAAGAACCCCTACCTATCTAAGTAAACAGACTACAGACCCCTGTATTTAAGGCAAGTGGTACAGCTCAAGTCTGACTTTGAATGTCTCAGAGAACACTTTATAGCTGATGACAACAGCAGTGTCTGTTGAGAAGAATATGGCAAAAGCAGTGTTTCACATGCTGGCATAAAAGGCTGTCTGTAATGTCAATCAAGAACACACACACACACACACACACACACACACACACACACACACACACACGCGCGAACACAGTTGACTGCAGTGAGACTAGAACCCCTACCTGTCTAAGTAAAGTACTTTATGCATGCACCAATGCACAAGTCTGACGTTTACAAAAATGCAAGTCAACTTATAGTGGATAACATTAGTAGGCCATGTTGGGAAAAGGATGTTGGGAGGCCTGCATAGTTTCATAGTTTCAGAGGTTAATAGGAGGTTACTAGCCTAATGGCCCTAGGTTGTTCACAAGCCTAGCTGTGTAAAAACACAAGTACCCTTATTGAGCATAGTTAGAAGGTCATTGTTAGCAGAGTGATTTCGTGATCAGCACTGACTGGCCAAGTTCATGAGGGGTATAGGTGCCACCTCAGGAGTGAATAAGGGTCCAACTGGAGAGATGATAAAATTTGCAAGCAAAAGAGAGTAGTATTGCTGAAATTTAATTTATCCTCAGGTCTTGAGGAGTACCTTCACTAGATGGACCCTGTTTTTCACAACATCTCACAAAGATGACAATGATATATAGACTGTATTTTATATAGTGTATATCATGGATAGAAGAAAGTTAAAAAATAAAAAAGATAGCTGGGTGCACAAGACTAAGTATAAAAAAGTGCCCAGTCCTGGTAGGGGCACTGGTCCCACGAATGGAAAAAATGACAGTGTAGAATCCTCAGGACACAGATACATTCCTACAATGGGGCTAGGCCAGGCCCAGGGGGATGAATGACCCCCTTGTTGTAGAAGGAAGCAGCAGTCCACAAAAAATACAGTAACTGAAAGGCCAAAAAGGAGGCATAAAGATGATATAGGAGATGAGGATAAGAAAAAAATGATGTATTGTTACTATTATGCAAGAAGTCCAAAATTTCCAGACAGAAGATATACAAAAAGATTAAAGGAGAAATTAGAGGAAAGAAAAATACTTTCACAAGAAAAACAGTCAGATGCTTTGAATAAAAAGTTGTGTTCATAAATACAACAGATTTATGAAAAACTTTATATAGACCAAGACACCTTAGTCCATTTAGAAAAAGAAGGAAATAAAGAAGCACAAAAATATAAAGAACAAAATGTAGAGACTTTTGAAAGATATAAAAAAGAAATATAGACCTGGGAAAGAAAGAGAGAGTTGATATGGTGCAATATTTATGCAAAGGAGAAACCAAATTAATAAACACAAAAAAGGCAGCCCCAAAGACCTTTGAAGAGAAATACAGGCAAAGGCATCCAGATATGGAAAATTTCACAATAAAAAAATAAGATCATAAAGATGGAACATAGAGCACAAGATCAGTAAAGTAGAAGTTAAAAAAAATAGAAGATGAAGTTACGGAATACTTGTGAAGTGAAGGATTTAGTGTAGGAAGTCTAACACAGCCTACATCAAAGCATGATGGAAAAACGAGTCTCCAAAGTAAGGAGAAACAAGAGTACCAGGAGACATCTGAAAAAGAAACATGGACATGGGAAAGAAAAAGAGATTTAATATGCTGTAATATTTATGCAAAAGAGAAAGCAAAACTAATTAATACAAAAAGCAGCACCAAAGATATTTGCAGAGAAATATAGGCATCTGGACATGGAAAAGTTTACAATACAAACAATAAGAAAACAAAGAGTAAAAGTAAAAAAGATGATTAGTAATGGAGAATTTAAAGAAATAGAAACTGAGGCTTTGGATTACTTGGAAAGTGAAGGATTTATTATAGAAAATCTAACTCAAAAACAACACAGCATGATAGAGCAATAGATCCCCAAATTAAGCCAAAACCAGTGTAGTGGGAAACATCTGATCAGTTGCCAGATGATACTTTAGGCCTTCCATAAGAAACCAATACAAATTTTCGGTTGGAGTTGCACAGCAAGGGGAGGAAAAGGAAACAGTGGCAACTCTGATGCAGCCAGTGTTGTGAGGTAATAGGCACGTGAGTTCCCATATAAAAGAGCAATGGATGACACAGAATGAAACCAAAGAAAATGAGGTACAGGAAGATGGTGTGAAACTATCTACAGAATGCTCACAGGAAATGCTGAACAAAGAATATTCCCTCAGTGTAGAAGAAAAGGATTTAAGAGAAGAGTTGCTTGATTTAATAGAGATAGACATTAAGATCAATGAAAGAAATAGACTCAAAAAGTCAATAAAACACAAAAAATTAGAAGTTTGATAAAACAAATGAACACAGTAATTAGGACTGTCCATAGAGATTCATGCGATATAACAATAGTAAACAGGATATATTACTGTGCAACAAAATTAATAACAGATAAAGTCTTACCACAAAAACACATGGTAGTAAGGGAAAGGAAGTAGAAAAGTCGAATGCCATCATGGAAGTATCAGATACAGAAAACTATAAAGTATGGTAATACAGAATCCACAGGAATCACCACAGGAGATGAACTCAGGTATACGTAATCTTCTTTATTAGAATAAAAAACACAAGCGCTTTCATGTAGTTGTACTACGCTTCTTCAGGTGTATTAAAACCATAAAAACAAGGTTCTTATATATGAGACATTTTGGCGCGCAAGCCAAGAAATTATTCAATGATAATCAATTACTGACTCATCAGCAAATTAATCAGTGCGTTTGTTAAAGAGACAATATGCTGAATTGAAGAATTCGTAATAACAGTAACATCAACTGGTTTAACAAACCATGTCCTTCAAATATAACCTTCAAATAAAATAACTTACATTGTATAAAACCGCTATCGCGAAAAAACTTAGTGATACAATAATCACCTAACATATGTACCAAAGCCAAGACTAGTTCCGATTCATTGTGATAAAGTAGTTAAGATAAGATGTGTCACTGTTCGAAGAGTATAGAAGAGGGAACAGATCAAGAAAAATACTCAGAAAGATAGATGTGATAAAAACAAATAAACTAAAAATATTAGCACAGGTAGAAAAACTTAGAAGATACACAGATAAATATAAAGACAAAGTACAAAGCAAGCAATTTATTGATGATCCAAAAAAGTTTTATAGATAATTGGGAAACATGACAAAGGGAATTCAAACATGGCCAAAAAAGAAGAAATTGATACATTTTGGAGAAATATTTATGAAGATCTTCTGGAACATAAAGAAATGGATAGAAGAAGTAAAAAAAAGAATAAGAAATTCAAATGTACAGGATATGCAATGGGATGAAGTGATGGACAGAGAGATTGAAACAAAATTAAGAAAAGCTCCTAACTAGAAAAACCCAGGCCCAGATGCAGTACCTAACTTCTGGTTAAAAGTATTAACATCTTTACATGAAGATTTAGCCATGAGTGAGAATTATTTATATGCACGCCCTGAACAGATACCAGCCTGGCTAACAACAGGAAAAACAATACTCCTACTTAAGAGTGATCCTGCAACCCATCCTAAAAGCTATAGAACAATAATGGGCCTTCCTAAGATGTATAAACTATACACTGGAATTGATATTGACAGAGTTTATAGTCATTTAGAAGAAAACTCAATCATGGCAATAGAAGAAAACTGTAATAAAAGAAAGGCATATGGAACAAAGGATCGTTTGATGTTAAATAAAGTCATAATGGAGAACTGCAAAAGGACAAGAATAAATCTGACACTTTAGGACCTTCCAGTATGCTTTTTATATTACAGCCACTTTTAAAAATGTATTTGAGGGGTTATCCACCAAAGCTTTATGGATGGCACTGTCCTCAATAATAAGTACCCAATTCTTTGTTATAATATCCCTGATATGGGATGCATCCCCCGAAAAAGGGGTTAAAAAACTGAGGTTAAAACTATTACCTTGTGCACATGCACTCAAATTACCCTCAGGTACAATATCTGAATCATCTATACTCCCCGAGGTTAGATCATCCTTCCAAAGGATGGGCTTAAAATGGCCAGTATATATTTTATTACTAACATCCACTACTAGTTGATCAATTAATTGCTCAGGATATCCTTTTTTAAGAAACATTGATTTTAAAACCTCACATTCATAACAATTGAAATTAAAATCTTTAGAAAGGTAGTAGTAATGGTTAATTTTGTTTTAAACAAAAATAGATTTTTATACATATAAGGAATTTTTAATAATATGATAGCGAGGATTGTTTATGTGTTGACTGACTGTCTTTAACTGTGATATACATATGTGTTTAACTATATGCACTATTTTCATTAGTGAATGTATGTTTTTTTAAGAGTAGCAATGATGTTATATTAATTATTTTATTATGTAATTAAGGAGTGTATTTAATGATGGGTTAGACTGTAAGGGTTTGTCTGAAGAAGTTCATGTCATTTTGGTGAATGAAAGCGCTTACAATAAACCTGTGGATTTGGACTACTTGTTTTGCCATCAGTTTTTCTTTTCTGGATATTTTTAGTGATTGACTGGCCCCAAAGGTGTTTGATAGTTTGGACAGGAAAATAAGAAGGATGCTTCATGTTCAACAAATGATTTATAAAAATCAGTGCATACTAAGACTATATATTTCCCATTCTGAAGGAGGTATGGGCCTCCTCAAAATTGTATAGATCTGCAATAGTGGGACTGTATACATATCTGCTGACCTCAAAAGACCCAAATGTAGTGAAAGTTTTGAAAAATGAGGAGAATAAGTCTAAGATGACTTCCCTGCTCAGTTTAGCAGTAGCATATTGGTGTCAAGTGGGAACTGAAATCAAACTAGAAGTAGATAAAAATCAGGCAGCAACTGAATGTGCTAAAAAAAAGAAATAATATAAGGTTAAGGATCAGCTAAGAAGGCAAGAAATGGGAAAATGTATAAATATAATTGCAATTATAGAAAACTCTTGGAACAACCTAATTTTGATCAGGATCAAGTGCAGGAATGGTTAAGGAGAGGTGATTTTAAACCAAAACACAAAAGGTTAATATTGGCGGCCCAAGTGGACTATGCATGCACTGGTTTACAAAGTCCATTGAACATGTGGAAGAAATAGACAAATGTAGGTTATGCAAAACAAAATTGGAACAGTTGCATATCTTATTGCTGGTTATGATATACTGATGGCAGAAGGACTTTATACTGACAGGCATAATAATTTTGCAAGAATGTTGCTTTGGGGATTGTGCAAATATTATAATATTGAAGTAGCTGAAAAGCTCTGGAAACATGAGCCACAAAAAATCATAAAAAATTATGAAGTATATATCACACAGGATCACCCATTACCAGCAGTTCAAAAAATAGATGCAAGAAAACTAGATATAGTAGTCCAAGAAACGAAGACAAAAATAGCATTGATTATTGCAATTGCTTGACCCAAGGCCTACAGTGTATTACATACAGAGAGACACAAAGTCATAAAATACCAGGATTTGCAGTCAGAAATAAGGACAATGTGGAAGAAAGATACCCAGAGAGTTCCAGTAGTAGTAGGAGGTATAAATAAAAAAAAATTACAAGAATTTACAATTGTACTTTAAGATATGTTAGCGATACATGTAACTCCATACAAATTATAGAAGAAGTCATCACCATGCACATTGCAGGTGCTGTGAAGAACACTTCTGGCTGACGTCAATGACTGAAACTAATTTCATGAAATCTAATCATACTTTGACTTAGGAATGGGGTCCATTCCTGTCATGGTATTAGAAACCAAAAAGATTTGGAGAAATTAAAATAAAGTGAATTTACTATCACCAATCCAGTTTCAATGTTGCACTTGAATAGGGCCATTGAGGAGCTCTATACACAGTGGGAGCCTATTACAGAGGATTTACAATTGCTGGGAGATATATCTGTCTCCCTAGCATGTTCTGTTTATGTCACAAGCTAGGCTGAAATCCCTGGAATAAGATATTCTTGTCCCATTTGATTTGCAGATGTCCAACATTTCCAGCAGGGCAAGGTCTGAGACTGCTTTGTAGGCCAGGCATAGGTCACCTCTCAGCCTGATGATACTGAGTACAGTGACAAGTCTTTTAGTCATTCCATCTATGTCATATTTTGGAGGTCCTGGATTCTCCCAGTCACAAACCTGCGTGTTTTCTCCAGTTGGTGCAGGTGTCTGGTGAGATACATTTAAAAGGGAGCACTGTACTCAGTTAGTGGTCTGATAAGGATAGAGTACAGCAGAGCTATGACCTCCCTGGTCTTGGATGTGATGACCTTATTTATGAGGTGAGCAATGTAAAATATGTGTCTCACTACTATGGATACATAATGACTGAAGTGTAGATTACTATCAAGACATGTTCCCAAGTCTCGCAACACTGTGTTTGAGCTTAGAGGGTTGCTATGTATATCATAATCAGCAGGGGTACTCCATTGCCAAAGGGAACAATGAGGAATTGTTTGCTTTAAAGTTCAGTCTGTGAGTTTGACACCGATCATTTTTCTGTGTCAGCCCCTTCTGTAATATGTTACTATCATTGGAGGACACTACATGACTGCATCCAGTTAACAGTCATCTACAAACTTGTTAGATCACAGGCCATCTATCATTGCCTGGGCTTCAGAGAAAGAGTTTCCAAACAGTTGAGGGCCCAGTACAGATCCTTGTGGTATTACATTGGTAAGTGGTCTAATGGTGGAGGTGCAGTCCCCAACTTTGACAGTGTATGTTCTGTCAGTGAGCCAGTTGGCTGTCAATCTAGTAATGTATGGGTTAATTCCCAGATGGGTGATTTTCTCTATGATACATGGATTGGGGATAGTATCAAAGGCCTTGGATAACTCATCATAGGTAGTATGTTCAGTTATCCCTCATCCAGGTCTATGGGTCAGATTCAAAGAAGTCCACTAGGTTTAATAAGCAAGATCTACCCTTGACAAAACCAAAATGGGTCAGTTTAAGTGTGTTGAAGATCACCTATGTCCCTGTGGATAAGTTCCATGCTGAATCCTTCCCTAGCCTTGCAGATAAGGCTTTTTAGGCTTATGGGTCAAGCGTTCTAGTTCATGTTACCAGACTTATATACATTGCATATCACACAACATCTGATATTAATTTCTGTAGTGTAGGTGAAATAGTTGTGGAAAAAAGTACTGAGATACTAGGGTCACAGTGCTTGGGAGGAGGCAACACATAGCTGTATTGTAATTATATAACATATTCTTAGATAGGGCCTTCAGTTTCTTATGTTTCCACATGCAATTCCATGTTATAGACAAGAAATGGACAGTAAACAGCAGTAATAGATAATAATATTTACTTTTCCATAGCGAGGCAAGCAGCTGGTTTGCCCAATGGTTGACAAAGTGTTTGCCCATGCGAGATACACATTTTCAATACTTTCCATGTTTGTGCATAGTTAAAGCAGTGCACAAATGTAAGCCACACTGCAAAAAGTCTGAGAGTTAGTACTCAGTCTTTGAAACACACCTGCTGCTTAACTGATTCTGTGGCAGCAGGTATAAATACATTGACACATTTCTTTTTGATCCCAGATAATGGTGAGTTTGAAACCAGCTGTATTTAATACTTTTAAATACTTTTAAATGAACAGTGATAATGCAATGACATGAATTCTTTATAGTGCATGTGCTGTTGTGTGTTGGCATAGTGCAGCAGGGTTAAATGACATTGAGCGGAGTTAACCACAGTATTTTGCCACCACTCACCATTGCTGACATTGTACACCGCCCCACAAACATAGAGCACAAACATTGAAAGTATCTATTGCTTTTTCTGCTACTTATGTATGTTGTGTGTGATTATATTTTTTGACAAGATTAAAGGGGTTACAATGGGATAGATAGGAAAGTGATAAAATGGGGAGCAAGCAGGGAAAAGAACAATGGGAAAGCAGTATGGAAATGTGCAGGAGGGAGGTTGGAAAGAACCATAGCTATCCATTTCTTTAACATTATAAACTGAAAATATGTGCAGAATATTAACTGAATTTGTACTGTTACCTCCACAAACAGGGGTGACCATAGTGCAATCATGTTGTATAGATAATTGGACTGAATCAAGTCTGTCAAGAAGACACATGTGTGAAATGGAAATCTATGTATAGGACGGTTTTTTTTTTTTTTGTGGGATAGGTGCTCATTTTTTTTTTATTTCAGTAACAGAGGAATATTCAGGAAGGGATGTTTGTATGTCTGAGTCAGGTAGGTTGGGAAGGTGAGGAAGACATTGTGAACATACAAGCCAAACAAGACAAGAGACAGGGATGGTGATGGACACAAAAGGTTGGGGACACCATGATTGGGGTGAGGGAGGGAACAATGCAGGCTCATAGGTTCATAGGTAGGTACTAGGTGCATAGGACATCTGCTTGAGGCCAGTGATCCTCTTGGTGAGGAACTTCTGTGGTCTTTCCAGTTGTTGCAGGTGTCTTGTAAGGTACAGCCCATCGAGCTTGGAGATAGTGAGAATTGAGTCCTCAATGACTGGATTGTCATCACTGTCACCTTAGTCCACTGCTGGCTGGAGTCCTTGACATATCCTCCTCCTCCTCCTCCTATGGTCCACGAGGGAGAGCAGCCTCTCCATCCTGCATTGATGTACACCAATGGTGTGGCTCACAACCCTATGTACCAACGCTGGCATCTCCTGGCAGGTGATAAAATTCCCACCTAGGTCAGTACTTCTGGAGGATGCCACAGCACCAGCTTTAATGGCAGGACTACCTGAGAGTGCAGGTAGTGTAGGGGAAGCAGAGATTGTGCTGCCAGGTTGGGTCACAGATGTGCTGGGCATTGGTGCTGGAGCCAGTTGAGCTGGGGCAGGCTGATTCACTGTGGCTGGCCTACCTCACTGTGCTGTGGAGCATTTAGTGATGTGGTACTCATAGATGATATGGAGACATTTTGACAACACATAATAGAAAAAAAAAAAAAAAAAAAGATAAAGGTTGGGGTGAGAGAAAAAAGAGATAAAATCCGTACCATCATATGTGACATACAATGCCTTAAAAAAATTATACAACTCTTTTATTTTAAGTATTACATTTAAGTATACCTCCTAACAGATACACTCTATACTACAGAGTGCTGAAAATAATCCTTGAAATGTGCATATATTGCACATATGCATATTCCAGTTATACAATTTGCAGTTTATAGCAGGGCATTTGTGCCAATGGTATAGAGTTTTAATTTAATGTAAATATTATTGAAGAAATAACAGTATTATATAGCTGTGAATTGTGGTATTTGAAACCACAACCACTGACTAAAGTCTAATATTGGACTCTTACAACTGGTTTGTACTACAGATTTATGCCTATGTAGTTGCTTTTACAGTTGGGATATGCATGCTCAATTTGATACAACTCTATAAAATACCAAAAAAGCTATCTTTAATTTATAATGCTAGAATAACACTTCTCTTCTGCTGCATACATAACACTTGCTTCTGTCAGTCTCTCCAGTCAAGCAACATGGGCCTGCACATTGAACCCATGCACCCTGGCAGCTGGGGAAAGAACAGAAGAACATTATGCATAACAATCTTGCCAATATTGAGCTGTATACATCTTGAAAGTACTCTCTTAATGTCATACTAACACAGCAGTGGGATGTCCACAGTCTCAAATTCTTCAAACCAATGGTTGACAGTATCTTTTTTTCTCCACTGTAGGTTGTTAAAGTGATGCCTACATTGCTCTCCAGTGTGCAAGATACCAGTGGCATTGGATACAGCCTGGACCAAACAATTCCATGCTTCAGACTTGTACTGGGAGCCAGAATATTCCTCCTGCACAAGCCTTTGGCTGTGGTGCTTTACCAGGAGACCAATAAATACCCTGTACTCCTCGACACCCTACCTTTGTGCCCTAAACCTGGCACCTTCCCCACTAATGTCAGCCATGTCTACCAGCAGAACTAGAGCAATGAGGACTGATGCTTTCCCAACAATTCTAGTTAGTGTATTTACTAGTAGTGCACAAACTCAAGCCATGCATTTTCGTGATGGTAAGTGGAGAGCAGCAGTGCCAACCAGTGAAGAATTACATAACTGCAATTATAAGGTTAATCTGACACTTGGCCTTAGTTTGAGGAGTATCTACTGATGTAGCCTGGAAATATATATTGGAAATTGGAAGGTAACTGTTGCGTGAATTAGGTTTGCAGACATGCAGTGAGGGCATAAATGTAATGACCTGACACATTGTGTTTTATCTTTATACACTGACAAAATTGATTTTTACACTGTGGAATTCAAACCTAGCTATAAGGAACAAATCCATTTTCTTCCACAATGTTGATTTTCCATCTTTGCCACAGAAGAAGAAGTGCTGCTCAGACATAGACAGGAATCGTACATAAATGCAAATGACAGTGACAGTATGAGCTGTTAAACATGTATGTGTGTGATCTGACAAGGTTATTTGATATAGATCCAGTTTTGTATGTGTCTTAGGTAATTGTAAAGGCCATGCAAGTCCAGATAGCAGAATTATACTTACAGAACTATAGTACACACTATACCCTCAGTCATACATCTGAAAGCAAAATAATGGTGTCTCATCCCTCATACATATAATTCATATCAGCTCCACTATCTAAAGTGTTACAAGTGAGATTGAATATAATGGGAAGTGGAACAACAGTAAAAGTGTATGGAATATCCTGTTTTAGAACTCCGGGCAATCCATCTGGCAGTCCTCCAGTTACACCTGTTGCCACAAAAATATTGAAATAACACTTGCCTATTTTTCAGTTCATTGCACTGTTGCAACAGTAACAAAAAGGTTGTACACCCTGTACTAGAACCTAGGACCATCTGTACTGCAGCCCTACACTTGTACCTGCTGCCACAGGACTAGTTACATAACATTCCCTAATTTACTATACATTATTAAGGTTTCTGTGTTAACTGCTGTTCAACTCTGATTAGTGGGTTTGCATGGTACCCAACAGAATTAACTGAATGTATTTGGTTTCTATTATTAGCTGTCTGGGTTCTGTCTGCAGGTGTCCTGTCTGCTTCCTGGGTGGTCCAGTTGTCCAGTTTGCACACTGCCACACTTCCACAAATGACAGAAGCACAGCCAGACCTGATATTCATTTTCCTCAGTTTCCCATGATTGCACTAAGCAGCACATCTTGCAAACACTGTCCACCTGAAAACAAAGGGAAGGGGACAAGTAGTTGAAATGAGGAAAAACAATCTATGACATACAAAGTAGAAAATGTTGGTTCACATGTGATATTTGTACATATATCTAGATATGAACTCTCACTCCAATGAACCTTCAGAACACAGGAAGAATGCCTTATCCCTCTTTGCCACACAAACTGCTTTACAGCAAGGAACTGAAATCATTCTGCATACAACCAACTGTAAAATCATTTACAGTAATATGAAACCATGCAACTGTTATTTGTACATTTATTATTTTTGTAGTACACTAAGTGATCACACAACCAGTTATGACTGATGCTTGCAAATATACAGCTCTGTCTTACCTCTCTGTGTTTGTTACTTATTCTTCTCTTATCTGACCAGTAATCTGAGACATGCATTCTGTAAGCCATTCTATATCATTGGCCTTAAAATGTGTGAGGATATTAAATGGAAGCAGTTGCCAACAAATGAATGGGAGGTTGGAGGTGAATGAACAGAACCTGTGAATTCTGGGCTGAATACTTACATTTCAGTCCTTACATCTAACATTTTGTCTTATCTTGTAATAAAGAAGCACAGCCCGAGAGTAAATGCTCCTGTGCCCAATAAAATATATAAAACAAACAATACGCCAAGCGTATATAACATTCACAGGGCAACCACGACTTAAACAGGTTTCAAAAAAGATAATACTTGGTAGCGACAAATGCGTACTGCACGAACTGATAGACGAACAAATAATTTTATTAAATAGCGAGCGCTTTCACCAATATGGCTTCTTCAAGCTTTGCAAAACATAAACAGCATAAATATTCAAATACTGCTGCCAAAGCAGCAATTGGTTTGCATCATTAGTGACATCATACTGGCCATACATATTCACATCTTAAATTTTAAAGTCTCAGCGCTACGAACATAAATTGATAAAATAAGCATTTTCATAATATATGCACCTTATGCCTAATGAAATTAACTTGCAGATTTATACAAATATGTAAAGATGTAAAAAATATATTAAAAAATATATGTATATATACCTCAATGCTACAAACATACAAAGAACAAGTCCATAAAACAAATGTTGAAGTCACAACCACACAAACTACATGTACCTAAAAACTACATGCACCTAAAAAACATATGTATAAATACTGTCAAATACATGCTGTAATAACATATAATAAAGCATATAATAAAGCATGTACGACTACAAATACATATAAACATGTGTCTTCAACACTTCTATTCAAAAGAAGCACATGCTATAAACTCAAAATAAATATATGTATGTAATAGCGTGCAGGACAATAAAATGTGGAACCACGAAGGTAAATATATCATAATTTCAGCACTTTAAACTTTCTGTCCCCAAAAACTTGCTTCAAATAAATTTTGTCACACAGAACTGAGTAAGAAATTTTTTATATATAAAAACATATGTAATAAAAAATATAACAAAACACAAGAGACTACCAATACATATGAACATGTATCCATAGAACTTCTATTCATGAAGAATATCTATTCATGAAAAATACATGTTAGAAGCTCAAAAAATATATAATAAAATACGAGAACAATAAAGTGAGGAAAAACAACTATATATATTCAAACATCAGGGTTTCAATACTTTAAGCCTTCTATTCCTAAGAAATGGCTTCAAATGAACTTTGTCATTCAGGCCAGGTGGCCTGTCGGCTCTACATCTTACTATCCATTTTAGCTCACATTCCTCAATAAAATTGTTGAAATCACCTCCCCTCATGTTAGCATTAAGCACCTGTAGGACTGCAAATTTAAATGTATTGTGCAACCCTGCAGTTAAGGTATGTTTAGCCAGGGCGTTAACTTTGTGTCCAACTCGTATATGATAAATGTGTTCACGAATCCTTTCACGAAATTTTCTGGTGGTCTTACCTATATAGAACGCCTGGCATAATACACACCTAGCAAGATATATAACAGACTCCGTTTGACAGTTAGCAGCTGCTCTAAGTTGGAAGTCACGATGTATACAAGGATGCAAAAAATTAGTCCTAACATCAATGAACTCACACTGTTTACATCTTCCACATGGAGTTGTACCTAAAGGCAGGCTTTCATTCCTACTACTAACCTTGTTTAACATAAGGGGCCCATGGCATAACAGTTGTTTAATATTTCTTTTATTCTTAAATAAAAACTTAGGGTTCTCTCCTACTATATCTTTTATATCATCATCCAGGAGGAGTGTACCCCAATGTCGATGTATCAACTTCTTAATAGATGGTGTGTCTAAAGTATAAAACATGGGTACCTTAAGATGGTTTATTTGTGCATCAAATGTGGCAGTGGTTGGGTTATTGTCAAGAGTCAAATGGTTAGAACCTGAAAAATAAGGGGCTCCCCTGGTAGTTCTAAGGGACCTGGTATCCATAAGTGCCTTCTCAACTTCTAGCCGTCCATATTTCCTCTCTATTAACCTATTCCTAAGGTCATTGAGCTCACTCTCATAGCCTTCATCTCGTGGGTTAAGTCGTGATGCTCTAATAGCTTGACCTTTCATAACATTATCAAATACATAGTGAGGGTGCATGCTATTCCTGTACAGTAGGGTGTTTCTATAACACAACTTCCTATGGACACCAGTGTTTAAAAGGCCACTACTCAGCCTCTCAATGCGGACATCCAAGAAAGAAACACTTTCCCTGGAGAAGGTGGATGTAAACTGTAGGTAGTCAGTTAAAGTATTAATGGAGTTAACAAACTCCAACAGACTGCCATCATCACCCTCCCAGATAAAAAACAAGTCATCTACAAAGCATTTGTAGAATCTCACATTTTCCTTAAAACTACCTAGGGGAAACAAAAACTCATCTTCCCACCTTGCCATAAAGATGTTCGCATAACTGTTTGCTCAGGCTGTACCCATGGTAACACCATCATTCTGAATAAAAAAATGACTATCAAACATGAAAACATTATTAGACAAAACTGTTTCCAAAAATAACATTAACAAATCAATCACCTCAATTTGTAAAGAGGTAAACTTAGATAAATAAACCTGTACCTTCTCAACCCCTACATCATTCGGAATCATAGTAAAAAGATTCCTAACATCAAGTGTGACCAAGATGTACTCATCATCAACACCTACTGTCTCCATAAAACTATATAAATCTATCAAAAATTGTTTACTATCTTTTAAGATAGATAAATTCATATCAACTACAGGTCTCAAAAAATGCTCCAGGTACAAAGAGAAGGGTTCAGTCACCCACCCTCTTCCAGCCACAATAGGGCGTAACGGAGGTGCTCTTAAACATTTATGGACTTTAGGCAACCCTTGTATTATAGGTATTAAAGGGTTATTAACCTTCAAAAACTTAAACAAACTATTGGAGATGTTTCCACTCTTCCAAAGATCATCCAACATATCATATATTTTAAAAACCTTAACAGTTACTTCTTCCATAGTGATTTCCGTATAGAAATGATTTTCCCGTAACATACTTAACATATTGTTCCTATAGTCGCCACTATCTATAACGATTATAGGATCGCCTTTATCCGCTGGTCTAATCACTATCGTATGGTCGTTAATAATATTGTCTTATCTGACACACCCACTGGATGTAGGGTGGCCTGCAGTGCTGTAATGTTTTCCTTCTCCCAATTAGTAATCATTCACAAATAGGAGGGTGTGCCTGAACTATGTTTACAATTGATACACGGACCAAATTCTAATCATTTCAGACCTCATTTGCATCTTCACTGTGCTAACAGCCTTGAATCTATACCATATAAAAGGCAACCATGTAGCTAGGAAAACTAAAGGTGAGGAAACTTGTTTATTTGGAGAAGATAGAACAGAGGCTATTACTTTGGGATACATCTGCCCAGGGGATTACTGAACATAAGAAGGTATGCTTGCATTTTGTCAGCTACATACTGCATATGTTGGAATGTAATTAAGAAAAATCTGAAACAAAGGCTTTTACATGTTTATCTGTATGCATTAATTAGAACTATACTGATGCCATGCCATGTTTGTCAAGGCATTTCACAGGTATATATGATTGGCAATACCTTAAAATAGAATGTTCTGTGATCACCTATGTATAAAATTTGTAAGTTCTTACAAACTGTGAAATCCTACATTTCTCATTATTGATCATATTAGTGCTTGATTACTATAACTATGTTAATGTTTTTCCACCACTGAATAAAAATCATCACTATGTATAAACATTATGAAACTGTTGCTATTTGAAGCTTTTCTCCCCGGGCCTCCACTAAAAATGTCTGTAAAAGAAAATAAAATAACATAAATAAAATAAATAAAATCTGTAGATGGGGACAGTTCATTTGATAGCAGTTTTAGCATTTCAAAGATGGTTTGTTAGCTATACGTGTCATATGCCTGTGCTTTTGGTTGGGGGGGGGGTCAAAGCTGCATTTCTCTTATGGCACAAACAAGGATGTGTTGCTATTGTTACTCTCCTTTTTTTGCATCCAGCCTGTTTTTTTTTTCCTATTTCAAATCTCTACACTGTGTTATGTTTTTTCCAGTCGGTAATACTAAGATGCTACCTTTTCTGTTTTATCTGGGAGCAGTTATTTTGTAGTTATGTGATACTTATGTGTATTATCTATCTGTTGTCTTTTAGGACACCTAGAACTATGCCACCCAGATGTCTCAATCCTCAAAGACCACTCTTCACTGATGCTGAAAACCAGGCTATTGTCAATGTTTTTAGGCAAAATGGTGCTTTCATGCTTGAAAGGGGATGGAGAGATATGTCACTCAGAATGCAGATTTGGTGGCAGATTGCCAGCGATGTTAATGCCATGGGTGGCCATGGTAGGACATATGAGCAGGTGCACCAAAGGGCTACTGACATGTTCACATCTGCACAGAGAACAGCAGCTGCAGTGGGCCATGATTGGATGAGTACTGGGGAGGGCTGCTACAGAGCCACCACTAGCATCAAATGAAGAGTTCCTGTCCACTGTCAGGGATCCAGACAGCTCCCAGGAAAATACGGAGCATCATGTCCTTATCATCAGTGCAACTGTTTCAGGGGCAGCAAGCATGTCCCCAAAGGAGCTTCCAGGTAGGCTTTTAGATCTCAATTGTTGAATACTGCTGTATAGTAAAACAATTTAAATCAATACATTATTTCTGTTTCACGAGAATTTTTTTGGGGGGCTTGAAGATTGCTACAGTTAATAACACATTCTGATTGATTATCTTAGGTTGGAGGTGTCATCCAAGTTCTCATTGAAAGAATAATTAATGGACATATAAATGGGGTAAATGTATTACCCCTAGGTTACTGTTAATTGTGATGATGTTGTTCTTACCTTTTGCTTAACTTCTTCCAGGACCATTTTGCTTGTAGAAGATACCCTCATCTGCAGATGGTAAGCCAGGCATTTTATGTCAGTACTGATGATCAATTCAAAGAAATATTTTAGTGTGTGATGCTGATGTCAGAACTGTTGTTTTCATTGCTGCACTGTCTAATAGTGGCAGCAGTGTTGTTTTGTTATTATATATTGGAGTATAGTAGTATAGGTATTAATTGTTCCTGTGTTTGCTACTTATTATTACAGGTGATCCAGACAGTGGAAGTGTGGGACTTATACCACCTGATGTTAGTGTATCAGCAGACTTTGATGATGATGGTGGCAAAACAGAAGCATAGTTGGGGGAATGCAGAGGTTGAATCTGATACTGAGGTTGACATACAGCCATCCGCTGCAATTCCATTGGATACAGTCAGTAGGCAAATGCATACACATTCCAATGAGCCCTGTGATATTGGACAGGTGGAGGGTGAGGCAACTGATCAGAGAAGTGTGGTTACTGTGGCCTCAATGCCTGTTGACTCTGGCTGTAGGCAAAGTGTGGGTGAGGTGCCCTGCAGGACGGTTGTTAGGGATGCTCAGAGGAGGCCTGCTGTCCATCCTCCACCTGATCCAGGTGTCTCTTCCCATGCCACTCAATGTATGTTTAGGGCCATCATGGAGGCACAGGCATGTTTCCATGGGTGCACCAGAGAAATGCTTAGGGCTGTAGATGTGGCACAGGCTGACTTGCATGACTGCCTTCATCGTGTTGCTGATTCAATGGATTGGATAAATGACACGTTGGAACGAGGGGTGTCAGTGATGGAACAAGTCGTGTCTGTGACAGAACATTTGCTGGGAGGGGAACCTGCATCCTTGTGGGTGCAGGTAAGCCACATCATCTGCTGTTAGCCAATGTGGCCGTGCCACATCACACTCCCATAGTGGCAGTACTTCCACTGCTCAATCAATGGTCGAGCTATCCACACCCAGATGTGGCAGGCCATGGAGTCAGGGTCCTGGGCATCCTCATGAAGGGACCTTGTTCAGCTGACATCACTCATGTTCAGTTATCAGCAGTGCATCTGATTGTGGGTGTGGACATGCCATTGCAACTCCTGGAAGAGCCAGTTCTCATGGTCTGGAATGACAATGATGAACTGCCACCTCTACCATGCATGGATCATACCTGTCCAAAATACCAAGATGTGGAGCTAGCACAAAGCTTGGCTGTGTTCATGCAGGCACTTGCACACCAATTTCACCTGGAGGACCCCTACAAACAAACAAAAACATGCAACAGCTACATGATTCAGCAATGCAGCTTAAAACTCATTTTTGTCTCACTGGACATTTATTGCTTTATCCAAATGTCTGCCTGATTCTCTTTCTTACTCACCACACACTCACTGACCTTTTGTGTCAGCCTAGGCTTCCTGGCCCCAGCACAACATCCTATGTAAGTGATGATAACTGTGCCATATCCCTGTTTCTTATCTTTTGGATTCAGGGATACATATGCTTTGTGTCTGATGCTCAAGGTGCATAGCTAACTTAGTGCTTAGTATACCTGCATTTGTGATGTTGAACTGGTAATTGTACCTTTGACTTATATTGGTCTTACAAAGTTAGACAGTTGATGACATCAAAATTTCCCAACTTTATCATGAATGATCTTGTGAGTGTTGTAAAGTCTGAAACTGCAATGTGTATCATTACTTTCTAACTTTTCTCCTTAATGATTTTCCTGTACAAATGTATGATGCTAAACTGAGGGCATGGAGTGACCATAATTACTTTTAAGAGGTATGACTGTGTGAATCTTTGATGCCTGAGGCCTACTACTTAATAATGGACTCGTATAAGTCAAATAAGTCTCTGCTGTCACATGTGAAGGTCATTTCTGTACAAATCTCCCACCTTTTACTTGGTTA
This sequence comes from Protopterus annectens, assembly GCF_019279795.1. Taxonomy (NCBI): domain Eukaryota; kingdom Metazoa; phylum Chordata; order Ceratodontiformes; family Protopteridae; genus Protopterus; species Protopterus annectens. Next base: position 214,494,449 of record NC_056744.1, on the reverse strand, counting down.
CACTACCAAGTAATTAAATGCAAGGATATGCCACTTATTCATATTATTATACAATACACTCCAGGTTCAATATTTAACTTATAAATGCAGCAATTGCAGCCGTTATAGCCTAGGGCTGACTCTGTCTGATGCAATCAGTACACAGCCAATACATGGGGAGGTAAAAGTTGTGAGATTTGCCTGGCATCAATGTTAGTACATGTATGTGCATAGGAGGAAGGTTTTAGGCCCTTAGGACTTGTTATTGTATACATTATCTCTGTGGAGCTTTTCTCCCCAGGACTCCATTGAAAATGGGCTCTTCTGGCCCAGTGGACCATCCTGGCAAACAAACTTCAAATAAAATAAATAAAAAATAAATAAAATTAGGTGGTGAGTGAGTGTACTATGGATTGTCTCTTAGCCAATGTAAGGGCATATTGAGCATGACTACATCTGCCTACACCCACAGCAGCTGTTGATTCCCTCTCTGATTCCTCATCTGCATGTGGCTGTGGTGACCTTAGCATTGGTGGTGAGATGTGTGCTTCTTCCCCTTTTTGATCCTGCTGAAGCTGTTTTCTCATGATGATGATGTTGTCTAGCATGGCATATACAGGGAATATTTCATTACATGTCCATGGACTGTACTGCAGGCCTCCCACAGATCTATCTAGGTACTGAAGCTGCAACTTTAGCAGTCCAGACACACACTCTATGATATTTCTGGTTTGAGCATGTGCTTCATTATTGCGTTCTTCAGCGTGTGTGTGCGTGCGTGTGTGTGTGTGTGTGTGTGTGTGTGTGTGTGTGTGTGTGTGTGTGTGTGTGTGTGTGTGTGTGTATGCATGCGTGCGTGTGTGTGCGTGTGTGTGCGTGTGTGTGCGTGTGTGTGTGTGTGTGTGTGTGTGTGTGTGTGGGCATGCATTTCTGATGGGTGTCATCAGTCATGGTTCCAGTGCATAACCTGCATCCCCAAAAAAAATGACCCTGTGGGATTTCTCCTCTAACAGAAATCTGATACTGTTGGGAGGTGTGCCAGATATATGAGTCATGGTTACTGTCAGGGTTGCCACCACACATGTTCAAGATGATTCCCTTGGCTTTACACATGACTTGGCAGTTAATAGAGTGGAAGCCCTTTCTATTTATGTAGAACCTTCTCTGTTGCCTGGGTGGTACCTTAATTTTTATATGTGTGCAATCTGTGGTGCCTAGTACTTCAGGGTAGTGTGCTACAGGGTAAAACTCTTGCATATTTCTGGACCTATGCTCAGGAGTATGGGGAAAATATATGTGGTCACTGGCATGTTGGAGCATGGCATTTAGGAATTGATGGAGGATCCTGGATGCTAATGCCTCTGACAGCCCCAGCATGTCCCTTGTTAGTCTCTGAAAGGTACCTGTAGCTAAGATTCTAAGTGCTATACATACTTTGCCTCCACTGGGATGGGTTTCCCTTGGTTTGCCCTGGCTCTGAGTTGAGGACCTCAGAAGTTGCAGTGTTGCTGTATGTGTGTCTATTTACCCTGTAGTGCTCTACAATTTCCATATCATGTGGGTTATGATAAGTTAAATGGGGTATGAAAACTTTTCTTCTTCTTGACCTTTGTTTATTAGCAGAAACAGCTTAGACTTTGGCCTGTTGCACATACACATGAATTAAAGCAGGAGCAGCACCTAACTTTGTTTTTGTGTAGACTCCTTTCCATGGTTGTATTCCAGTAGGTTTTGGAATCCACAGAGAAAACCAGCACTGAGTCTACACAGTTGCTTTATAGCTTGTTGAATAGCTCCTCCATCTTGGAATGTTTTATTAGCATACAGTTCAGCTGCTTATGCTGTAATTAGCATTAGTGTTTACCTTGTTTGCACAGTGGTGTATGCTGCTTACTGAATCCAAATGGTCCACAGCACACACACTGTGTAAACAGACCATCTAGGCTTTATTGAATCTGGGTGAATTAAATAGATAAAATCCACAAAAATGGTAAAGTGCCTCTTCAAAGTATCAAAATATAAATCCAAAGTCAAAACTTGGAGGCACGCCATGACAATCAAAGCTGACTTTATTACTTATGTAATAAAACCACAGAAGTTATAGATGAAGACCTGGTCAGTTAGTGCTTTCACGTTTCCTGGAACGCTTCCTCTGAGTGTATAACCAGTACTTTTATTTCAAGAAACTTTAAATACTCTTAGTAGTGAGCTTCATGATAGAGGTTATCATCCCACAGAAACCAATACAATGTTTGAAGAAGAGACCATCAATAGAAATACACTTGGAAGACCCCATAAATATGGGAAGAATGAAATGGACAACTTAGGTAATAAAATAAATTCAAAGTCTACAGTCAACAGAGTGACGATACCATATATGAATAATAATAGTAAGATTAGAGATATATTCTATAAGAATTGGAACATATTGACAGTTGATAATAAAATTAAAGACATAGTAGGAGTGTGCCCTGTGTTCTCTTATAAGAATACAAAGTCTATGAAGCATTTGCTATGTTTTGAGAGATCTAAACCAGATGGTGTAACATCAGCTAGACAAGGCACCTATCCTTGTAGAGCATGCAATCAATGTAGTTACATGTCCAGTAAGAGTGTATTCATTCATCCAGACACAGGACAGGAATATGTTTTTAAATTATATGCTGATTGCAAAATGAGAGATTTGATATATCTCGCAATATGCGAGAAATGCCATTCATTCATTCTATGTGGGCAAGACTAACAGGACTCTACGTGAGTGAGTAAGGGAGTATATATCTATATATATATATATATATATATATATATATATATATATATATATATATATATATATATATATATATATATATATATATATATATATATATATTTATATATGCCATGAATAGAGAAGATGATAGCAATGCCCTAGCCAGACATATTATTACCTAGGACGCGACACGCACATTTAAGTTCACTGTAATAGAGTTAATACATAAAATGACTAGACTTGGTAATTTGAAGAATTTCACTGAGAAACAGAAAGCATGTTGGATCATGAGGATGCAGGCATATAGGGCACATGGACTTAACTATAGAGTCTCTATGAAACCGTTTCTCATTGATAGACCATATACCCACTAGATAATTTGAGTTAATCCTCTTGATCAAAAGAAAAATTGTTTAACAATTTTTTAAAAAAAATTTTAGATAGTAAAGTTATAGCTAGATATTGTATTAATTAGATGGCAAGCCCCATAAGCTCAGAAATTTCATTGCAATAATATAAAATTTTTTATATATATGTTATGTATAATGTTATATTCAGACTGTTTTATTGATTTAGGGATTTATCGATGAAATCATTGTATATTTAATGTTAAGATATAATGTTTTGATTACTTACTTAGGCAGCATAGTTTTATATATAAATGATAGATGTTTATACTGACTAATGTATTTATGTTTTATGAAACTGAGTTTTTTATTATTAAACATTTGCACAAATATACATACATTCACATACATATACATGTTTAATAATTATTTATTTAGGTATAGATATGTTTAGGTAATTGTGAACATTATAGTTTTTATAGTAAAGTAGATTTTTTAGATATGGTTATTTGATTACGATTTAGAAATTTACAACCCATGGTATTAATGTGAGTTAGCTTTAAGGAAATGACTAAAGTGATGAAATGTTTTCTCATTGGACAAGAGTTTTTATAAATATTGTGAATGAAAGTACTGGTTATACAGTCTGAGAAAGTGTTCCAAGAAATGTGAAAGCGCTAACTGACCAGGTCTTTATCTATAACTTCTGTGGTTTTATTGCATAAGAAATGAAGTCAGCTTTGATTTTCGTGGTGTGCCTCTGAGTTTTGACTTTGGATTTATATTTTGATACTTTGAGGAGGCACTTTACCTTTTTTGTGGATTTTATCTATTTAGTTTACTTTTTTGGTTTATCACATTAAGGGACGTGACAGAAGTGACTGAGAACAAGACACTGAACAACCGAGAACCCGATACAACAACAATTGGTAAAAAAGATATTTTGTTTCATAGATTAATTCAAGCGGAAAGTAACCTTCTTTTGAAGTTAACTAGAAATGAACTGATTTGTAATGGGAGTGACAACAGAGATGCTAATGGCAATATCAATGTAATACAACTGACCAGAAACTTAGAAACCATTTTAGACAAGTTAAACCAGACACAATAGCAAAGGAAACATATGGAGGTGAGCCTTTGCTTCAAAGTGGTATCACGAGGTTTACGCATATTAAAAATGCCGACCTATGGGACCAAATATCCTGATTTGTTAAGCAAATGGCAACAGTTAAATGTAGAAACAAGCTGCAGCTATATGTGTCTATTGATTAAACAATATATTTTAATAGAGAATGAGTTAATGCATGAGGCAATGAAGTTGCAAGAGGAGTTAAGTAACTTGTTAAATATACATGAGATGAATGAATTTTTAACAGACCTACATGTTAATTTATCACTGTTGGACAATAAATTACTTCAAGATACGAAGAAGAAACTTGAACAGGACTTCGTAGATTTTCAAAAAAGGAACGTCTTCTCTTGGCCCCATGAACCAATGAGAGAGCAAGGCGTTGTCCCATCTTCTTCTATTCATTCATCTATTCACATCGACTCCTCCCAGATGATGTCAGCAGTGTTTCCAGCATCATCGGTGGAGAGAACAGCAGTTACTGAATGAGAAAGGAACTACATCTACTGATGAACAGATTCCACTTCATGAACCTTTGAGTTCCATTAATACATCTCAGAAAGTGAGTCATTCTGTTTCTGATGTTCGTAGAAAGGATACCACAACCACTAGCATTAAACCATCATCTTCCAATTATTCTACCACATTTCGCCCTTTTCTGTTACCTTTCCTGATTCCTCAGAGAGCAATGTTGTCTCCTCAACAGACAACCAAGAAACGCAAGCTTCCAGAAGAGCGACTAGAATTTCAGAGGAAACATCTGAAGCCAGTAAACCGGACTTGATTTTAAATCTTTCACGGTATGTACTATCTGAACCAGAGAGAATGCAATTGAATAGAGGGCTCTCATTTATTCCATTTAAAAATGTTGATTTAACTGAGTTTTTAGATGATATGAAAATGTTTACTCAAAGTATAGGATTAAAAATGATGTTTCATAATGGAAAAAGTAATGTTGCAAATAATTATAGAAAACCCTCCACATTTACACCGCAAATGCACCCACTCATGGAGGCCTTTAAAAAGGCCTGCAAGAGGGATTTAATTAAGTTATTTGATGAAAATGCTAGACCTGAATTTTATAATTTAAGTATACAAGAGAAAAAGGCACTTAGAACATTGCAAGACAACAGCGATATTACAATCAGAGCAGCAGATAAAGGGGGTGCTGTCGTTATTTTAGATAGAGGTTTTTATGAGTTGAAAATGCAGGAACTACTGAATGAAGAACATACTTATAGAAATGTTAGTCCAATACAATTGAACAAAATTATTCAAGATGTACATGGTGAATTATATGATTTGCTTTTATGCAATGTAATTGATTCTGACTTATACAAATATTTGTTGATAGACAAACTGGTTATTCCAACAGTTAGAGGGCTACCTAAAGTACATAAAAATCTTACTGATCCACCAATGAGATCGATTGTCTCGAGCCGAGAGTGGCTAACGGAGGCAATTTCAATCTACCGAGAGAAACAACTTAGGAGAGTAGTGGACAGTACAGTATCAGTACTTAGAGATACAAAATAGTTTTTGGAGAGTATGGTGGAATATACTTCCATAGTGACTAACAACAATATAGATATACTAGTGACTCTAGATGTTCCATCTTTATTTACCATGATTACTAATGATGTGGGGATATAGTATATGAGACTATTCCTGACAGAAAAGGGAATGGCAAGAGATTTAATTATTAGGTGTGCCATGCTTATGGAAATAGTTTTGAACAACAATGTGTTTGTGTATGACGATCACTATTTTCTTCAACAAAAAGGGGTGGCCATGGGAATACCATGTGCCAACTCATATGCCAATTTAGTAATGACATATTGAGAACATACATATCTCTTGAGGAACATACAGTATAATACCCACATACACTACTATAAGCGTTTTGTTGATGATATTTTTTTGATATGGGGAGTTAGTGAAGAAACCCTTCAAGAATTCATCAACTACATGAATGGAACCACATATTTTTTGTCACTATCAGCCAAATGGTCATATAATATGATAGATTTTTGGATGTCCTTATAAAAAAGGATGAGAACGGGATTCAAACTGAAATGTTTAGGAAGACATGCAGGAAGAACACTTTATTACATCGAACAAACATGCACCCACCACATATTTATAGAAACATAGTTAAGAGTCAAGCGTTAAGGGCATCCAGGCTAACTAGTAATGATAGTGTTTTTCAAGAAACTTTAAATACTCTTAGTAGTGAGTTTTATGATAGAGGTTATTATCCCAGAGAAACCAATACAATGTTTGAAGAAGAGAGCATCAATAGAAATACACGTGGAAGACCCCATATATATGGGAAGAATGAAATGGACAATTTAGGTAATAAAATAAATTTAAAGTCTACAGTCAACAGAGTGACGATACCATATACGAATAATAATAGTAAGATTAGAGATATATTCTATAAGAATTGGTACATGTTGACAATTGATAATAAAACTAAAGACATAGTAGGAGTGTGCCCTGTGTTCTCTTATAAGAATACTAAGTCTTTGAAGCGTTTTCTATGTTATGAGCGATCTAAACCAGATGGTGTAACATCAGCTAGACAAGGCACCTATCCTTGTAGAGCATGCAATCAATGTAGTTACATGTCCAGTAAGAGTGTATTCATTCATCCAGACACAGGACAGGAATATGTTTTTAAATTATATGCTGACTGCAAAATGAGACATTTGATATATCTCATGGTATGTGACAAATGTCATTCATTCTATGTGGGTAAGACTAACAGGACTCTACGTGAGCGAGTAAGGGAGCATATATATGCTATGAATAGAGAAGATGATAGTAATTTCCTAGCCAGACATATTATTACTCATGACACGACACACAAATTTAAGTTCACTGTAATAGAGTTAATACATAAAACGACTACACTTGAGAATCTGAAGAATTTCACTGAGAAACAGGAAGCACCTTGGATCATGAGAATGCAGGCAGACAGGGCAAATGGTCTCAGTGATAGAGTCTCTATGAAACCGTTTCTCACTGATAGAACATATAGCCACTAGAGAATTTGAGTTAATCCCCCTGATCAAAAGAAAAATTTTTAAAAAATGTTTAACAAAATTTTTAGATAGTAAAGATATAGCTGGATATTGTATTAATTAGATGGTAAGCCCCATAAGCTCAGAAATGTCATTGCAATAATATAACATTTTGTTATTTATATATATATATATATATATATATATATATATATATATATATATTTATATATATGTGTGTGTGTGTGTGTATAATGTTATATTCAGACTGTTTTATTGATTTAGTGATTTAATGATGAAATCATTGCATATTTAATGTTGTTAAGATATAGGGCAGGATTCACGAAGGCTTGCACGGAGTGTAAGAGACGTGCAACACTCCATGCAAGCATCGCGATCCAGGAACAGCCCTAAACTCCGTGTAAGAGACCAGCTAAAACGTCTCTTACACGGACTGGGCGTGGACATGCTAAATACCTCACTTGCATCCGAAAGGTATGCAAATGAGGTATATTAGCGATCCACGAAGCAGAAACCAGTCCGTGTAGGAGATGTTTTAGCTGCAGAAATGTACTCAGTTGACAACTGAGTACATTTCTGCAAAATCCACAACGGAGCGATGTCAGCTCCAAAAAAAGGTTGCATATGATTCAGGCAGCATGCCAATGGCCAAATATGTGGCCATTGGCAAGATAACCTGATGCAAAAATATTACAAATATGATTTTTTTTTTTCGGCAATCGCCGATGTTTAAACCCAGCGCAGCCCCGCACAAACGGGCTGCGCTGTATAAAACCATAAAAAAGAAGGTTATAAACCCACAAATGTGGGTTTCATGCAATACATGGAATGACAATGCAGGGACCAGCAGACCAAAACCAACATGGCCACCGTGTAGTGGTTGCTAAGGGGGGAAGCTGAGTCTAAGACATGTAACTAAGCATTAGTAGGCAATCACATGTAAATGAGGGTTAGGATACTGAATCTCACAGTCACATACCAAATGAGCACAGTCTGAGTAGTGTAAGAGATACAAAAGAGGGAAGAATAGAGTAGGAGATAGGTGACATCACAGGGGGGAATGGTAGAAAGAAATGCAGTTCATTGGAGGCCAGTGTAACATGACAGATGACAGGCACAGATCATGGAAAGAGGTGTGCCACTAGATAAGTCATGGAAAGTCAAGAAATGGAAGGTGTACACTGTTACCTACACCAAAGTTTCTTGCTGGCCGTGCATGCACACATGTGCGCGCAATGAAGCGCGAGTAAGGCAGTGTGCGCGTGTGTAAGGCAGTGTGAGCATGTGGGAGCGTGTTGGGAGATGTTTAACACTGTTTGCACAGGTGTGCGCGCGTGTAAGGCAGTCTGAGTATGTTGGAGGCTGTTGGCAGATGTGTAACGGTGTTTGCGCGGGTGTACGCGCGTTTAAACCCGAATAAGTAGATTCTTAACCATGTAAGCACGTGTGCGCGCGTGTAAGCCACTGTGAGCGTGTTTCAGATAGTATGCAAGTTGCTCCCCCCTGAGGAAACAGAAAGGAAAAAGGAAATAACAGAATTAATAGGAAGCTAGCAGGGATAACTGCTGAAGCTAGCAGGTGAAAATAATTAGAAGCAGGCAATTACACAGGCAGAATAGTAGCCCAGCCCAGCACTTAAAACTCTGCAAACAGTAGTGCAGGATGTTTCCATTAAGAGACACTGCAAGACAGGAGTAAGCTAATAGAAGTGAAAACTGAAAAAGCTGAACTCAGAGCAAAAATGTTAGGGGCTGCCATAGCTGTCATAATGAGACATAGGCGACTTGCTGAGGGTGGTGACAATGCAGATGGTGCCAGACAACCCACAGTGAGGAGACGGAGAAGAGTGTACAGGCCCAGGGTCACCTACCACGGGTTACATGAGCTGGAGATAGTAGAGCGCTATAGAGTGGACAGAGAGCTCCTACAGCAGATTGTTCAGCTGTGCAGGCCACACCTCACACACAGAACCAACAGAGGGGAACCCATCCCAGTGGAAACCAAGGTATGTGTTGGCCTAAGAATACTAGCAACAGGTACCTTCCAGAGACCAGCTGGCGATATGATGGGGATATCACAGGCATCAGCCTCCAGGGTACTACATCAGTTCCTGGATGCCATGTCAGCACATGTCGGTGATCATGTATATTTCCCCAATACCCGTGAGGTATTGGCCAGCAATATGCGTCTCTTCCAGCAAATAGCGGAATACCCTGAGGTACTGGGTGCTATAGACTGCACGCACATACGCATCAAAGCACCAGCAGGTGAGCGGGGTAGGGCCTACATTAACCACAAGGGCTTCCCTTCCATCAACTGCCAGGTCATGTGTGATGCCCAGGGCATAATAATGAATGTGTGTGCTGGCTGCCCTGGGAGTTATCACGATTCCCACATCTGGCATTTGACGCAGCTGTACCAGACATTTGCCAATGGGGACATCCCACACGGACACCTAGTGGGGGATGCAGGTTATGCACTGGAGCCGTGGCTGATGACACCCATCAGAAACGCACATACACCTGAACAGGAACGCCATAATGAGGCACACACACAAACACGTAATGTGATAGAGCGTGTGTTTGGGCTGCTCAAGTCACGGTTCCGGTGTCTGGATACATCTGGTGGAGCCTTGCAGTACACACCAACTACATGTACCCAAATTGTCATGGTATGCGCTATGCTACATAATATGAGCTTGCGAAAACAGCTGCAGCAGGACCAGCATAGGGCCGGGCCAAACAGCCCCCCACCATTGCCAAGGCCATCACAGGCAGAGCGTGACTTGGAGGAGGAACAACCTGAGCCTGCCCCAGTAGGCAGAAGGAGGCATGCCCAGTATGCCCTGGCCTTGGCAAAGAGGCAACGCATAGCACATACACTGGCGCAGTAGGCACCCTGGGAATGATACCCCTCTCTGACTCACTCATATAGTAACAGGGATGCCTAACATGACACAACCTGCTCTCAAACATGTACAGGGAGTGTAGTATGTGCATCCGACAGAGGCAGCCCTGCAGCACCACCTGAGGCATGATTGCCATGTGTCAAGCAATGTAACATCATCTAGTATATACAAACATGAAGACCCTGCCTAACATCTCACCCTCACCAAGCATGATGCCACACTATGAAGACAAGAAGATCAAGTACAATAATCGGCTGAAGTAATGCAGTCAGTCAAAGGGGAGCCAATGTGTCACAGGCTGGGAAAATATGCGGAGTTTGACATGATGCACCACCTGCTAGGGGTGGCATGCACCTAGCATGCCATGCCCCATGGATACTGGCAAAGTCTGTCAGTACCCACAACATGCCCTGAATAGGTAAGTCGCAAAACACACACCCAACCTCATAGGTTCTACAAGGGATAGGAACCTAGATGTAATACTACCCCATGACAGATGTACAAACAGCAAGATGTGTGCAGTGTAAACGCACACAGTAAGGAGAATGTAGATACCAGTCCTGTAATAGAGAACTGGGCAAGGCTCACAGCAGCACCCTAGCACTACCAGGTCACACCTCATACTGTGCTGTACAGCCGCAAAACATGGAACAAGCTACAAAAGGAGGGTGACTAGCAAGAAATGGCAAGGATAACCACACCCCATGTTGGTACCACAACAAGAAGCAGCATGGAATAGCCATGGTCAAATACCAATGGCTAAAACTGCCTCGCAGTAGATAGCCTGCTGCAGACCACTGTCCTAATACCAGGAACATCACCTGGCCTATGTCGGAATACATGAATATATCAAGCCCCCCAAACCACATTATATTGCTCGACTGAAAATACCCAGACATACACTGGTAGCATCGTACTAGCACCAACACAGTAGGGGAAAATTAACCAGATTCCATAAACCAAACTGCCCAGGAACAATGTACTACCCCCACAAGAGGGGTAAGCATACTGGATGTGATAATCAGCAACATGTGTACTGGATGGCAAGATGAGAAGTGTACCCCTCACTGGTAAGACAAGACCATAGAGTAAGCACACTGGAAATACACACCTGACCCCAGTCCCTGGCCAGAATACCACAGTGAAAAACATGTGTAAAGTATAGGTTGCAGCCCTCAAAACCGATGTTGAATCCACAAAAGGCCCTGTGCAAGTGCAGAACATGGGACACACCACAGAACATGTTATACAAGCATTCCATGAACACAGCCAGGAATGCTTGAAGTATGCAATCACAAATAACAACACACAATGCCATACACGCAGACATCTGGCATGCTGGGCTCCAGCCATTACCAAACCATGCAAGAGAATGAGGAAGATACCACATGATAGAGCAAACATAAAAAGGGAAGTAATCACTGACCAGTAGTATGGCAACAACATATGTCCACACATACAATCCACTAAGTCCAGCCACAACAAGTATAACCTATGAATCCAGAGGCAATGTGACGCCAGTACCAAGTACACAGACAACCACAACACCCCCGAATAAATACAAACATATGTGATAGATGCATCCATGTATCCAAAGCAGAGGTTGAGCTCCAACAAGCCAGTACTGTCAACACTAGTCAGGAGGAGAAGGTAACCACATACACCACGAACCCAGTCCCACATAGACCTACCACAACTGTAAACCAAACACATAAACACAGACAAATATTCCCGGAGGCCTCAGTTACAAACACACCACACCAACAGACGCCTCCAAAGTAGATCACAAGCAACCACAACCTTCAAACATAGCACATGCAACGAATAGTACGCAAAGCTGGTGTGCCAAACAGTCACAGGCCGAAGGAGAAACAAATGCCTGATACAGTCGTAATAGGTGTCTGTATAGGCAGAAACACAGCTGTCCCACTCACCAGACTGAACAAGGGAAAGGGTAGAGTAAGCTGCTTGTAGGTAGCCACAAAATGCCACGTAACACAAGTACGCAGGTCACCCCAAAGCAAGCAGGAATATGATGCACTCAATGTCCATGCTGGGGTGAATTACCTGAGATGTACCTCCCTGGTCAACAACAAATGAGACATGTATGGTCCCTCTGAGTATGTACCCCAGGGCGGGATGACACTGGCTGTGTGCAGCATCCAACCCTCACCAAGAATGATGCCACAGTACAAACACAGAATGCTCATGTTTAACAGCTGGCACAGTTACAGCTGTCAGTCCAAGAGGGTGTAATGTGTGTCCGCTTGAGATGTCAAGCATAACAAGCCATGCTGCTGTTACAGGGGTGGCTTTCGGCTGTTACCTGTGTGTGTCTGGATACTGGATAAGGCCTTTGCCGCCTCCATAGAGCCGTATGTAGGCAAGGCCAAAAAGACTACCCACCACCTTAGAAAACATAAGTGGTAGGAAACATAAGGGTAATGCTGCCCAATGCCAGATGTGTAAACTGCAATATGCATGCCCCTGAGGCACTTCCCATTATGGAGAACATTGATGCCTGTCCAGTGACAGAAGCCTGCTGCAGGTCTAGTGATACCACACCAGCACTACTAGGTTATACCACATACCATGTGTTATGGCCCCAACACCTGCACCAAGACATCAAAGGAGGGGGAGTATCCATATGCAGCACAGACACCCATATAGCCAGGTAACTGACAATGCACAAAGCAATGGACACCACCCATGTGCACATAACTGTAGTCAAAACTGCTGTACAGTCTGTAGCATGCGACAGACCACACTCTCACACACAAGAACCCCACCCAGACATCCGAAGACACTGGACAGTATGGATGTCCCACCAAATACCAGACAAGGTACACAAAGTACCACATAGGTTTCAAACCATTATGTATGCAAGGAGTCATCAGGGACCTAGGGACACAGGTCGACATTAATCTGTCATGTGACAGCCACAATGCCAATGTGGCTATGAAGACTGTAGATACTGGACACCATATCATGAAAGGATTCACACCAACATCAACAGGGGTCACTGTGCCGCTGTACTGTCCCCTTATCAGACCCATAATCTAGTACAATGACTCATATGGGATGTACCATACGTGACACCTGCAGCGGTTTGGAAGACCTCATAGTTACCCCACCAACAGGATAAAGGGTGCGAAATATATGTCATATGCTGCCTGGCTGTAGACACCCCAGCTGACTGCAGTCACACACTGCCTACACAGAGGCATTGTATGTCTGTTGTACCAGGCCATGTCCAACACAGGAGTAATGGACATGCTACACCTCAGGAAATCAAAGCCATTGGAGCTGTGAGAGTCACAGATGTCAACCTCAACACATAATGAAATAAGATGTGCTGGAGGGACAGATACATAACCCATAGGCTCCCCACACCCAGAAACAGGATCCCAATCCATGGTAGGCAGAGTCCCTCACTGACACCCCTCAACAGGAATATTGCCAAGTGGATGGATGACCGTACATGTATACTGGGGTCCCCACTGTGTCACGACCAGACAGAGGCACAGTGAAGAACCTCATAAATGGCCATAATTGAACATAGCAAGGGGTGGCGAAAGACACACACACTCTAGCTAGGCTTACCAATGGCCTAGGGTGTCTAGCCTACTATGAACCCATGAACCTATGAAGATACAACACGTACAGGACACTAAGGATAATCACAAGGCTTACCCAACTGATGGTAGGAACCATGTTGGGCATCCACAGATATGCTCCGAATCACACAGATATTACAAACAACATACCAAACACACACACATATTGCTAACATACAACCTGTCAGGTGCAGTGCAAACACCCCCCCCCCGAGTGCAAAATACCTATCCCAGCAGATGGTCCCCTGACATTGCAGATGCTGAGGTAACAGCCATCATCTGCAAAGCAGAACACACAGCAGCAAAGGTATGTGATGGTGTCCTGTGCTGAGGCCAACATGGACCCCAAGAGTAATGGAATGCAAAATCACACTACTGGCCAATGTCAGCCTTACCACAGGGTATGTACCCAAAGAGCAGTGTACAACAACAGTGGTCCATCACAACAAAGGGGTTGCCTGAATGGATACTCCAAACTAACACCCAGGATCCTGACAAGCTTGTTCTGCACAGCTATGGAAAGGATCAGTATGTACCACAGACAGAAGGCTAATGTGGACCTACTGATACCGGACCCGACACACTGTGGCTGCTGTAACTGCAGAACCGGCCCCTAAACATGTCTGACCCATTTGAAGCAGTCATTAAGGTTAGTGATGAGGGCTATGTGGTCCACACAGCGTAGCTGGACCATGCACATGCTTCTAGACGATACCGTACGTGTTCAGTATGGATATGTTCACCAGCTTAAATATACACCCCTATGTCAGTAGAGGGGTTGCAAAGCAGACCAGGGACAGAACTGACATGGTCAGACATGCTGCATCTATGCCAGACTACAAAGCAGATATGAGTGGCATCCCACAAGGCCTGGTCTTGCCCCCCCCACCCCCGTTCTGTATACATGTCCCATAGGTATAGGCCAACATGGAAGGACTGTGACTGAGCATGTATGCAGAGGAGTACAAACAGCCCACCATATCCGACCCCCAGCTGACACAAGAAACCCACAAAAGGGCCACCCACAAACAAACAACTGTAGCCATAGCCAAGTCAGCAAGCTAATCGCAGAAATGTGTATAGACAACCACTGTGGATATACAGTAAGTGCCCACAAAATACCACACAGGTGTTAACCCATGTGGCACCTAACATGTAATGTGAGACCTGGGTACAAAAGGTGATAAATAACCTGCACTGGACAAACATGTGTCTGTAGTGTTCGCAGAAACATGCACCATATACCCACCCAAACATGAAGGCTGGCAGATGTACATAAGGGGAAATCACTCTGGCTCTGCAGCCATCCTCCATCAGCATCACAACTGACTACAATAGCCCTTGTGGGATATACCGCAGCAGACACCTCCAACAACTGTAAAGTCCACAACAGTACCCCACCAGGGGTAGCAAAGAGCCTGAACAGATGCCATGTGTTGCCTGAGTAAACAAACTGCAGCCCCACACACTGCCATCCTTCCCGGCTACAGGAAAGCTGTGCCTGATGTATGATGCCATGTCCAACCTGGAATGAATGAACATGTTGCACCTTGTACAATCTGAATGGCAGTGAGCTATGCACATGAGAGACCTGAACCCCAGCACTGACATTCATAGGACAAGCTGTACAGAATGATCCATAACAAAGAAGGCACCCCCACACTGCAGTAAACTCCTGGTACAGGTCAGCCAGAGTGCCACATATCGACACCCCTCAAGAGGCATCCTGATGAGTGTATGGGAGATGGTAGGCTACCCTGGGTATCACTGTTATGTCAGAGGTAGACAGAGGCACAGTATACCAACCATGACATATGTAATGGCAAACTCCAGTTACAATGTGTGTTGAAGGACAAACACACCCTGTGACTACCATCAGCAATGGCCTACAGAACATCGCTAGTGTTTGCCAATGTCCACCCATGTTGTGGAATACACTAGCAATGTTGGACGAGCCTGGTGCAGGTAGTCCATATCTGAACATATTGCAACATGGTCATATGTGCACAACTGGCCCCTACACAGTCTGTCGTGCTCACTATGAAGATGTCAAGCAGTGATAGGACTAAAGCCCAGGATACTGTCCACTACAGTGAAATACCGAACCAGTACACTATACGGTACTACAGTGTTAGGTCATTATGAAAGTATGTTGAGAACTGTCTGCAAAGTATCCCATGCAATTCCTGCAGGCACAGTATAATCCCTGTTGTGGCAGACACGAAGCAGTTGGCCAGTTAGTACACAACATGACACCCAGCACACAATCATAAACGTGTGATAATGATGAAGGTCACACACACCCAAATATGTGTTGGACTTCAGAGTACAACATATGGAAAGCTCACACTGGGCATGCTCGCACACTTTGATAAATGAGGCATATGTCAGACAACATGCCATGGAAAGGCTGAACTGGGCATGCTCACACACTTAGGCCATATCACTGTGTAGCAGTTGGCCACACATATCTGGTATTTGTACGTGTCAGTCCAGGAACCAACCACAACACAGCAATCAGCCCAGTGCACACAGTAAATGACCACAGAGACATAAGTGATATAGTGGATCACCGTCATATGCAAACATCTGCCACAGATACACAAGTTAGTCATAGGAACAGGGAATGTTATGGCAATAAAGACCTGCAAACAGTAGAACAGCACAACAAATATTGTGCATCCGACAATTGAACATATGGGTGTAGAGGTCAATACTAGGCTTCTTGCCCCAGGGAATGGCAGCTCAGCCAGAGTGTGCTTGGCATCTGCATCCCCAGGATAGTAGGCTACCGTGCCACTGTAAAGTAGGTCACAGAAGGCGACATGTGATGTTAGTGAGCTGTGCCTCTGTCAAGCAGGGGCACCATGGAGGTCTCAGGGATTGAATGTGCTAAGCCACAGCCATGTTGTCGGTGTGTACTGTGAGAGGGTTGCTGAGGATCTCTGACAGTAGGTGTCCGTCAATAACAGACTGAGGGGAGCCCTTCCTGCATTCTCTGGACGATTCCACTGTCAACACTGTGTTGTAATGAGTATGTGTGAATGAAGTGTCATGCTGGAACCGTCCACAGATGTCCTCCCTCTGTGGGCTACAGCTCTGCAATGTAGTAGGTCGCTCTGTCTGTTGAACGGCGCATATATGGACGGTGTACAGCTGTCATGGGTATATGTGGGACAGCATGACCAATGCAAACTGTACACATGCTCATAGGATGCAAGTGTCAAGGATTATGCTGAGTGGCCAGTATAGTCCTCCGGCATGGATCCTCTGAAGTCATCCACCCCAGTCTACACAAGTGTAGAGCCTGCTTGTGCTAAACACAGTTTGTGTGCAGTGACAACCTTGCCTGGGGGTGGAGATGAGATATGGATGTCCAGGGAAAGGTGGACATGGGCAGGTATCAACAATGGTGGTCTACCTCTGGTGTGGAACAGTGAGTACCCACGTTGCAGATGGACAGGTGCAATATGTATTAACCCATGTGGCTGTGGTGTGTGGTTCTGCCATAGCACATGGACCCACAAATTGTAGTGGCGGTAGGGTAAAGTGGTAGAGGCCTGAGTAGTTCTCACACACAATATGCCTGTACCTGATGTTAACAACTGGAATGGTGTATGTGAATACCTGCATATCCTGGCACTGTTCCCAGTGAAGCTAAGTGTGTGTCCTGGATGTGGGTGTGGTGTGCTGGACTGGTTGTGTTGTGTGTTACAGGTCCTGTGGTCCCAAAGCATGGTATAGAACATAACCTGCCAGTGCGATGTGCATATCTGACCCTGATGTAGGTGGCTGCAAATGCATATATATGCTATCCCCCACCTGACAGGTAGTACGACATCTACAAACCTCTGTGGAAATGAAGATGTCAGCACCCTAGAAATACTACAGGTGCAGAACAGATGCCCAGTAATTTGGATAGTGCGCTCTGCTAATGCGTCGCCCTCAAGTGTCATAATCTAGTTAGGTAGGGGTTCGAATCTGTGGGTGAGTGGGGTTTGTGTGTGTGAAAGGCTGTGAGAGGGAAATGTCCCTTTTAGCAACTGGGAGAACACACTACAGGATGCACACTCCCCTTTCTAAGCACAGATTATGTCAGCACCCTATAAGAACAGCAGGAGAAGGAAAGCCTCCCAGTAATGTGAATAGCGCGCTCTGCTAATGCATCCGTCTCAAGTGTCATAACATAGTTAGGTAGTGGTTTGAATCCTGCAAATGCCAAGTGTGTGTGTTTGGATGGGGGGGGGTTATTGTGTGTGTGCAGATATGTATGAAGGAAATGTTCCTTTTGGCAACTGGGAGAACACACTATAGGATGCACACTCCCCTTTCTAAACACAGATGATGTCAGCACCCTATAAATACAGCAGGAGAAGGGAAGCCTCCTAGTAATGCGAATAGCGTGCTCTGCTAATGCATCCGTCTCAAGTG
Organism: Protopterus annectens; assembly: GCF_019279795.1. NCBI lineage: Eukaryota > Metazoa > Chordata > Ceratodontiformes > Protopteridae > Protopterus > Protopterus annectens. The sequence continues at coordinate 214,476,239 of NC_056744.1, read as the reverse complement.
TCATAACATAGTTAGGTAGTGGTTTGAATCCTGCAAATGCCTAGTGTGTGTTTGGATGGGGGTTATTGTGTGTGTGCAGATATGTATGAGGGAAATGTTCCTTTTGGCAACTGGGAGAACACACTACAGGATGCACACTCCCCTTTCTAAACACAGATGATGTCAGCACCCTATAAGTACAGCAGGAGAAGGGAAGCCTCCCAGTAATGCGAATAGCGCGCTCTGCTAATGCGTTTCCCCTGCGTATCGTAATGTAGTTAGGTAGGAGTTTGAAACCTGTAAATGACATGTGTGTGTGTTTGCATGTGGGGAGTTTGCGTGTGTGCATTTCCGTATGAAAAACATGTTAGTTTTGGCAATCAGGTGATCACACTACCTGATGCACATTACCCTTTCAAAGTACTGATGTTGTCAGCACCCTATAAGTATAGCCAGAGACGAGGAACTATCTAGTAAATCAAACAGTGCGCTTTGCTAATGCGTCCCTCTCACGTGTCATGACTTAGGTAGGTAGGGGAATGAATCCTGCAAGTGTGCATGCGTGTGGGGGTAGTAGGGTGTGTGTAAATGCAAGTGTGAGGGAACAGATCCTTTTGGCAAATACTACAATACACCAGATGCTGCATACTCCCCAGTAAACACAGGGGATGTCACCACACTATCAGCACAGCCAAACAGGGCTAGTTGGCTAGTAATGCCAATAGTGTGCTCTGCTACTGTGTCTATTACCATTGTCAGAGTACAGATAGGCATGTTTTGGTAACCCACAACTGTCATGTGTGGTTGTGTCACACAGTATGACCTTGTGCGGGTGTTTGTACATAACAATGCATGCCATTGCCTAACCCAGCAATGGCATTGCACACATGATGTATGTGTGTGACACATACACATAAATACCTGTGACCTGCAGTAGTTACCATGTCTGACACATGCTTCGTGTGGATAAATGGTATTAGCAATGTATACCAATATGACTGTGTCTTACTGTGCAGGGTTCACACGTGGTATGTCCCTATACAGTGTGGGTGTCTATGGTGAAAGACCTACAACAGGGGATACACATCTGGTCTGGGCCATATAGTGTACATGTAGTCAATGTACAGGTGCTGCATGTTCCCACCTGTTGTGGTAGTGGTAACATGTCATTCCACTGCAATTCGGTGACCACATGCTGTGAATTCTTCAATTAGAGTGTTGTAGCTACAGTAATGCTCACACACAATGTTCGGCTGGATGCAGTACGGCCTTATAAACACAGTTCATGAGACTGTCATATTGCCGGTGTTGTTATGGAGGATAGGTGGTGTTCCTGTGAATGTGAGGGTTGTGTGTGCCAGGCTATGAACCAGATGGCAGTCTGACACACTGTCAGCTGCACATGAGTAGGCCCTGATGGTTTGTGCTGTGCCAACAACCTGGAGGTGTGTGTATCTGTGTTACCTTGGGACACCACCCCCCTATCCATGTGTGTTACATGTGTAGGGGACGACAGGCATGGTATGGGGCATAACCTGTCAGTGATGGGTAACACCTGTGAGCCATGAATCATGCATCCGGTACTGCACAGACATTGCAGTTCACCGTGCTGAGGGCAGTGTCTGGTGCATTCATCCTCCGGTGTACACTGCTGTTGTTGTGTAGCAGCACTGTTAGTGTCCTAACCTGTGTGATACCCACGAAGGTCGCTATGTAAACCATGTGCTGCAGCATAAGGCAGTATTTGTGTACCAAGGAGCCTTGCCATTATACATCGGGCCATGGGTGTCACGTGCAAGATGACCCGTGCACATCAATGTGGCTTCCCTAGCATGTAAGCACACGTTGACAGCCAGTGGATACCCTATGAATGACAGTGGAGACTGAGCATAATGTAGACATACAACAGCCTTCCCACATATAGTGGTAGAATACCTGGTGAGGGTATGTTGGCAACCAACATCAGGCTCATACTGGCCTGTGCCACATGCTGAGAGATCCATTCTATGTTCCATATCATGTAGTCCAGGGAGGTATGTCCCAGGCAGCCACACTGGCATGGTCAATGAGTGAGTCATATCTGTCCATGCCTCTGTCTGACCTGTATGCATGTGTGCTGTGGTGGACCATAGTGCCCCTGAGTCATATCACTGTGACCTTCACCAGATACAGCCTGTTGAGCGGGACCCCAGTGCAGCACACATGACAGGTACCTGACACGTCTGTAGCAGGTGTGTTGTGTAGCCCTACAGGCTGTGGGTGTGTGGCACAGGGGATGTGCGTGCCATGTGTGGCATATGCTCTGTTCCGATGGAACATATGCCTGTGTACCAGCTGCGGAGGTGTGTGATGCCCAGGCAGGCTGCTAGTCTGAGTCCCCACATATGCCCCAGTGTGTTCAGCATGCTGTCAGTGTGTGTCAATGTCTGACTGGTATTGTCGTCACTGTAATATATTGTATTGATTTATTTATTTATCCCAACTGGATGCATGTCCATTTCCAGGGGAGGCCCGTGGAGACAAGCTACGAGGATAGCAGATACAGCATTACAGAATACTAGCATTACATAGTACAAACAGATTATTTACAGAGATTACATAAGTAAGCAAGTCAAACATGTTCCATGGGTTAATGTTAGACCTGAACACAAGCCAGGATTAAATTGAAATTACACAGTAAAGTGGTTCACAGAAGTTACACATTCGAGTTAGCCAGGCTTGATACATTGACATAGCCAGTTACGTGACAAATGTTGTTTGAGTCTACTGTTAAATGACCTAAGGTGGACATTAGGGTAATATCAGCTGGAAGTGAGTTCCAGGATCTACTTACAGGGTTTGCAAAGAGAGAATCACCAGCTGTGTTATTAAACTTGCTAGTTTGAAGTAGTACATTGTTAGAGGATCGAAGCGGTCTAGGATTGTTATAGGGGGTGATAATAATTTAAGTGCAGGAGTATTGTCTGGATTATAGAGGATTTTATAGGCCATAATCAGTTGGTTATACTGTATTAGGCTGGGTATTGCAAGCCAACCAAGCTGATTTAGACTGATGCAATGATGTGTCCTAAAAGGCGGGCCAGTGGCAAACCTGGCAATGTGGTTGTAGCAAATCGAGTGCTTGTTAAGGACAGTCTTGTTCATACGTGAGAGTAGAAGGGATGCATACAGAAGGGCTGAAACAAGGTGTGAGCGAGCTATGGCACCTTTAGCTGGAGGGGCTAGGAAGGCTTTAATTCTGTAAAGTGACCCTAGCTTTCTATTGATGGCTTTGCTAATCTGGTTAACATGTATGTCACATATGAGATTATTGTCTATGATGACACCTAATAGTTTCGGAGATGGGTCAGGGGAGATTATTGTGCCATCAGTTGATGTTATGGTAATGGTGAAAGTGGTAGACCTACGTGTTGGTGGAATAACAGCAGTTTAGTTTGATTGGGATTTAGGATCAGACGATGTTCAGAAAGCCAGTTTGCTATTGTATTAAAGGTGGTCTGGGTAGCTGACCATAACTCTACTGGAGATGTGGCTGAGCAGTTCAGAGTAGAGTATACAGCATATTGGATACAGCTGACTTTTGGGATGACAGTATAACGGTCGTTAATGACGATGGAGGACAGCAAGGGCCCTAGGATAGAGCCTTGTGGTACTCTGAGGGTGTTAGGTAGAAGGTTAGAGGCTTTGTTCTGCCAGAGGCCGGCCTGCTGTCGACCATGCAGGTAGGATTGACACCATTGGAAGGCTCCAGTATCTAGACAGTCTGTGCAGGGTGTGGAGTACAAGTTGGTGATCAACCATATCGTATGCCTTTGAGTTATCCAAAAAGAGGGCTGTGGATATATAATTAATGTTGCAAGTATGGCTTATGGTGTTAGTAAAGGCTAGGAGGCCTGACATAGTGCTGTGATGAGGACGTAAGCCATGCTGAGTGTCTGCCATAATGCGAGTTTGGATTAGGTGGTGCATGACTTGTCTATGATGAAAGTTTCCATAATCTCTGCAAGTGGAGAGAGTATAGCTATTGGCCTATAATTGGAGACTTCAGTAGAGCTGCCTCCTGTGTGAAGTGGGATTACATATGACATTTTCCAGATGGTGGGAAAGTTAGATTCTAACATGGTTCCTTTGATTACCTTTGAGACGGGTAAGAAATAGCATCATCTGGTTTTGATAGGTACTCGGCAGGAGTTGATCAGCAGACAGTGTAGTAGGTTTCAGTGTTACAATCAAGGTACGGAGAAGTGAAGTGGTGACTGGTTGGCAGCTGGACGCAAGTAGTTTTCTAGGGGTGCTGCTTTCAGGACCAGGGGAGCTAGGAGGTAGATGGCTAGCTAGGGCCTGCAATGTCTCAGTAAAGGACTGGTCAAAGCTATCAGGAACATCTTCAGGGGTATTATCAATAGTAGCAGCAGGGATTGGAGTTGACGTTTGTCCTGGACGTAGCATATATGACATGCCACCTGACAGGGTATGGCATTACTGGGTTCAGAGAGACCAGTCCCCAGATTAGCTGTGTGGTGGCATCCCACACATGTGTTGTACGTTCCTGGCCAAGGGTGATGGCTGACTGCATACATGTGGCAGCTGTGACAATAGCACATGACTCACATAAACCACAACTGGACCATAGAGGCGATTCACAGGTTACCTTTGCACATGCCACCCTAGTAGTGTGATTGCCATGGTGAGTACCAACACATAGGGCCAATGGGGAACAACATACTGAAGGTGTGTATGTGTGGGTGGACTGCCACTGTTTCATAGCACTGACATATATGACTGCACACATGGGTAAATGCCAGGTAAGACGTGTGCAATGTGTCACAGGCAACGTACATGCATACAGTACAAAGCCGGACTGGGTACTGTCATCAGAAGCGGGGGGGTGTTGACTGGACACATGTCCCTGTTGGGACTGTCCAGAGCCATGTGCACGTGGTCTCCTGGGGCGTTCCGATGACAGCACAGACCCAGCATTGCTGGGGCTGCTGCTGGCACTATGGGGGTGTGCGCAAGCCTGTTGTCATCCGCGCCGACTGCCAGCTGCTACCGCTGCCGGCATACAGCCACGTTGACGCCGCAGACGCCCACCATTGCCCTGGCTCATGGATATCTGGTTGTGGAACTGCTGTAATATGTCCCCACAACGTCTGTCTATGACATCGGTGAAGTTACGGATAGCATCCGCAATGTCACGCATACTGTCTGTCATGGCTGTGCGACATGCTCTGAGCTCATTCAGACCCTGTCTGGTGTACCTTTCCATAGGTGACTGAGCCTGCATGACAGTTCAAAACATAGCTGAGGTTGATAGACCTCTTTGGGCAAATTGGCCAGAGGCAGTACACCCACGGATGCTCCCACGAGAACCCATGGGCAACTGTCTGTGTGGTACCATCGGAGGACCCTGCCCATGGCTGCTGTGTGGGGATGCATGTGCCACAGGTACCACATTACCCTGGTCTATGCCCGCTGTATCCTGTCCATCACCTAGGGACAATGGTGACAAAGGATGTACAGGCAGGATGACTGTGCGCAATGATGGGGTTGACAGCTGTGTACTGTCAATTGGCTGACCAATGGCAGACCCTGACACACCTTCCTGTACCATTATACATATATCATCTTTACCAGTAGCCATGGCACAGGATTCAGGGTCCCTGCTGCAGGTCACCAGAGCAGCCCCAGAACCTGTGGGATGAAGACAGGAAACACAGTTTACAGTCTCCAGACATTGTTATCAGTGATGCACTTATACACACATGCACACATGGACACATGCACACAGGCACACATGCACACATGCACACAGGCACACATGCACACATGCACACGTGGACACATGCACACATGCACATGTGGACACATGCACACATGGACACATGCACACATGCACACGTGTTCACATGCACACATGCACACATGCACACATGGTCACGTGTACTCATGCACTCATGCACACATGCACACATGCACACGTGGACACAGGCACACATGCACATATGCACACATGCACACATGCACACGTGGACACAGGCACACATACACATATGCACACATGCACACGTGGACACAGGCACACATGCACACATGCACACATGCACACGTGGACACAGGCACACATGCACAGATGCACACGTGGACACAGGCACACCTGCACACATGCACACATGGGCACAGACACACCTGCACACATGCACACATGCACATCCTGCAGTATACACACAGAGCACTACTGAGTTACACTACTGTTACTAGCATTATCAGGACTATTATAGGTTATGTTAAACACACTCACCAGCATGGATGGCCTGTCTCGCTGTAACCCTGGAGGGACCTGCAGAAATGATGAGATTAATGTCAGTGGGCACATCTGTGCCATTGATATTGCATATGATACAGTGTACAGAACAGTCAGGTGTACATATGGCATATTACCTGCACGCCCATGTCGTGCTGCTGTGTGGAACCAGCCTCCATCATAATGCAGGTGTACTGCTGTTGGTGTTCCGGGGCTGGAGCCACAACACTTAGGAGTAGCCCCTCCAGTTTGGTGAGGGGGGGATGTGTGGCCACCCCACCTCCTGTGGCGACCTGTTGCCTGTGGATATCTGATGCACGCTGCCGGACACTTCGGATTAAATCACTGCAGTGATGTCGTACCTGCTCATATGTCCTGTTATGCGTGCCAATATCATTTACCCTACGGACAAGGTCTTGCCACAGTGTGGCCCTCTCCTGCTGATTCTGACTGGTGCGGGAAAACAGGATGTCATACTCCCGCACCAGGCTCTGGTGGATCTCCTCATCTTCCGCCACAGAGTAGGCGGGGTTATGCTGTTGCGCCATCTCCCTGGAAGAGAACACAGACAGGATATCAGCAGACCATGTCAGCAATATATGGCACACATACTATACATGATACTCATGTGTAGTGATATACTACTACTCCCATATGTTGCATGTGTGTGTGTGGTGGTGGATACACAGGTACATGGCCAGATATCAGTGCTCAGCCAACACCCGTGCAACAATACCTGCCACATTCCACACAACGTAGTAGCATGCCCCATCGGTCAGCACACACTGACAGGTGCAATGCACAACCTCACTCTGGGGGTTCATCCCAAGGTACTGTATGTGGGACACCGTCCACTACTGTGATGTGGACAGACGTTACTCGGCCTGGATATACATATCCCACCACCACCACCAGCACAGTAGACTACTTTGATATGTATGTGATTAGACAGTTATTCACTTGCTGGGACTGGGATGGTATCCATGCAGCACACTGGGCCAGTGGAAGCCACAAGCCACACTGCTGACCCCTTTGCAAATGCTTACCACGGACATGCCACGGATTGCATGACACTTGCACACACATGACTAACCCAGACCCTATGCACAAAGGTTAGGCATCCTGTCCGGTGGACCCCAGACAGAGGCAGATTGTATAACAATAGCAGGAGGCTACTGCAGGATAGAGCACATTCACATTAAGGGTAGGCATCTGTGGTCAGCACTGGTACTACGCTACAGTCCGTCATAACAACAGCCACGGCCTACTCTGGGAGGGAAATGGACACAAACACTATGGATGACCACAAGGCCTTCTTCAGTTATGTTACACATATGGACCACATGCCTCAGATATGCTCTGTGTTAATCCACACCTACTTAACATTCACCAAACACATGCATATTGGCAACAATCCTGCAGACATGTTCGGTGCACATATCCCCCCTCCTTCTCCCCCACCTTTGAAATATTTATCCCAGCTGGATGTAACCTCCCTATCATCGCACATGTCCAGGTGAGGGCCGCCCTCAGCAGAGGAGAACACACAGCATCACTGTGACCTCGTGGTCCCCCTGGATGTGTGCTACCAGCACTCTGAGAGGACATACCACCGCATGTAACACTGATAGTTTATCTTGACCCTGCTACAGGATATGTACCTGGACAGTAGCATACAGCAACAGTGGTCCCACAACACTAAGGGGGCACCTCAACTGACCCTGGGAATTACCACATCATATGCATAACGGGCCTGGTCTGCTACGCTATGGAATTATGCAGTATGGGATGCATATGCAGTGACATCAGGTACCTGCAGACACTTGTTCCCAGCCAGTGTGCCTTTGGGATGGGCTGATCCTGACTTTTGGGCCTGGCTGACATTTCAAAGCAGTCACTACAGCCATTGCTAGGCCAACGCACAGACACATGCTGCCAGGATCCTGGCCTATGACTGCTTGACATGTGATGTATGGTCATCCCCTTTTGGTGGAACTACGTACACACAACATATCACATGGACATACCTATGGATACAGACCTATGACACATTTGGAGGGTTCACAGTATGCACACTATTAACCTGCTACTTTGCATTACCTCTGTTTGTCGCAGCTGGTTGCATTACCACAGCTTCTGCTTGCTGCTGCTACTGTCAGTGCTGACAGCTTCAGGTTACAGAGTCACAGTGTCTGTTTTTTTTTTTTTTGCTCTCTCTCTCTCTCTCTCTCTCACTTTTCGCTCTCCCTCTGTCTGCTTACAGACAATGCAATGAATGTATTGCATGTGGGGAGTGTTAGCACTGGATGCTTTTGTAGGTATCTGCATAGGTCCATGTGATGGCCTCTGCACCAATTGTAAGGCAGCATTTGCTAATTGCATACAGCCAGTTGTGTACTGATTGCAGTTCTCACTGTGATTTCAGGTCAGTGCTATAAAAGGGTATGTGGGATAGGCGTTGCCCTTTCAGATTGTGAGGGCGGGGACCATGTTGGTATGCTGTGGACAGTGTTCTGTGACTGTAAAGGTTAGTATCTCTCTCATGCTTCAGGCTGTGTTGTATATTCACAATTCTCCATTCCTCTCTCATGTTCCCTGTAGCAAGTGTGTATGCACATTGACTCCTACAACTATATATAGATATATTTATATATATATATGTACATATGCATACATATATCTATGTACTTTAACTGACCTTATTATCTACAGGCTGCCAACTAGCATGGCTGTTTCTTTTCACACACTACTATTATGGAAATCCAGTAGTTTTGACATTTATAAATGACATGCTTTGTGTACTACACATCCTATATTCCCTTTACATTCATCCCTACTTTTACATGTTATATTTATTTTAGCACAATGTTTTTGTATAAGAGTCATGGCTTAGTGGTAGGTTGTACAGACTAGTGTTTCCAAGGTCCTGGGTTCGGGACTGACAGTGGGAGTTTATTTTTCTTTTGAACTGAGTACAGGACCTGTCAATCACAGTGACTAAGGCACTTTTAAGCAGTTGTAACCGGGCTAGCGCTGGTTTGCGTGGAGCTCAAGCATGCGCACTGGCGGTTAGCTCCGCGCACACCTGGTTACAACCGCTTAACAGTGCTTACTCTGGCACACCCGCGCTATTTTCTTTGAAAGAAAAGAAAATGGGGAGACAGGAAAGTGGTGAAAAAGGTGTCACAAAGAGGGTAAGACAGTAGGGAAACAAGCTTGGGATGTGCAGGAGGGATGTAGGTAAGGCCCATAGCTGCCCATTTCTTCATCAGCAACAGCTGTGCATATGTATGTAATTTGGTGTGACATTTGAAACCTTCCACCCCTGAGAGAGGTGTCAGGACAACAATAATACTTGTTGTACAGCCAATTGTAATTGATAGGTTCCATGTCCAGCAGACATGTGTGCGGAATGGGCAGCTATGTATGGGGCGTAATTTTTTGTGGGTACAGAGTGCCCTTTTTTTTTTTCAGGTGAGAGTGGTATGTCAGGTGAAGGAAGTCGGTACAGCTGGGGAGGTAGGTTGGGTAGGTAAACAGACAAGACAAACAAGACTCATACAGGGGCGTGTATGACACGTGTGGGGGATTACACAATTGACGGGACGGAGGTTTGGATATCCAGAGCCCATGAGCCCACAGATGGCAACAGTGGAACTGATATCCCCACCCATAGGCAGTTGCCACTGTTCCTTCACTGCCCAGGACGGGCTGTGCTGGGGCTGTGTAGGCGGGCAACAGGCATGCCCGTTAGTTGCGCCACCCGTGCCTCGAGCTGGCGTAGGGGCTCAAGGACAGAGTCCCGAATCTCCCTACGCACCACAGTCCGGACGCTACGGAGGGTGAGTGGTGGATCTCCTCCGGCCACACTTGCAGAGGGGGGACGAGCCCCATCCCCTGCAGCGCTTCCACCCGCAGGTGGCACAGGGCCACCGGAGGAGGGTCCGGACTCGGCACTAGTGCCAGGTGCACTCGCCAGCTGAGGTGGGAGAGGTGGGCCGCTGGAACCCGCCTTCCCTGTCGTCCTATGTTTTGCATTATGTCATGACAGTTTGAGTTAGTGACATATAATACCATTCACAATTAGTTGTAACAGCATGCATTAGTATTCCCATTAACCAAACACCCAGATATTCACACCATTGAACAGCGTGCATAACACATGCATAATTTGAACAGAAATACACAGTTCAACAACATGCAGAGTTAATTGATGGCAACGGGCCATCAGGTGTGGATGTATGAACAGGGCAGATGCATCAACGGACATGCAAATATATATGACCCAACAGGACAAACGTCCAGGGGTGTTAATCATGATTGCACATACCATTTTCACGTGGAATGGGTTATATGTGGTTATAGGGTGGGGTAAAGAAAGTAATATTAACACCTTCGAATAACAATACATATGCTGTACATTTCTAATAGCTACAGTTATATACACACTACTGTTCTAACTACAGTTTCCTATATGATAACTATTTCACCTTGCTGATAGGACTGTTACTGCAACATCAATATACATTTTAGTGTTCTTCATACACATTCATATCTAGCTTTGTTCAGCTACATCATCCTGCTACTTTTGCTTTATATAGCTGTAGACAAGTGTGGATGTTTGGTATATCAGACAATCATCCTATCTGCATATTTCATACTGAGAGCAACATATCCAGATTTTGGGATACACATTCCACATGCAGCAACACTTTGAACATATTTCACTGTTTGGTTTTGAATCTCACATGCATTTCATTCTGTCTTGACTGCAGTATACTTTATTCAGGGGTTATTACTACTGTATTGCTGGATTCATGACACTTTCTCACACTCTCTCACTTGCTTTCATTTTACTATTCAGGATGGTACTTCTAGGCTTTATTGACATGTTTTAACAGTAGTTATTACAATCCTTTCCAGCAGTCTCACTTCTGTCATGTTTCAGTATTTCCACAGGGATATATTTCACACATGTGATTTCATCATCTTCTGCAGCTATACTTTTCAGCCTGCTGCAGGTTGTGTACTATTTTCTTATAGGCAGGGCATTTTATTTCAGAATATATGTCGGACAGTTTCATGTTTAGGTTACACTTACAGGCTGAAAACTCTTGTAATCAAGCAATACTTGCATACACTTTCACACTGTTACTTGCAGATTTTATTCCTTACTGACTACACTGCACTCTTTTGCTGACTGTCATACTTTTATATTTCTTTACAGTTACTGGTAGTGGATTACTGACCTGCCTGGTGGCGCAACCGCACCAGCCTATCGCCATAGGCTCTGCGGTTCGCAGAACAGACACCTGCAGCTGTAATATAAATGAAGTAATATTGGAATACACATCTCCATAATATCAGCTAGTTTAATTTTTTACATACATAATTAAATGTTACTTACTCAGTAGTGGGGCGTTGGGTGTTTGCCAGGCCTCCTGGATCCAAAGGTTCAGTTGGTCCTGCTTACGTCTCTTCAGGTCTGCATGGTGGTGATGGACCTGCTCACCAGTCCTTGGAATCCCTGTGGCACTGGTGAGATCATGAGCCAACCGGTCCCACGCCTCAGCCCTGTATGCTCCCCAGAGGACCTGGCCCTGCATGAGTTGGGCCTCATGATTGTGGACTAGAAGCCAGGCCATGTACCTGGACTCCACAACACCCCACCTCTGTGCTCGAAAGCGACTACCCTCTCCTACTCCTGACATTCTGCCTGCAGGTCTGTTCTACAATCATTTATGCTGTGTATTCCTGCCTATGAGGCTTATATAGTCCGTTTCTCCCGTACATATCTGTGATTGGCCATTTTGGAATTGTATCAACTTCAGTAAACCTGCATTGTCATGCTGTAGTTTGTATTCATTCCTATATATTAGCTATTATTGCATTTCTAGGTACTGCTGTCATGGCTTAGTGGTTCTGTACCTTGACTATGGTGTATAGTATCCTGGGTTCGAACCTGGCCACTGCTTTTTATTTTTCATGACTGCCTAGACATGCTGAGGGGTGTGTCTGTGTAAAGGCAGTTTTGATACGGCTTGCTCAACGTTGCCCATCGGTTAGCTTGTTTGCGTGGTGCGCAGCTCCGCGCAAACGGGGTACACTGCTTTAAGCCTCATTTGGCTATCGGCACGCATATTATGCTCAGCTCAGTTAGGGGCACATAGATATAGCGTGTTAAACCACTGCTCAGCTACGGGCACTCATTTTGCACCAGTTAAACCACTGCTCATCTACGGGCAGATGCACTCACCCTGTTAAACTGTAGCTCATGTATGGGCACATCTGGCATGTTTTATTCTTTTGTTACCTCACATTTCTTCAATATAAATGGGCTATTTCATTACATTTTACATAAGTTGTGGTTTTATGTCTACATATTTGTCAGGGACTTGTTTCCTGCTTATTTTGCAAAAAAAAAATTGGTGTTGTGGGGGCTCGAACCATGAATGCCTGCTCTGCAGCCAGCATCTCTACCGCTACGCTATTGCTTCCTGGTTTATTTTGCATATTTAGTTTTTATATGCTTTCCCACTGACTGCTAACTGTAGCTGCGCTACGGGCACACCCACGCAAACAAGCGCACTCATGGTTAAACATCTTTACAATTTAAAAAAAGAATTATAACATGTTCATTTATATTTATTTTCTGTTCATAGTCTGTGGGGGCATGTGTTGTGTTCTGTTTATTCACATTTCCGTGGACTCTGTCGTGGATGTTTCCTTTGGGTGCTTTTCCTCTTCTGGCGGCGTGTCCACTTACAGGGCTCGGCCTACGGACACGACCCCTACTGTCTTACACGGACCGTGTTGGCCTTCAGTGTGATTCAGCATGCTCTCATTAATATGCAGAGCATGCTGACATCACTCCATTTAATTGCAGCCTCCGTGTATGAGTTATAACTCTTACACGGAGGCTTCGTGAATCCTGCCCATAGTGTTTTGATTAATTACTTAGGCAGCATAGTTTTATATATAAAACATAGGTGTTTATACGGACTGATGTATTTATGTTTTATGAAACAGAGTTTTTTATTATTAAACATCTGCACACATATACATACATTCACATACATATACTTGTTTAATAATTATTTATTTAGGTACAGATATGTTATAGGTAATTGTGAACGTTGTAGTTTTTATAGTAAAGTAGATCTTTTAGATATGGTTATTCTAGGCTCTAGGTGTAGGTATGGGTTCAAATCCCACTTCTTTTTGTCTGATAGGTAATGTAGAGAAGTAAACCTCTGAGCTGTTAAGAAGCTGCTTCCTGTGCCCATGGTACATGTTTTGATTCCATCATCCTTCATTTGCCTACTGTTTAACTTTGAGCAAGTCATTTTACCAGACAGAGCTTCTGGATCACCCTTGAAAAGGGCCAATTTGTCCAACGAGCCTATTTGGTCAACGAATTTGTAAAATAAGAGATTAAGGTGATAGTTGTTCTGCCATTTTCTAGTGAAGGAATAAGGGCTTCCATGTTCAGCTCTTCCTTATCAAAATAATCAATGGGCTTCTAGTTCTCAGGATGACAAATGTTTAATCTAATGACCTGCTATATCATCCTGTTTTGTCCCATTTTACCTGATTTATTCTGTACCCCTTCCTAGAGAACAAATAGCCACATTGCAAAGATTCAAACAGATTTTATGGAACCAATACTAGTGAATTGCAGATGACCTGAAAGTCAGTTGATGAAGTAATATGTATAATGGAGTACCATTCTTTGCTCATAGGTGAATACTAGGCTAACAGCCCTGAAGGACTAACCCACACACAGAATCAAACCCTGTATCTTTTGTTTGATTAGGTAAAGACCTTCCCCCAGATTCTCTATGCCTTGCACAGTGTGCAAGATCAGTGCGGGAGCTCCAGCAGGCAATATATCTGCCGTGCGATCCAGGACCACTCTGTATGGGTGTGCATGAGCGCTCTTGCACTAGTCCTGCACAGGCTAAGCACCTGTATGCAAATCACCCTTTTTGCAGGAGGAAATCTTTGCAAATGAGGTGAATTTGCGATCCAGGAAAATTGCAACTGGCCGTGCAGGACTAGTGCAATCTGCAGAAATGTAGTCGGTTAGTAACCGAGTACATTTCTGCAAAATCCAAAATGAAGCTGTGACAGTTCCAAATAAAGGCTGAATATAACTCAGGAAGCATGCCAATGACCAAGTATAAGCCCATTGGCATTGCAAACAGCCAAAAAAAAAAAATCAATTTTTATTTATTTTTTTTGCCGATCTCGGCTGTTTAAGCGTAGGGCAGTGGCATGCAAATGGGATCAGGGAGAAAATAACAAAATAAACCTAAATTAAGCATTCTAACTAAAATCACTCTTCTGCCATGCAAGTCGATGACAGGCAGAAGACTACATGGCCAGTGAGTATTGGTTGCTAAGGGGGTGGAGGCTCAGTGTGAGACATGTAACTATGCATTAGTAGGTAATCCTATGCAAATGAGGGGAATGATAGTGAATCCAGTTTTCCCCAGCATGCTAGTCAGGTCCCAACAGTGTAAGAGTAGGAATAGCTTGGTGCAAACCTAGGGGTTAGCTGACATCATGGGGGTGTGTGTGTCAGGCATACTGTAACCGGATTGGAGCCCTATGGCCCGGGTTTTCTCCGTGCTTAGCACAGCTAAGCTGGGGGGGTGTCTGAATCTGCCTAACACTCTACATTGCCTAAGTGGGTGTGCGTGCCATGCACCGGGTTTTAAAGGACTTAAAAAAAAGTTAAACCAGGAAATAGCAGCACTGTGCACATTTGAGCACTCTGTTGCGCGACGTGCCCCCGGGCTTAAACAGGAAGGCAATGGGAAGGGAAAACAGCAGTAGGAACGTAATCAAGGAGAACTAGCATAGCTGGCAAGTGAAATGTATCAGAATCAGCCAATTACACAGGCAGCAGACCAGCCCAGAACATCACTATAAACTATGCAAACACCTTCCCCTCTGGTTTTTCCCATACTCTACACTACCGGTGTATACAAGCGGGGAACTTTTAACAAACTTCTTCTTCTTCTTTCGGCTTTTCCCGGTTAGGGGTCGCCACAGCGGATCACCTTGTCCGCACATTGAATGGCAGTGGAGTTTTACGGTGTCGAGTTGCCAGCCCGGCACCCAACCTTCCACAGAAGGCACACTCACACGCACACCTAGGGCCAATTTAGAGTGTCCAATCCACCTGCAGCATGTCTTTGGGATGTGGGAGGAAACCGGAGCACCCGGAGGAAACCCACGCGACCACAGGGAGGACATGCAGACTCCGCACAGAAGGCACCCCAGCCGAGGATCGAACTGGAGAACCTCTTGCTGTGAGGCGGCAATGCTAACCACTGCACCACCGTGGCCGCCCGGGGAACTTTTAACAAACAAACCTACAAAATGAAAGGGGCTGCAGCAGGCAACATAGAACAACATGTGGAAGAGGCTGAGGGTAGTGAGGTTGTGAATGCTGCCAATCAACCCACAGTGAGGAGACGGAGAAGAGTGTACAGACCCAGAGAAACCTACCAGGGCTACATGAGCTGGAGATAGTGGAGCGCTATAGTGTGGACAGGGACCTCCTACAGCAAATTGTTGAGCTGTGCCGGCCAAACCTAATGCACCAAACTAAACAAGGGGAACTCATCCCAATGGATACCAAGGTACATGTAGGCCTAGGAATACTAGCCACAGGTACCTCCCAAAGCTCAACTGGGGATATCATGGGGATCTCACAGGCATCAGCATCCAGAGTATTCCACCAGTTCCTGGATGCCATGTCAGCACATGCCACTGAGCAGATATATTTCCTCAACACATGTGAGGTGTTGGCCAACAATATGCGTCTCTTCTACCAAATAGCAGAATACCCTGAGATAGTGGGTGCTATAGACTGCACACACATACTCATTGAAGCACCACCTGGTTATCAGGGTAGGGCCTACATCAACCACAGGGGCATCCCCTCCATCAACTGCCAGGTCATCTGTGATGCCCAGGGCATTATAATGAATGTGTGTGCTGGCTGCCCTGGAAGCTATCATAATTCCCACATTTGGCATCTGATGCAGCTGTACCAGAGATTTGCCAATGGGGACATCCCCTATGGTCACCCAGTGGGGGATGCTGGGTGCACACTGGAGCCGTGGCTGAAGACACCCATCAGAAATGTGCACATACCTGAACAAGAACACCATAATGAGGCACAGGCACAGACCAGACCTATAATAGAGCATGTGTTTGGGATGCTCATGTCATGGTTCCAGTGTCTGAACACATCCGTGGAGGCTTGCAGTGCTCACCAGCTACATGTACCCAAATTGTTATGGTATGTGCCATGCTACACAATATGATCCTGTGGAAATAGCTGCAGCAGGAACAGCACGGGGCAGAGCCACACAGCCCCCCACCAATGCCAAGTCCTGCACAGGCACAGAGTGACTTGGAGGAGGAACAACCTGAGCCTGCCCCAGTAGGCAGATGGAGGCATGCCCAGTATGCCAAGGCTGCTGCAAAGAGACAATGCATAGCACATACACTGATACAGTAGGGAGCCAGAGAATGACACCTCTCTCTGACTCACACATACAGTAAAATGAATGTCAAACACCACCTGTGCTCAACCATGTATAGGAAGTGTACAATGTGCATCCGACATAGGCAGCCCTGCAGCACCATACGCAAGTCTGGCACACCCACAAGGTAAGTCAATCAACCTACCAATTGCCAAATGGAGTAGAATGTGTCGTTACCTGTATATATGGTATGGATGTGAGCATGCAAGGGAATTGGGTGGTTGAATGTTATGGCAGCAGAAAGTAGACACCCATAGTGGCACCATGACATCTGTAACACATACTGGAGTCACCATAGTAGCCAGTACAACACAGGGTGACAAAATCCACTGCTGGGCGACATGTGTGTCCATATGACTCACACATGCCAGTCAGAGAGGTTCACATAGCCAACAACAGTCTTAGCCAGCAGGACAGATGTAGACTAACCCAAACAGAGCCTGTCCTATGGCCTCTGAATGATGGCTATGGGTAACCTCCCCCCCAGGCCTACACAGACAGACTACAGCAGGTCAGGCAGTGGGATGCTAGTTCTGAAGGGTAGGAAGTCAGACACTAATATGTAGGGCAACCAAAGCTAAGATCTGTAGTACACTGGTATGCCTCTAGTCAGCATGATAGGTAAGAATACAGAATGAAATGGAGTACCTGACATACCAGTACAGTCATAGCAAATGTGTACAAGTGTCAGGTGTGCCCCCCATCCTATGTAGTAATGTAATAACAGTCAGGTGTGCCCCCAATCCTGTGTAGAACTGTAGAAATAGTCAGGTGTGCCCCAATCCTACGTAGTAATGTAATGTAATAACAGTCAGGTGTGCCCCCAAATCCTGTGTAGAAATGTAGAAATAGTCAGATGTGCCCCACCCCATCCTACATAATAATGTAATAACAGTCAGGTGTGCCCCTCAATCCTATGTAGAAATGTAGAAATGGTTAGGTGCGCCCACCATCCTATGTAGAAATGTAATAACAGTCAGGTGTGTCCCCCAAGCCTGTGTAGAAATTTAGAAATAGTCAGGTGTGCCCCCCATCCTACGTAGTAATGTAATAACAGTCAGGTGTGCCCCCCCAAGCCTTTGTAGAAATGTAGAAATAGTCAGGTGTGCCCCTCATCCTACGTAGTAATGTAATAACAGTCAGGAGTGCCTCCACAATCCTGTGATGAAATGTAGAAATAGCCAGGTGTGCCCCCCCTTCCTACAGAGAAATGTAGTAACAGTCAGGTGTGCACTCCCCAATCCTGTGTAGAAATGTAGAAATAGTCAGGTGTGACCCCGCAACCTATGAAGAAATGCAGTAACAGTCAATGCTAAATGATCGACGGATACCCTGCAGAAACAGCATGCTACCTGTAGGTGTACAACACAAAGGTCAGCACTGCAGTACAAACTACCTGGACTCGATCCACACATTCAATACAGATGGGCATACTGGGCATGCTCACACACTTAGAGAAATGAAGGCAATGTCAGTCAAAAACATACTGAAATGTCATACTGGGCATGCTCACACACTTAAACACATGAAGGCCATGTCCAGTGGACCAGACATATCTGGCAGTCACAGATGTTAGTGCAGACACTCCTCAGTATGCGCCACTCATGTCTTGCACACACAGTGAATAGGAATACAGACATATATGTAAGGACAACACACTATGATAAGCCAAAGGTAGACGTACATAGATGTGTGGAAGAGGGTGTCTGTGACAAGGAGCCATCCAGGCTTGTCCCTCCCAGCACACAGCCAAAGGGCCCCAACCACATGAGGTTCAGATGTCACTCAGTGCAGATACTAGCCAAGTATATCTGTCAGCATTACAGACTATGTGGTGCACGTGCTAGCTGTGCAACATGATTGCACAAGGAAGTAGTCATCTAGCAGCTGTATATACATACCTGTGAAATATGACCCTGTGTGTGCCTGCATTTGGCATGTCAACCTCTAGATGAATGGGTTATAGCGCATGCACATGCACTGCCCTCCTCATAGCCCTACTATGACAAGCCTGCTGAGGTCATCAACTGTGAAATACACCTTTGGGAGAGTTGTAGCCCAGTAATCTCCGTGGCACGTCCCATAACTGTGTACTACTGCTGTAGTGTGATAAACTAGTTAGGTAGGAGTTCCAATCCCAGACATGGCAACTGTGTGTGTCTGTCTGTCTGTCTCTGTCTGTGTGGAGAGCAATCCCTTTTAGGGTAGTCACACTCCCTACAATAGAAATGCTCTACTTTGGTAAGGCTGCTGATGTCATCCACCTAGAAATACATCTCTGAGAAGGTTGTAGCCCAGTAATCTCCATAGCGCGTGCCATAACTGCATACTGCTGTAGTGTGATAGAATAGTTAGGTAGGAGTTCTAATCACAGACTTGGCAAGTGTGTGTGTGTGTGTGTGTGTGTGTGTGTGTGTGTGTGTGTGTGTGTGTGTGTGTGTGTGTGTGTGTCTGTCTGTGTAGAGAGCAATGCTTATTAGGGTAGTCACACTCCCTACAATTCAAATGCTCGACTTTGGCAAGGCTACTGATGTCATCCACCTAGAAATACACCTCTGGGAAGGTTGTAGCCCAGTAATTCCGTAGTGGGTCCTATAACTGCATACTGCTGTAGTGTGATAAATTAGTTAGGTAGGAATTCTAATACCAGACTTGGCAAGTGTGTGTGTGTTTGTGTGTGTGTGTCTGTCTGACTCTGTGTAGAGACAATGCTGTTTAGGGTAGTCACACACCCTACAATTCAAATGCTCTACTTTGGCAAGGCTTCTGATGTCATCCACATAGAAATACACCTCTGGGAAGATTGTAGTCCAGTAATCTCCGTAGCACATCCTATAACTGTGTACTGCTGTAGTATGATAAATTAGTTAGGTAAAGGTTCTAATCTCAGATTTGGCAAATGTGTGTGTGTTTGTGTGTGTGTGTGTGTGTGTGTGTGTGTGTGTGTGTGTGTGTGTGTGTGTGTGTGTGTGTGTGTGTGTGTCTGACTCTGTGTAGAGAGCTATGCTTTTTAGGGTAGTCACATTCCATACAATTCAAATGGTCTACTTTGGTAAGCCTGCTGATGTCATCCACCTAGAAATACACCTCTGGGAATAATGTAGCCAATTAATCTCCGTAGCGTGTGCCATAACTGTGTACTGCTGTAGTGTGATATAGAACTCTGGTAGGGTTCTATTCCCACCCATGGCAGTTCTGGATGTTTTGTGTGTGTTTCAATCTCTGTGTAGGGAGAAATGCATTTTAGGCTAGTCACACTCAGTACATTTCAAATGCCCTACTTTGGCAATCCTGCTGATGTCATTCTCTGTGAAATACACCTTTGGGGAAGGAGTACTCCAGTACTCCCCGTGGTGCATCCTATAACAGCTTCATGCTGTAGTGTGATATAGACCTCTGTTAGGGGTTCTATACCCACACATGTTGGTTGCGGATGTGTTGTGTGTGTTTCAATGTCTATGTAGGGAGCAATGCATTTTAGCCTAGCCACACTCACTACAATTCGAATGTCCTACTTTAGCAATCCTGCTGATGTCATCCAATGTGAAATGCACCTTTGGGGAAGGAGTTCTCCAGTAATCCCCATGGTGCATCCTATAACAGCTTCATGCTGTACTGTGATATAGACCTCTGTTAGGGGTTCTATACCCACACATGTCTGTTGTGGATGTTTTGTGTGTGTCAATGTCTGTGTAGGGAGCAATGCATTTTAGCCTAGCCACACTCACTACAATTCGAATGCCCTACTTTGCCAATCCTGCTGATGTCAAACAATGTGAAATATATCTTTGGGGAAGGAGTACTCCAGTAATCTCTGTGGTGCATACTATAACTGTGTAGTGCTGTAGTGTAATAAACTAGTCAGGTAGTAGTTCTAATCCTAGACATGACAGGTGGGTGTGTTTGTGTCTGTGCTTGTAACTTGTATCCTGTGTGGAGGTGGTTGTGAGTGTGTAACAACTGGGCCCAATGTGGAGCGGGTTTTGCAAATTACTTATATGGTGGCCCTAGTATATATCACAATGTCCACCATACAGGGATAACAAATGTGAAATAGCCGAGGGGCTGGGGTGCAAATCCATACCCATACATGTGACATCAAGGCCAGGCAAACAAAGTTAGCAACCCCAGTATTACCCAGAGAACACTCTCAACCAATGTCACACACACACACACACACACACACACACACACACACACACACACACACACACACACTCACACACACACGCACACTTGCCTAGGCAATAGCCACTATGTTGGTAGTACACTGCATATTGACCACTGATAGTTACTATGGAGTGATTGCAGAGGTCTACAGAGGGCATGGTACCCTGTTCATCTGTCCAATAGGCACATGTATGCAGACAGTGCACCTTCCCCATGTCCCCCACTGGAAACCTGCAACACCTGTGGTGCCATCAAATGTGACCCACAAAGGACATACCATGCCTGAAAACATGCCCTGTATGGACAGATGTCACTGACACCAGGGAATGCCATTAGCATGCTATCAATGTAGGTGCAGGGTACACCTGGTGTCCATTACCAGTTCCCACAACATGAGGCCAAGAATGGCACACCTGATGATGATCTGTGTCTACAACATGGGCCAGTTCCACAAGTCACTGTACATGCATGTGGGAGGTGTGCACATCACAGACACCATCCATGTCATAGACTAAGGAGCACATACATGGCAAGCAATGCACAGCATTGGCCACACGCAATAGTCACCTAGGTGCCTGGATGGTGGAGACAATACCCACCTATGTGGACAAATCCAGAAACTACACCTCTGAGCCACAATGCAGACCGTTGTCATGTTGCCTGATGCCAAGGTATAGCCATCACCTAACCTTGTATAGCCATCTGGCATAGTCGACCACCACACACCTGTGAAGCAATGCACCCATGCATGTCAGTACTGGCATCGTGTGTGTGTATATTTTGTATGATGCGTATGATCACATTCACACTCACTACAACCCCTACTGGCATACTGAAGCATGTTGTCTGATGTCAGACACCTCCCCATACCCTTTGCCCATAGAACCTCCATATGACCCCTGTGGTGCATGTGATACCTGTACAGTAATGTGTTGTGGCAATCTCAGTAGTGATGAGTTTTATTCCTGGCCCTGCCGAATGTGTCAATGGGTGTGCATCTCTGTGAGACTGTGGTTGTGTTGACGCTGGCACCTGTTCATGCGGACAGGCACTTGTACTAAACCTACCGTATAACTACTATATCCCTGTTGCAGATGTCACTCACCATCACATATACGTTCTGTGGGCTCCTCAACATGTAACCTATGTGGTGCATCCAATAACTGCATAGAAATGTGATAGCACTACATAGTCGTCAGGGGTTTGATACCCTGTGCTGATAGCTGTGTGACACAAACATGCTTAGGTTTTACTCTCTCACCCCTCCCTGACTTGTCTTTGCCTCTGTCTGCCTCTCTCAGTCCCTCTCTGGTGGATGTGGACATCTACACCTGCTTTGCTTAGACAGCAGCATGTGTATAATAAGTGATGCTCATGATCAGCTGATGGCTTCTCCATGAATTGCAGCCCTCCTCTAGCTGATTGCATGTCAAACAGCTGTGGTAACATTCCCATAGCTAATTGCATGGAAACACACTCCAATATCTAGGAACATCATGTTGGTGTTGGGCCTTTTCATTCACTGTGAGCAGGAACTCGATTTGTTGTTTGGCAAACAGCATCTCAGATGGATTGGGGATTTACCTCTAACAACATACACTGTGGAAACAGGGCAACACACAGTAGGGGGGTGTGCTTGACCTGACTACAGACTGTAAGTGCTGCTATACTGCATTTGGAGTAATGTTGGTTTAACAGGGTGTTTGTGGATATGACTGTCCTACATGTTTTAATATCTGCCATGTCAGTGCTATGTTTATGAGGAATCCCCATCTGTAGGGTCATCTGCAGCTGGGCAGTGTGTGGTGCCTTTGGTTTCATGTGTTACCCACAGAGCATCTATCTGTGAACTGTAGAAGGTAGTGTGAGGAGTGCAGTCTGTAGATGGTGAAAGCTGTGACAGTTATTGACTTCATATCCCTCATAGGACAAACCCTGTTACAACAGTAAATGTATGAGGTTATCACAGCAACATGTCAATATTGGCCCTGTGTATGTGCCTCCAGCCACAACTTTGTCAATCTTTGTACATATGCCATGCATTAAGAGGTGCATATGTGCTCTACACCATAATTAGTGACATCATATCTGATAACAAGCCAGTGAGATATCAGACTGCTACACATGTTATGTACAGTAGGGGTTATATTTGATGACATAACCTGGACATGCTGTGGTTGTGTGTACAGTACTGAGGTCTGTATACTTATGGTGAATGTTGACAGTGCATGTATTGTTAATATGTACTTAGGCCTGTGTACAGACTGTGGAAGATATCAATGTTCTTGGTCCCATCCTATCTGATGTTACATGCTGCTCCACTGCATGTTACCGCATCGGCTTACATATTTGTAGGGCCATATACACACATGTCCCATACCACAGACAGGCATCAGACCACACTTTGTAGTGGCCAGTATATGTAGGGTTAGTGAGTGAGTGAAACATATGAGGATGGTGTTGAACAGATTGTCCATATACTGTAATATTATGCTAGCTTGCCATATGTGGTTGTAGCTGTGTTCACATTGGTTGTGGTTATACACTTTCACACAGGTGTATCTTACCCTGTGCTGTGACATGCCTGTACAACCTGCTATATATGCAGGTACATGTGTATTCCCCTATAGGAACTGTAGGCCAGTGTTGAGCCAATCTGCCTGTAGCCTGCACAGTGATTTGTTACATGCCTAGCAGCTTGGTGTATTTACCCAATGAGATGTCATTTCCAGATACTTGGCAGATATACTACTGGCGGGCCTCCCTTAGGTTCATAGGTTCATAGGTAGGTACTAGGCTATCTGCCTGAGGGCATTTATAAGCCTAGCCAGAGTGTGTCGGCTTTCACCACCCCATTGATTAATTAACTGATCCTCTGTCAAGCAGAGCCAATGAAGTGATCCCAGGGGTGTATTTTCTGTACCCATCCACTCGTCAAGGTTTCTCTTGAAGAGTGTTAGTGAGGGGCTCTATCTGATGTAATTTGGAATTTTGTTCCAAAGCATGGGGAGTCTCTGTGACAGGAATCTTTCCCTCCAACATGTTTTAATTATTGTTGTGGTGAGGTTTAGCTCACTAGAGTGCGTGGCTCACAGTGACTTGGATTTCTTTTCAAGGAACATGTCCATCAATTCTGAGTTGGACATGGCTTTGTAAGTCAGGAAGAGATCACCTCTGAGTAAGCAATATGCCACTGAGTACAGCCAGAGTTTTTTTCAGTCAGGCTGCATAAGACATATGTTTGAGGCCAGTAATCCTCTTGGTGAGGTACTTTTGTGGTTTTTCCAGCTGTTGTAAGTGTCTTGTGAGGTACATCCCAAATGGGGCATTGTACTCTATGATGGATCTAATGAGGGACGAGTAGAGGGGTACTATAACCTCTTTATTTCTAGATATGAACCCTTTAATAATTAGATGGGCAAAATAGAAGGATTTCCTAACTACTTTGGCAATATGATTATCAAAGGAGAGATTACTATTTACCTGGGTCCCCAGATCTCTTATTACCTCTTCTATATTAAGGGGGATGCCACCTATGTGATCATTTGTGGGTGTTTTGTTTTTCCTAAATGGGATTACTATGCATTTTTTGGCATTTAGCTTGAGGCCATGACTTTGACACCAGGTGTCCATCTCTGTAAGGCCCTTTTGGAGGATGTCCGTGTCAGCCGGAGAGTCAATTATGGCTCACAGTTTGCAGTCATCAGTGAACATGGTTAGCCATAGTCCTCCTGTGTTTGCCTGTACTTCTCAGAAGTATATGCTGAACAGTAGGGGTCCCAGGACCGAGCCTTGCAGAACACCACTTGTGACAGGTTTTGAGTCGGACCTGGAGCCTGCTATTCTTACCATGTGAGTTCTGTCTGTAAGCCAGTTGGCAACCCATTTCATGATGTAGGGGTTTATGTTCAGGCTGGTGAGTTTTTCCTGTAATACCCGGGTGGGGAATGGAGTTGAAAGTCTTGGCAAGGTCAAGGTAGGCTGTGTGAACCACCTTTCCCTCATCTATGGCCTTGGTGACTGTCTCAAAGAAGTCAACCAGGTTTAGTAGGCATGATCTGCCCTTAACAAAGCCGAACTGGGTCAGGTCAAGTGTTTGGAGGTTCCCAATGTCTTTATTAATGAGTTCCATGATGATGCACTCCATAGCCTTGCAGACCAGGCTAGTCAGGCTTATGGGGCGATAGTTACCAGAGTCAGTTGTGGCCCCTCCTTTGTGGAGAGGAATAACCATTGCTGTGCACCATTCTATGGGTACGTAGCCTGTGGAGAGGCTGAGGTTGAACAGGTAAAACAACAACAGTCTTCAGAGTGGTCATGACGTAGTAATTAAGTATTGCGACTTCAGTGTAAAGGGTCCTCGGTTCAAGACCTGCAAGGGCTGTTCATTTTGTTGCTGGGCAGACCAAGGGCTGTTGGATACAGAGTGGTTAAGGCAGTTTTGAGCAGCTTTAAGTGCATTTGTGTGGGTTTGCACAAAGCTAAGCGGTTCTAAGCTACGGGTAAACATACGGGCACTTACACCATGTAGGCTTTGCTTACTAGTGCATAAATCAGCTTAGCTGTAATATTGCAGCAATGCTAATACTTGCTAAGCATAGCTTAGCCCTGGTAACCAGGGCACACAACCCAGTCTGATAACTTATAATAAGTGTATGTAATGCCATGTACAATACATACATCTACCTGCTGTCATTACAGTAGCAAGGGGAGTGAGTGTCATGTGTGGGACACAGACATATATGAGACCTGTACAGCACTGTTATCCATGTGAATGTGTTACATACAGGTGCAGTAGCCCAGGGTATGTGCTGTCACACTGGCATGTAGTGCATCATGGCAGTACTACTGTTGACAGTGCTAACCCAGGCAAGAGCAGAGTGCTTAATGTAGTACTGACAACAGGCACACCTGCGAGCATGGCTGGACACAGAGGTCTCCCTGTTGTATCCCTGGTGTGTGAGCTGTGTCACAGTATACACCTCTTACTGGATAATGATCCATCATGAGGAATGTACCTGTAGACTACTGTCTGTACAGCACATTAGTGAGGGCATCCGACATATAGTTATGGCATACAGATTGTTGTCAGACGTTTGTCAACACACTCATGCTACTGCATAGCTACTTGCCAAGCTGATGACTGTCAGTCCCTGTACATATGTGCAGATGGCAGGTATCCAGCTGGGATATGTACAGGCATCCTCAGCTTGATTGACACTGACATGTCTGCCCAGCTGTGTAAGAATTGGCACATATAGGAGATGTCACCCTGTACGCACCACATGCCACAGTTACCTCCACTACACTAACACAGTCAACAGAACATGCTTGGGTACAGGTCTCCATCACAGACACTAACCATGTGTTGTAATGCATGTTGTATACATGTCATCTTGACCACCTCAGTGGCCATGTGCAAGTGGCTCCTGGAGGATTGGCTGATGCATGTCATTCTCACCCTAAGAGTCACAAAAGTAGTGCCTGTCAGTTGATTGCCCACTTCCACCTGGCAGATGGTAGGATAGCACTGTACACACAACCCCTACACAACCCATCTCCCCTTGGACAATAGCTAGATACACAGCTATGAGCACCTGCAGGGACGCACCCCTGTACTGACACATGTGTACATGTGCATGACTGAGTATAGCAGTGTCTGTGTGTTAGCACACCTGTACATGGGAATTCCATGAGGGCCTTCAAAACCAATGCAACACCCATTACCTTAGTCAGTTGTGGCTGCTGCTGTATGAGACATTACATGTACCCTATTAAGCTCGCCCCCATACCGGTTACATGAGCCTTGCAGTACCAGCACAACAGTGGTTTACAAATGGGGTGATAAGCGTGGGATACCCATTGTGTTCTGGTTTGTGTGTGTAGTTGTGCATGCCCGTATATCTGTAGGGTACAGCATTCCAAGGCCACATGCTACTATTACAATACCCATTGCCACACAGTAGTACAGATTATGTTGTTGCTGCCCATAGGTGAGTCATGACAATGCAACACTCTACTACGCGTGTGGCATGTGCATGAGATGCATATCCCTGTAGTACCAATGCTGGAGTATACTATGGGTTGTAGCCCAGTTGCGGCCAATGTGTGATGGTGGGTGTGGCAGAGTGTCATCATGGGTTTCAGGGAGTACAATATCCAGTGGGGGATGTGGGTGCTGTGTACACTGTAATTACACTAAAGTACACCCGGTATATGTCCCATGTACCACGTTATGGTTACCACTGTCGCCATCAGTCATACAGATAACTGTTAAAACAATCAAAGCCAGTTATGCATGTGATGTGTACAGCCTATCTGTAACACATTGGAGACACAGTCAAGGTAGTTAGCAGTGATAGGCCCTAGTATCTCAGATGTGTGTCTGGCTGTTATGTGTCTGTAAATGTGTATATGACGGTATATCACACTACGTATTGTCCAAATGCACCCATTACATCACCCATTAGCATACGGTACGTGTCGGGGGATGTTTTGCATGTACCATGTAACCTGGGACACACCTCACCCTAATCGCTGTGAGGTGTGTGCAATGGAAGCCACATACATCAGTATCACAACATAGCTAGGTAGGGGTCTAGTCCCAGTGTTGCTAAGTAACAGTGTGCATGTATGTGGATGGGTCTACATCAGGTTGCAGGGTATACATGCCTCAGTGGGCCACCTGTCCATGTGGCACAGGCAATAACTGGTTTAGTAACATGTGAAATGTGTCAGACTGTACCCCAGATATGTCACAGCCATGGAGTCACCACAGTGACATACCCCGTTGTGGAATATGACTGCATACCATCCTCATGCTGATACATGTACACCTACAACACAAATAGATAACATTATAGGGACTGCAATCAACCAGTGTTACTTACAGATATAATGCATCCTTGCTGGATGGCTACACTACACGCCAAATAGGCCTTACAGTCTACTCCCTACAACATGGTACACTGCAGAATTGTGGTATAGTGTGGTACAGTCACCATATGCATCAGAACCATATCAGCCTGTCCCTGCATTGATGGTACGGATGATAGGGATGTGGCACAGGAATCATCATATGCACAGGGCATCCTAGTGCTGACATGTGTACACCTACAACACAAATGGATAACATTATAGAGACCACAATCAACCAGTGTTACTAACAGCTATAAGGTATCATTGCTGGACAGCTACACTACCTGCCAAATATGCCTTACACTCTAATCCCTACTACATGTTACACTGCAGTACTGTGGTATACTGTTGTACAGTCACCATGTGTATCAGAACCATATCAGCCTGTCCCTGCATTGATGGTATGGATGACACAGATGTGGCACAGGTATCATCATATGCACAGGGTGTGATGTTGGCTTGCCAGAGGCCAAGGGTGGGTCATACATTTGACACCATGTGTGTGGGTGAGGGGTGTACTGTTGGGAGCTGGGAGAGGTGATGTGGTGTGTGTAAGTATGGGGTTGCCCTAGGTGTGATTGCATAGTGTTTGGGTATGCATACACATAGTTCTTCCATGTGGCTGCCCTACACAGGTGTTTATGGACATTTGCAGACAATACCTGGCAGGCTGTGCAGTTCACTGCCTCCAGCCACGGACACATGGACTGTGCCTGCCAGGGGTTCTACAGGCACATCCAGGTACAGGCCTCAATGTGCTACTCTCACCTGCTGATGACATTTGTCCGCTGGTACCAGGTCCCTCCTGGGACTGGCCAAGACCATGTGCACATGGCCTGCTGTGGTGTGATGTAGACAGAACACCCCCCACACTACCAGGGCTGCTACTGCCACTACAGGAGCCCCTTGGTGTCCTGTCACGTCCACGTTGACTAGCAGCTGTTGGTGTTGCTGGCCTACATCCATGCAGCTGTCGCCACACTCCCACCACACATTCAAGCACAGACAGACGATGGTCGATGAGGGCCATCATCTCACCAGACCGTCTATCCATGCACTCAGTTAATCCATGGATGGCACCAGCAAGTTCACAGGCATTGTCATTTGAAGATGTGAGAGCAGCCCTCTGCAGCCTCAGGCCCTGACTGTGATAATGTTCTATATGTGTCTGCGCCAACATGACAGCCTGAAACATGCTTCTGCTGGTATCAGCTATGTCACCTCTGCCAGGGGCATGATGTCCATCGGCCCTACCACAAGCACCCTGGGACACCTGCCTATGTGGTAGCCTGCCAGACATCTGGCTATGCCTGCTGTGACTGGACACAGTTGGCATGATAACCACAGTTTCCTGTGCACTGCCACCAAACTCCAGCTGTCCCTCCACTGTGGCCACTGGTGATGGGGTGTGTATAATCACTAAAACTGTGTGTGGGGCTGGGTGGCTAAAAGGGGGATGTCAAATGTTTGTGCAGTGTCGGTCACTGACAACCCCACCTGTGCCTCAACATTAATATCACCATCTTTGGTGTCAGTATGGACACCAACATCAGATTGCATGCAGGAGGGACCCTGACCCACCTCGCCACCTGTGGGGGAAAACAATAAACGCACTTTAAAACATGTACAGCATTGCCTAACAGTACACACACACACACACACACACACACACACACACACACACACACACACACACACACACACACACACACACACACACACACACACACACACACACACGCACACACACGCACACACACACACATCTCCGTAATACCTAACTGTCCATGGCTTTACAGACAGTCCCATGTATATGTCCATGTGTTACCCCATCCTGCATCAAACTTGTTAACATACACACATTGATACCACTCATTAACATCTCAGTCCTCTAAATGTGCACACAAGCGGCCACAACACAAGGCCTGTTATTACTTTACCTGCCTGACCTATGTGTAATGGTTTTACATGGCCTCACTGCTGTCATTTGGTATGCACCCTCTGTATGTCCAGACATGATGTGCATGGCCCCTATATGTGTGGGCTAGTATGTTGTATCCATAATATCTCGCACTGGTGTGTCATGTGGATGTAATGCTCAGTACATGCCAGATATGCTGCTCCTTCAGCCTATCATGTGACAACTGTTATATTTGGATACACTCCCTGGTGTTGACTATTACTTCCCCAATACATCCAAAGAGCTGCATCCATGGGTTGTAGGTGACCTGTCTGCTGACTGTGATATTAAGGGTGTACCTGGTGTCTACTTTCCCTTTGGATGCCTGTTCCATGCTACAGACCATATTATACTATTTGCTGTCCTGTGATTACACACATGACAGGTATTCCTGGTGTGTAATGTGGCAGTCCAAATCCATGTAGTGTACTGTCCCAAAGGGAGGTACAGCCATATGAACACCCCATAATCACACATGTGCATACATGGCCACCCACACAAATACACACATGCACACACGCATCCTACATGTATCTACCTCTCCCCACTTCACCAGAGTGACCCTGCAGGCAAACTAACTAACCAACAGGATGCACACGCACACACATACAGGTGAGGTTGCACAATGATAGTACACACAGTCCTCCTATTACCCATCTGCCAACATGCAGAACATATGGTACTGAACAACATGCAGTTCATCTATAGTCAATCCATGCTAGCAACATCATACATGTGTGTGATGTATGTGCTGTATCACTAGGTGATGACCCTTCCTCTGGATACCAGTGCACACATGTACACAGTACTGCTGTGCACCTGCTCTGCACACTGCCATGTACTGTGCACCACAACTCACAGGCGTACAAACCATTGTGGAATGTGTAGTACTGTGTCAGTTATGTCAGCTTTACTTCTCACAGCCCCCATGTTTTTCAGCAACACATACCTAGGATGATATATGGACAGTTGTCATTGGTGAATGCCTGATGACTGATTTACAGCTGTCAACATCAACAGACCATGTATGACCACTACAATACTCTTACACTGACAACCATTAGAGCATACCATGGCTATGGGGGTGTACACACCTTTATTGATTAGACACACACATTTTTGATCTGCCATGGGACCACATCATGGCATATCTTAGCAGTACACGAGCTCGATATGTGACATATGTCCTGTACTTTCACATACATGTCTACAAGTTGTGTAAGGTGTGCAGCTGCTGACTGCAATGCATACACACTGTGTGGACATATGTGTGCACACACTTATCATTATGGTTTATTGCATCTCTTGTTGTGTGTACTACAGCAGTCACTGATTCTGGCAGAGGTATACCAGTGTGGGCCATATGCATTTGCCAGTGTATGTTCAGTCTGTTCTACACATGTCCCCCTATTCTGCATGATTACAAGGTCTACTCATGTGCACATCCCATGGTGTTCACACACTGCCGTCACTATTGCTGTGTGGGTAGGGTTATGGCTGCCACAAGTCCTGAACTTGACTATGTGCAGATAGAGCCATTCCTAGCATCCTTAGGATCCCTGCTGCAGTGCACTGGTGTGTCATGCTGAACCCCCCCTCCTTCAGCCTTTATGCAGATGCATGACAAGTACGCCCTACACATGTGTGTCACTTTGCAGTGCCACATTGAACACCACATGTTTCAGCCTAAACCTAGCTGATCATGTTGACTACTGTAATGCCTTATGCCATAGTGTATCTCTGCAGCAGTTGCCATTGACCTATGGGTATATACACTGGTGTTGCATTGTATATGGGTCTTGTTCTGAAAATGTCTCTACTGTAGGCCATGTCTACCACCAGTATGTTACTCCCTGTGGACACATTTCACAATAACAGGATGTTAGTTATCATGCAGGTGTCTGACATATCATTCCACTACCCCATCATGGTCACGCCTGTAAGACCATGCATTTCACAGCAACAATACATTCTCATGTACAGCATGCATTCAGGGTAGGTGTGTTAGATGTGTGCATGGAATATACCATCACCATTACATGCTCAGTGTGTTGCCAAGCATCTACATAAAACATATTCACCAGCTACAGGCTGCTGCCTTGGTGGTATCCCAGAGGGACCTACGTAAGAGGGTGAGAGATGCATTGTCAGTGGCCACACCTGTAGCAGTGCTACAGGGTGGGTGAATTATTACAATACATCAATGGTGCATTCCCACAATACTACCATATCTGGAAATCTGTTTATCACTACAATGCAGCAACACAATATATCTCTGACATGTCAGATATGCATGATCTACCTGTATCAATGCAGCTGTATACATAACAGTGGTCTTCTGATGTGCCCTGTGTCCTTACCTGCATTCTCCTCAGCCACTGTGTGGGTGACACCAACCTCCACAAAGGAGCCCAGCGGTTGATGGATGTCCGGATGGGCAGATGCCATGAGGCTGGTAAGTAGCTCCTCCACACATGTCAGGGGGTATGGATGGCAGGCCTCCTCCATGGCGAGGTGATCCCCCTGGACTGCAGCAGCACGCCAATGGGCATTGCGAAGCAGGTCAGTACAATGATGCCGGACATGCTCATAAATGCGGTTGTGCAGTCTGACATCATTGACCTTGTGGACTAGGTCATTCCACAGGGCAGTCCACTCCTGCTGCTCATGTGCAGCCCTGCCAAACAGCAGTGGATAGTGCTGGATCAAGTGTGATATCAATACTTCATTTTCCACATGGGAATAGGTGGGCAACCGTACATGTGCCATCTTGGCTGAAAGACATTATGATGGAAACAGGTCTGAGCAACTCATACAGCAAGGTTACCACAGTTCATAACACACATCTCTGTCACCCCCCACTATATCTGCATCAACAAACTGTACACACAACTCATTAGGTATGGCTACATCTTACCTACCGGTTGGACAGATAATGTATTGTACCACACTTTCTGCTACGTGATTGTAGCCATGTCCCCTCTGTGGACACTATCATTGCTGGCCTGTTACTGCCTATTCACCTGTA
Source organism: Protopterus annectens (assembly GCF_019279795.1). Taxonomy (NCBI): domain Eukaryota; kingdom Metazoa; phylum Chordata; order Ceratodontiformes; family Protopteridae; genus Protopterus; species Protopterus annectens. The sequence goes on along the minus strand of NC_056744.1, from coordinate 214,443,315 downwards.
TCCCATTGTCAGGGCCACTATGGTTCCATATATGCCAGTGGTATGGCTGCTCTGAGATTGCTGCACATCTGACATTCTGTGTTAATGGAGATATCTATGCATGCTGTTGGACATGTATCAGGACTGTGTAGACTATTACTACCAGCATATGTTCTATAACAGTGACACAGTAACATGTATATGTTGTATTGGCCAGCAGATCCACCTCTCCAAACACATCTGCCCATGATACCTGGCCACATCACATGTGTGTCCTAACCTGGGGCCTCCTCATGTACTGTTCGAGCAATACCATCAGATGGAACCACCCAGTGGATGTTGCCCCCCCTCAGGGCACACACAGACATGTTCCTGTCCCCTGAGGTCAGGTCTAGAGTCTGTTCTATACAAGGCTACACAGACACATGTGGGATGTGCTACATCAATCTGAGGCACCCAGTATACATTTTCAGGGCCAACATGCTCCTCCTGCTCAGCCTCCAGACCAAGCACCTTCAGGACATGGACTGCTGTTGTGAGTAGCAGTGGGTGGGAGGCTTGTTCCCATTATGCCCATATTGGGGATCATGGGGCATCCACATCAGAGACCACACACACACCATCCATGGTGTTTAACTACCACATGTGTCACATACCAGCCCTGTAGACTGTCCTCTATATCTACCAATCCTGTCCACCTCCACATGTGTACCTGCCATGCTTCCCCATATTCCCATTGCATACTTCACAGACAGGGGCAATGTGATCCCAACAGGGACTAACATGTGACATACCTGTCCATGTTGCACACACTGCCAGCTATAGATATCCGTGTGTATTGCTATGTGTGCTGGTGCCTCACACATAGCATGCATCACTGTGGTAGTAATATAGGGGACATGTCTTTACATACATATATGTTTGTGTGTGTGTTTGTATATATGTAGACATGCATATAGGTATATATCTATATATGTGTAGATATATGTGATGTTGTATACCTTGTCACATATATATGTCTACACATGGGTAATTTTGGGTATATGTATATTTCTGGACATGCATACTGATATACATATATATCTTTGTATATTATATATGTGACATATGTACACATATGCATACCTATATGTGGGGTACATTCAGACATCAGCTCTACAATCTCACAACACCTTCCTGCATGGCTGCACTCTTCTGCCTTGCTACAACACAGACAGGTGTCACATATGAACATGGCCTGACATTAGGGGGGTATATGTAGGACCCGATTGCAGGTAACCCTATTACACACCTATGGCATTCCAGCATGCTACATTACAGATTAACCTGTGTATCCTGCCAGTGGTGGGCTGTGGCTCCCAGATGTCCATCATAATGGCATTACTTCCACCACCAGCTATTAGCCACATAATATACATACTTCCCATTACACAACACACACTATGATGGCTTACATCTTGTCTGTCAGTGCTAACCTGCACAGTTGATGGCTATGACCCACTACCCACAAGGACAGACACTATTGTCCATAGCAGTTGTTCAGTTGAACATCATCACAAAAACACTTGCTGGCACATATAAATCATTACACATCATCTATCCCATTATTATGGACCAGGTAGTACATTCTATTACATGTATATATACTTCACATACCTGTTGTGGGAATGATGTCTTGTTGAATGGCAGCTGGCTAAATGCCTTTGACATGGGCTTTTATTGTGAAGAGATTTTTCTTTCTTTTTTTTTCTCACTCTCTTTCTCTCTCTCTCCCTCTCTCTCCAGTAAATGGATTGAGATGCTTTGAATAGATTGCAGCCTGGCTTTAGTAGGTGATGCACATTATCAGGTGATGGCTGCTGCACCAATCAGTGTCCTCCACTTGCTAACTGCATGCAGCTTGCTGTGTGGTACTTCCAATTACCACTGTAATGACAGCCACCTTCTATAAATCCCTACATCATGTGGGCATGGTCCATTTACCTTTCCTATGTGATGGACATTCTTCCTGTGTGTGGCCATCAGTGTTACAGACAGCAGGTAGCAATACCTCTTACAGGAGAACCAGCACACTCAGGCCAGCTACATATTTGTAGGAGGTTCCAGGACTACAGACAGAGAGTGAGTTGAGTTGTGTTATGCTTTGTATAGTACTGGTGTTACGGGGTGTGTGTGTACATACTAGTTTACCTTGGAATGCAGTCTGTCTGCATAGCTCTCAACTGTGGGCCTATCCTCTTGGTGGCCAGAGGTGTGCCTATCATGTTTTGTCTGTCCACCACTCAGGTCCTGTGTCAGATATTTCACTGGCATTGTGTGTGTTTAGTGCTATCAGTACATGGCTACATCCATGTCTGTTTCTAACCTTAATTCCCTGGCTAAGGGTATGTTGTAGACTATCCTGTAACACCAGCGACTTGCTTAATGTATGGCAACACTTTTCCTCAAATGGGCCTGTGTTCCAGCCTCTCTCCTCCACCTACATACCAAGCTTTGCACATATGACATGCTGTCAGGGGTTGTTCTGTAGTGGGCTGTGAGTATATTACGCTGCCATTGCTGCCGTCAGGCCACTGCTGTTGTATCCCCAACACATATGGTGGGACTGGGGCCATATATGTGTCGGCTTCACCTACACAATATATGTGTGACCTCATGCACTCCAGAGGCCAGTGTATGTAACAGTGGTATATGACCCTGTATTATTGAGTCTAGGGGGGATGCACCATAAATAACCTAGGCTGTTACAAAATGTGGGGTTATCACGGGTGAGCTGCATTAAAGTATCTGGATGTACAGTATCATACAATTCACCTGTATTTACATTACTTACATAAATTGGGTTAATACAGGCTTACTGCCTCCTGCCATACAGACTGTTCTGTTTGTCAGTGTGCTTGTGATGGTGCCAGTTATGTCTTGTTATGTAACAGTTACATCCCATTTGGTCAACTGAAGTCTTTTCCACCTAATGATTTTGTACATAGTGTAGACAGAGGCTGCTGAAGTATACACCTGCATTACTTAATGTTGATTGTTTGGTATCCTGTGGCCCAGTCTGTCTTTACTATTGTACAATTTGAAGGGCTTGGCTTGGACAGCAACAGTTGTGAACCTTTCCAGACTACTGTATTAGTATAACTGTTTCACAGTTGCATTACTCTGCTTATATGGATGTCAATGTCTGAACAGCTATGACATGGCATATAAAACTGTAATAGTACACAAATAAAGGTTTTCCATTTCTGCAGACCTGTGTGTGGTGCTTTATCCTATGACCTCCCTGTGGGTATATGTTGCAGGCAATGATTGTCATTTGTATGGGGGTGGCCCATGCAGTGTCCAGTTGTTGAGGTGTTAACTGTAGGCATAGTGGCTGTTCCATATTGTGTGCACCTTCTACATATGTATCTTACTGTACATATCTTTGCATGTGTATGTGTAGTTGCATGTATGTCTATCTATATATATATATATATATATATATATATATATATATATATATATATATATATATATATATATATATATATATATATATATATATATATATATATATATATATATATATATATATATATATATGTATATATAAATATATATATATATATATATATCTATATATATCTATATATATATATATATATATATATATATATATATATATATATCTGTATATATATATATATATATATATATATATATATATATATATATATATCTGTATATCTCTATCTGCATATATGTGTCTGTGTATATGTATTCTGGGGATGTTGATAGCTTCCACATTTTACATTTCCTATGGGAGCCAGTCTGTACTGCATGATATGTTACCAATACCAGCCTGACATCATACAGGTGGGCTGCAGTACTGTTAACATCTTGTGCCCATGTCGTGTCAGGTCCTGGTTATGGGATCTGCAACACTTGGTAGTGTATTGCATGGCGGACATGTTTGGCTGTGGGGGGTATACCTATTCATACAAGATGTATATTGTTTGGGGCCTCTCAACCCCATTAACTATGCATGTGCACATATATGTTTTAGTTAATCTATCATTGTTATCTACAGATGTATGGCCATATATACCTTTATATACACACACACACACACACACATATATATATATCTGCTTACACATATATAACTATGTCCATATATACCTACATAGATATATAACTGCTTACATATAGTGGCAGTTTATATGTAGACATATAGGTGTAGACATATATATGTGTCGATGTAGGCATTTGCATGTATATATGTTCATATATATTTATATATATGTGTATATATCTATATATATATATATATATATATATATATATATATATATATATATATATATATATATATACATATATATAGATATGTTGTATCTATGACTGGGCTGGATGATATGTTTTTGAAAACATCAGAGTTATATATATATATATCTAACATGGCTTAGTGGTAAATCACTTTGTCAATGGTGTGCAGGGTCCTGGGTTTGAGCTTTGCAGAGGCTGTTTATTTTGTTGCTGGGTAGAACATGGGCCTTTGGATACAGAGTGATTAAGGCACTTTAAAACAGTTGTAAGCGAGTTTGTGCGGAGGTAAGCACTGCTAACTTCCGGTTTCAATTTCTTATACTCAGTTAGCTTCTAAATTGCTTAACCTGTGTAGGCATTGCTTACCCCTGTGCAAACAGGCTTAAACCCGCTTACTGCTGCTTAAATGTGCTTACTCCCTCTTACTCCTGCGCTAATTTCTTTAAAAGAAAAGAAAAAGGGGTTGATAGGAAAGTAGTGATAAAAGAGGCACAAAGAGAGAAAGACAGTAGGGAAAATAGCCAGGGATGTGCAGGAAGGGTGTAGAGAAGGTCCATAGCTGCCCATTTCTTCTACAGCAACAGCTGTGCATATACACTAAATTTGGAGGTAGATTTGGACAATCAAACCCCTGGGAGGGGGTGAGGACAACAAAAATAATTTGTGATGCGAATTAGACCAGATTACATGTGTCCAGTGGACACGTGTGCGAAATGGACAGCTATGTATGGGGTGAGATTTTTTTGTGGAAATAGATTGCCCTTTTTTTGTTTCAGGTGAGAGTGGGATGTTGGAGAGGGGTAGTAGGTATATTTGGGGAGGTAGGTTGGGTAAGTTAACAGAACAAGACAAACAAGATGCATACAGGGGCAGTCTATGACACATGTGTGAGTTAAACACCTTGATGGGGAGGGGTGTTGGGATATCGGAAGCCCACAAGCCCCCTAGTGGTAACAGTGGGAACGAGGTCCCCACCCATGGGCAGTCACCACTGCACCTTCACAGCCCTGAAGGTGGCTGTACTGGGGGCTGAGTCACAGAGCCAGGCTTACTCCCTAATTGTGACATGTAGCCCTTGAGCTGGTGTAGAAGATCACCAAACTGCTGGTCGATCTGTCTACACACCATGGCCCCGACATGGCGATGGATGACAGGTGCCTGTCCGCGCCCAGTCCCAGGGGGGGGTGAGCCCCATTCCCTGAGATCGTTCCACCCAAAAGTGGTGCAGGACCAACAGAAAGGGAAGTCCCGGTTTGGGCCCCAGACATGTTGGTGCCCAGTGCTACGGCCAGCTGAGGTGGGACAGGTGGGTCCGCTGCAACCGGACTTCCCAAGCGTGCAATAGTGTTTAGATTTCATCATCATATGTGGGTTAGTAATAGTCAACACATTCCAGGGTTAGGTATAACATCATGCATAGATATTCCCATTAACCCAGACACCAGATATGGAACAATTGCATGGCAAACAGAACATATGCATATATGGGACCACAGTGGTAATAAGAACAGCATACAGGTACATTGATGACACCATGCCACCATTGTTGGAATAATTCAATATAGCACATGCATGGAAACCATTAAAATATTTATCAAACAATTGGACATTATCAGAGTCATTACATACCTGTTGGGGTGGGTATGTTGATTATTGTTGGAGATATGGTGGGGGGGGGAGATGTCATTTAACAACTAGTATATTCCTGTAGTCTACATTACATTCCTAGTCTGTGCTATCTGTACCTTACAAGTCTTACTACACTACCCTATAGCCTTAGTTTTGACAGTGATATGGCTGTCATCATTGTTACACATGAACTGGTTTAACTTGCAGTATGCACCTCTTACCTGGTATACCTGTGGAGGGACTGTTTGTTAACGCTAACTAACTGCTTCTACACATACTCACAAATTGATGGTTGATGTTTTGCACATAGCTATCCAACTCCAGACTCTGGCCATGTGTTGACCACATGCTGGTGTGCCGAGACATATCTAGAATATTGCCCTCTTCCACCTTTAGTAACCTAACACACACATATACATGCTTTCCTACACAGTTATATTATGTAGCACAGTGTGGGTGACAGTGACCGTGATACTTTATTATTCAGAAAAACTGCAACACTCACAATTCCCTACAATTTCAGAGAGAACAGTACCGGTACAGGTTATAATGGTCTGTATTCCTCAGCACGGTGTTCGTATCCAATGTACCTGTGGGGGCAATGTTTGCTAGCACTACCTGACTGTTGCCACACAAAGTTCCAGATTACACATCAGTATTATGCACATACATCTCACTCTGTTAATGTACACACTCTGGTCACAGCTTGACAACATGGGAGTGTAGATAGGACATACTTGAAATATTACACTCCTAACAGTTTTGGGGTTGCTACAGTGACAGGTGTGTTCTCATAGATGTTTGACAATCACTTGTATTCCCTGTTTGCTGGCTAAACATCTGGGATCATCCCACAAACTTACTAGGTGGACATGGGGACAGGCAGCAGATATGGGCACATATACTGGACATTCTGGCCTCATCTGTACAGTTGTGGGTATGATTCTGTATGCAGCCTAATTCCACTCCCAGGATTCAGACCATGGCTGTGTCTGCCACAACTTAAACACTGTCCATCACAGTTGTGTCTGCTATATAGATATTTCTGTATATCTCCTAACTGCTTTCTGTCTTATTAATCCCCTGTGCTTTGCATTCTGACCTTGTATTATAACACTCTTATACAGATTTCCTAAACAGTTGTATGTTTTAGGACAGTGTGGGTGACAGTGATGTGTAATACTTCATTATTCAGAGCAACTGCGTATCATTCTTGTATTTCTGGGCACAGTGTTGGTATCTGACAGACCTGTGGGAGGAATGTTTATTAGCACTACCTGAATAATCCCACACACCAGATCCCACATGACTATTATGCACATACATCTTGCTCTGTTACTGTACACACTCTGACCACAGCTTGACAAGTTGGGGTGTAAATGGGAAATATGTGGCTTCTTACTCATATAAGGTATTGGGGAGTTGCTAGTGTGCCAGATTTGTTCTCATAGATAAGTGTCAATCAGTTGTATTTCCTGTTTGCTGCCTATACGTCTGGGATCATCCCACTGATTTCCTTGGGGGACAGGTTGATAGGCAACAGATATGAGCCACTTTGCTGGACATTCTGGACATATCTGTACAGTTGTGTGGCATGATTGTGTATGCAGACTACTACCACTGGCAGGATTTGAACCATGGCTGTGTGTGCTAAACAAACAACAGTTCACACCTCAGTTGCATGTGCTATTCAGTTTTTGCTGTCTGCATTTTCGCTGTTTACTGTCTATGTGTCTCTCAGTTGTACTAAAGGGCCTATGGGGATTACATCTGTCATATACAGGCATTCCTACATATTCAATTTATGGTGCACAGTGTGAGTTACAGAGTGCTTACTACAACAGTACTATTACATGATTGCAAATCTACATTACCATATGATGCCAGAATAAACACATGCAGTCCACCAGTTAGACCTGTTTTATCAGGCTATTACAATTGTTTTGACATACAAACAATATGAGACTCTTCCTGCCATATTCTCTAGTGTATGCAGTACTTGCCTTGAACAATACAGGTTTTATACAGGCAATTAATTTACTACTACTTTTAGTTTTATTTCCTATGACAGTAAATGCGTGAGTATTACTGACCTGCCTCACGTCACAACTTTGCCAGGCGACTGCTGTGGGCCTCCTGGTTCGCGGCCTGCTCCATTGCAGCTGTGGGGGACATAAGAGGAATATTTAGCCAGACATATCCATGATATACCTGAGCTGGCAATTATTACACACATACTGGGGTGATATTTACACATGACTGGAACATCCCTTGCTGCTCTAGCCTCTTGGAGCCATTCCTCCAAGAGGTCCCCCTTACACCACTTCAGGTTGGCATAGTGGTGCTTGACCTGCTCTCCAGTTTGGGGTATGCCAGTGGCACTGGTGAGATCACAGGTGAGACGGGCTCAGGCCTCTGCCTTATATTGGGAGCCCTGGTACTGGCCCTGCACCAGTCTTTGATCATGGTCTTTGACAAGGAGTCCTGCCATGACCTTGGACTCCTGGATGCACCAGCGCTGCGCCCGGAAGTGCACACCTTATCTCTTTACTGCCATAGTGCCTGCAAGGTGAAGCTACAACCAGTTATGAGATGTATTCCTGCCTATTGTGTATAAGTAGGGGTGATTCCCCGCACTTTTCTGTCATTGGCCGGTTTTGAAAAGGCTAAGCTACTTGCAAACCTGCTTACCTATGGTTGGCATTGTTTAAAGGGGTATACCACTGGCCACAATACGTTCACTGCCCTACACATTGAAAGTGCACAAAAAGCACCAAATCAAGGCAAAAAAACATGGCCCACAGGACAATGGAGCCACAAACGATCTCCAATCACAAGATAGTGAAAATATCACTTTAATAAAAGTATTCAAACTCAGTCTTCCACAGAACACAATATAGATTACAGAACACAAAATGGTTAAGTGCTTTCACCCAGTCCAAATACCAGGCTTCATCAGAACAAATAACATTGTATTCATACAGTTTAAATAACAAAATTGCATCATGTGACAGCCCCCTCCCACCAATAAAATAAACAAATCCTGTTTAAAAACATACTGCACATAAAATTTTTTTGTGTGACGTTCACTATAAACCATATATATGCAAACCTATTCACACATATGTTTATCAACAGCTGTTAAAAAGGGTATATAAAAATATATGTATATATACATAAGCGATACAAGTGTAAACAATTTATAATCTAGCAGCCCTTACTTTTAAAACGCTGCTAATATTAATGTTGTCATTGAGTCCCGGAGCTCTCCCAGCATCCAATCTGAGTTGCCAAAGCAACTCTTTGTACTCCAGTCTAGCTTCCCAACTACCACCTCAAGGATCCATCAAAACCTGTTCTAAAACAAGAAACTTAATATCATATTTGTACAAGTCTGAGCATGCTTGTGGAAGGCATTGGTATCTTTCCCCTTACTAACCTCATACATATGCTCATAAACTCTCCTATTCAGATGCCTTTCCGTTTTTCCTATATAAAAACTCAAACACTTCATACATATCCCCATATAAACCACCCCCTTGGTCTTACAGGTAAAATATTTGGAGGCTTGAATGCTGAATTTCCTAGACGGAATATACAGAGACCCTCGATTTATCATATAACAACATTGATGACAAGCACCACACTTATAAGTACCTTTCTTAACTCTCCCCTGTCTTCCATAAAAATCAAACCCTCTTTCCATGCGTTTCTTAAGGTTCATGTCTCTCTTCCTCACAACATGAGGATGAGAAAGGAGAAAACCAGAAATGTCCTAATTCACCCTTAAAACCGACCAATATTTTGTAATTATTTTTTCTACTTCGGGTGACGTCAAAGAAAAGGTATGTGTAAAGGCACCTTTCAACTTGGAAGCAGCTAAGGAACATTTACTCTGCTCAGTTCTTCCACTACCTAATATAGGGAAATTTTTTTATCCCTATTATCCATAACTTCCCTAACAATGCTCTCAATAAGTTTTTTGGGATAACCCCTTTCTACAAAGAGTGAAGTGATAAATTTCACCTCTTCTAAGAATTGGTCCACTAAGCTTGCCATCCTTGAGACCCTAATCATTTGGCCCTTCACAATCCTCCTTTTTTGATAAAAAGGATGTCCACTATCAAAATGCAAATAAGCATTCAATAATGTCTTTTTTCTAAATATTTTTGGCTGAAAACAATCTCATTCATGCTATCTTGCAACAAATGGTCCAATAAATAATATTTGATTTTAGCATAAGCTATATTAATCTCGTTTCGAGAAACCAATGCATACAGTTCAGTATCATGCAAAATATTGTACATATAAGTGTCATAATCCACAGTGTAAATCAACACCACTCCACCCCCCTTATCGGGTTTCATAACCCTAAACTTTTGTTCATTCAAGTTCCTCAAAATACTCTCATCTACTTCAGAAAAATTATAACTCAAACCATCCTTGAAATTTAATTGCCTAATGTCCTTCTCAACAAGTTCCTAGAATAGTTTTAAAAATGGGTGGGTGGGGGGATTGAATGTACTCCTCCTTGACAATTCCTGTTGGGAATATTCCTGGCCTTTAAATACAATACTCAAGTTTAATTGCCTAATAAAAAGTTTTAAATCAATAATAGTATTGGCCAGTAACCCTGGGCATGAAGGAACAAAATTAAACCCTTTAGAGAAAAGATCAAAATACTCATCTGTTACACAAATGTCACTAAAATTGTAAATAATAAAGTTTCCTTTTTTACACATTCTACTCTCTTGATCGTATCCTTCTCCATGTTCATTGACCAAAAACTCGTCTACACTCAGAATAGGCAAATCATTAAAGTCTGGGCATAGTTCCAACCCCTCCCCCTGTATCCTCCCCTTCACTCCCTCTGGTATTGAAAATCCTGAACCGAATGTTTCCTCTCCTTTTCAGCTAACCTCTCACTTCTCCTCAGGACTGAAGGTCCTCCGGAAGAATTGGACAACTGTTGATTATTAAAATGGCCTTCATCTGTTCTAGTAATAAACACATTGTCCGTTTTAGTGGAGGGACGATACACTTTAGTTAAGGGACACGCTCTTCCTTCCCTATATTCCAGTAAATCCCTCTCCAATTTCCTTAATTTCCTGGAAATAATTTTCTCACAGTGATTGTCTACCTCCCTAAATACATTCTCATACTTCATCTTCTCCCTTCCTGCCAAATTGTCATTTAAAATTTTTTGATGCACAGAATTCAAATCTTTCAACAGGGTCTCACTTTGGACTTCATAATCACGTATCATTAAGTTCATTACTTCAATACCGGTCCTATTAAAAACTTCACACAGCTGTTGATACAAGTTACTATCCTGTTTCACATTATTTTGAAATTTAAATATCCAGAGTCCCTTTGGGACTCTATTAACCTGTACACACTCTTTCAAATAATCAATTTCCAACTGGTTAACTTTAAACGCATGTAGTTTGTCACTAGAAACAGTGAAATAATCATCAAAATTTTTAACATTAGGAATAAATGTACCTTCAATAAAATTAAATCTTTTAGTAGTCCAGGTCTCAAAATTAAAATTACTCATGTTGTTTGAATTATCAGTCCCACAACAGTCCTGCAAGGGTTTGTTGTTATTGTTATTCACCTTCGCTGGCTGTACATGCTGTTCATGAATATTGGAACCACTAGTATGAAACTCGCCTTCCATAACCACTCGTGAAAACGTTGTCGCACATCCGTTACATGTAATTTGTGCATCAGGGAGCTGCTGCTGATTCCCCGGAAGACCAGAAGCTGTTTCTGGTACCCTTTCTCGTAAGCTGTCAGTTAACTGGGTTAACAAAAGAACCACTTGGTTGAATTCACTTCTAGTCACCGGGGAGTTGTCCGCCAACTCATTGTTGTCTCTTAAAACAGTTGGAGTATCAATGAATTTGTCGGAATCCACTCCTTCGGCCGTGGAGTAGACCAGAAACACCAAAAGTACACAAAAAGCACCAAACCAAGGCAAAAAACCATGGCCCACAGGACAATGGATCCACAAACAATCTCCAATCACAAGATAGTGAAAATATTACTTTAATAAAAGTATTCAAACTCATTCTTCCAAAGAACACAATATAGATCACAGAACACAAAATGGTTAAGTGCTTTCACCCAGTCCAAATACCAGGCTTCATCAGAACAAATACCATTGTATTCGAACAGTTTAAATAACAAAATTGCATCATGTGACAGCCCCCTCCCACCAATAAAATAAACAAATCCTGTTTAAAAACATACTGCACATAAAAAACTTTTTGTGTGATGTTCACTACAACCATATATATGCAAACCTATTCACACATATATTTATCAACAGCTGTTAAAAAGTGTATATAAAAATATATGTATATATACATAACCGATACAAGTGTAAACAATTTATAATCTAGCAGCCCTTAGTTTTAAAGCGCTGCTAATATTAATGTTGTCATTGAGCCTCTGAGCTCTCCCGGCATCCAATCTGAGTTGCCAAAGCAACTCTTTGTCCTCCAATCATCTGATTAGGGGAGCTTATGAGCATATGTATGAGGTTAGTAAGGGGAAAGATACCAATGCCTTCCACAAGCATGCTCAGACTTGTACAAATATGGACATTAAGTTCCTTGTTTTAGAACAGGTTTTGATGGAGCCTCGAGGTGGTAGTTGGGAAGCTTGACTGGACATTTTATTTGAAAACTATAATTTAAATAGCCTGACAATATTACATTTACTTAAATTAAAGACAAGACCATTATTACTAGACCAGGTGTATATATTTTGTAGAATGTCTTGGAGAAATTTAGTATCTTTAATTGGAATAATTGTTTTTCCTGGATCCCTATCCACTAATTGAGTTTTCAGAAACTCAAAATTCATATGGTTGAGACCATATGACAAGAGTTTTTGAAAACTCAAAGCTTTTGAATGGAGATTGCTGTATACTGAAGATTAGGAAATGTATCCTTTGCTTCACTGTTGTGTGATTAATGAGTTGGTATATATATAAATATATATATATACATATATATATATATATATATATATATATATATATATATATATATATATATATATATATATGTGTGTGTATATTATTTTCAGGGGGTGTGGGGGGGCTGCAGGAGGGCTTGCCCCCCTACATAAATGTAAAAAAATGTAGGTTTTTTTTTTTTTTTATGTTTGAGTTTTTGGAAACTCGATCATATGATCTTCTCCATATGAATTTCGGGTTTCTGAAAACTCAGTCATCTGACATAGATCCCTTTTTCCCAGTTTGCAATCATCATCAAATTTGGGCAGCAGCGATGGTGCAGTGGTTTGTGTTGCTGCCTCACAGCAAGAGGTTCTCCAGTTTGATCCTCAGCTGGGGTGCCTTCCATGCAGAGTTTGCATGTCCTCCCTGTGGTCATGTGGGTTTCCTCCAGTGATCCAGTTTCCTCCCACATCCCAAAGACATGCTGTAGGTGGATTGGACACTCTAAATTGGCCCTAGGCATGACTGCTTGCATGTGTGTGCCTTCTGTGAAAGGTTGGGTGCTGGGCTGGCAACTCGACACTGTAAAACTCCACTACCAATCATGATCGGACAAGTGATCCACTGTGGTGACCCCTAACTGGGAAAAGCCAAAAAAAGAAGTAATCATCAGCAAATCTGGTTATACAGAGCCCCTTTCTCACTTTAAATCTGAAAAGGATAATAGAAAAGGTACAAAATGTGTCTCAGGTTGAGAGCATTGTCATAAGCAAAGGTAACCTTTCCCTCATCAGGATAGAGAAGTAAATCAAACTCTGAGTTGTGCCCTGTTGCTTAACCTGTATGCTTTGCATACTACATCATGTATGGACTGATATTAGACAGTTTTAATGTGTCAGCTATTTGTTCAGGAAAAATAGTATGGAATATTTTAGCATTGCCAAGATAAGCAGAATATATCATAGGCCTTGCATTTAGTGTTGCTGTTACCTCTTCAAGGAATGACACAAGATTCCACAGCTAGGATCCCGTCATTCCTCATAAAAAATTCATGCTATTTCATATCTAACAGAATTAATGTCTTGCATCATATCAGATAACATCATTATGACTATGTCCACTGTTTTAGACAAGTTCTTGTCATACTGATGGGATTAAAACTATGTAGATCTGTTGTAACTCCCCTACTTAATGAACTGGTACCATTATAGCCTATTACCATAGTCAGGAATATATCTACATGTTAACAGTTTTTAACATGATTGACAGAGTTTATTGAGACTGTTCTCCTGCATCATTATAGGAAATCAGCTGGTATGTTGTCTGGTCCCCTGTAATTTAACTTTACATTTTTCTTGTAACATGTGGTATCATGCCAGTATTTATATAAGGCATGCTTTAGAGCACTCTAACATATTTCTTTAGAAAAATGACATTTTTTCAGATTCTTTCTGCATTTACATTTAATATATCTCATGGCTGGGCACCCATTTCAACATTTCACATTTAGAATGTTTCCCTTTCAATTTTCTCATAAACAAAGACTATCCCGGGAATTTAGAAACACTGCAGATGTGATTGAGGCCATCCCTACTATGTTTACGGTGTGTGTGTGTGTGTGTGTGTGTGTGTGTGTGTGTGTGTGTGTGTGTGTGTGTGTGTGTGTGTGTGATGATTCCTTAATTCCAGCTAAATAACAGTACATGAACAGCAGCTTAAGTATCCTTCCTACAGCTATAGAGAGGAATGCAGGAAGACAGATTAATAGTACAGTGTGTCCGTGGGGAGATACTCTATGGTGTTCTGCATGATCGTGCATGCACAGTGGCCTCAAAAGAAAGAAGTTATGTGACAGCCTTAAAGGGCCATGATGCTTGCGTGTGGATCTATCTTTTGACTACATTAAAGATTAGAAATGGGAAACAGAAAAGTAATGAAACTGGGGAAGCTATCAGAGGGTAGAACATTAGATAATAATTAAGGAAGGAACAGTATGTAGGCGGGGAAAATTGTTTCTTGGGAGGTGGTCAGGTTCCCATTTTATATATATGCAGAGCAAGTTGGGGAAGGTAGTAAAATAAATAATAAGAAAGCAAGATGGTTAGGGTAAGTAGCAGGACCACACAAACAAACATAGAAGATAGGAAGACTAACAGATGAGGTGCTGACACAATCAGGGATCAGGAAAACAAAGGAGATGGAGGCATCAGACAAGTGGAGGAAAGACAGTAGTGATGAGGAGGACTGGAGAACAAACAGGGGTGGGCAGAGAAACAAAAGGGAGGGAGCACCAGTATGGGGGATACAACTGTGTGTGCATCTGTACCCCCTGCCAGCTGAAAATAGTATCATTATCTATAACCTGAGGTAGACATTATTCCCTCTTTGGCGACGACTCCCCCCACTGTGGGAGATAATCATGGGTGGGAAACAGAAGGTCCCTGGGTTTGTCAGTATGATGTCTAAGAAACTGGCCTTCCTAGTTACATTCCATACTATTTTCTACAAATAATTTTCATTAACACAGTCAGCTTATATTTTGGGCATATTTATGTGATGTTGAATGGTTTATCAATTCAATGCTTGGTAGATAAAACTTCCATAGGCATTGTATTTTCATGTATTTTAACATACTGATTGAGAGTGATTTTACACTTAAGTTAAAGATGATACAATTAACTTTCTAAATTATGAAGAGTATAACCTTGAGATGGAAGCAGAAAGAATTAGCACAATATTTAAATGCTGCAGTCCCTAGCTGGAATTCTTATAATTTGTTCTAACTGTTTTAATTAACATAGTTAATTAATATTTAAGCATATTTATTTGGATGTAATTTACTCAGTTAATGTGTAGTTAGTTAAAATCCCTTATTTGCATAAGTTCTTATTTCTCAATGACTTTTACATGCTAAAGTTTAGTCCGCAAGTCCTTGTGCTGGGTTGTTTTTCAGAGATGGTATATGGTAGATTCCTATAATATTCTTACAATATTATATTCAGTATTAAAGATATTAATTAATGCATTATCAGTTTATTGTCCCAAGTTAATCTCTCTCTCTCTCTCTTTTATATATATATATATATATATATATATATATATATATATATATATATATACACACACATATATATATATATATATACATATATGTATATTTATATATATATATATATATATATATACACATATACATATATATCTGTGTATGTGCATGTATGTCAAAATATTTAAAGTCAAAATATTGAAAAAGAAGCATATTTTATGCAGGCATCCCATGCAACTTATATATATTAACTCCAGGACTGTACAATTATGAAAAATGACAAATTTCATGTTTTAGATATTTTGTGTCAGTAACATCATTTAGATATTCTGAATTTAGATGAAATGAATGTCACCCATATATGCATGTCTATGTCTGTCTATATCTATATACATCTGTCTGTCTATATATCTAAAGCTATCTATGTATCTAACGATCTATCTATCCATCTATCTATCTATCTATCTATCTATCTATCTATCTATCTATCTATCTATCTATCTATCTGTCTATCTATCTATTTTCAATCTACCTCCAGTTTTGCTGCCAAGTTTGCAAAAGTGCTACTATGTAGCGATTGTTGGCAAATGCACCTCAAATTTGCTGTATATTGCAGCCTTTGTATCTTTAGACCTTGATGTTAGATGATTCGAACTCCTCATCTGGCATCACTCATTCAATAAATGCATTCCTTTGCTTTTTGAGGTTCTCTTTAGTATTTCACTAATTAAACCTATGATAAGTCTTAGACTGTACAAATCAAGCCTCTTACCACTACCTTACCACATATAAATCACAAAGCAATGTTTCCCTTCATGTTTGTGTCTATTCCTCCAAATGTACCACAATCTTGGGTTCCCCAATGCTTATCTTTTTGCTTCATCCAGTATTTGAGCATGTGCTAGTGCATGTGTGAAACCCCAAAGACTGTGTTAACATCTCTAATTTTCTTTAAATTATATCATCTTTGTCTTATGTCGCAGTTGTGGCTGTTGATATGCAATATAGGAATGGATGATCACCAAAGTCTGTAAACACACACACACATGCGTGCACACACACACACACATGCATATACACACACACACACACACACACACACACACACACACACACACACACACACACACACACACACACACACACACACACACACACACACACTTGCACACACGCACACTTACACACACGCGCACACACACACACACACACACACACACACACACACACACACACACACACACACACACACACACACACACTCACTGCAGAATCTACCCTGAGTATAGTTATTCCTTATATTCTTGGGACTACCAGGACCATAATGCTTTAACAGCTCCAACCACTGCACCAGTTCAATAGACATTTGAAGTTGCTCCTATTTGAAATAACTAGAACAGACTGCCCATATCTATCAAGCAGAGTACTTACTTATCTAGCAATCTTTAAAACCATCCTGGATGACCAGATGGCTGATCACACACTTTTACTAGAGTATGCAGAGAAAGACTACTTAATAGGGGCATTTTAACCCCCCTCTAGTACTGGCTAATTTAGCTGAGCTTCTTGATGTTTTCTTTGACTTTAAGTTTACTAAGAAACTGTGAACCTACAAATGCACTGTAGTCAAACCCACTACCTGCATTACTTTCACAATATACATTTTTCATGGTGTCCTGTCTGTGAAAAAAAATAATTGGTCTTCTTTGATCTCCTCAGTTTCTCTTATGTGTACCCCCCACCTGTGCCCACAGTATTCTATATGAGTACTTTAATCACACCCACTAATAGTCGACCTGCCCTGATTCTTTGATATTTATATTCAGCAAACCAGTGGATTCCCCCCTTGTCTTACACAACTCCAATTTTCTCAGAGACGTACTGAGAAAACAACACACCCGAATAAAAATATTTCATATTCATTTGCTCAGACTGTAACTAATGTGCCATTCATGTTCTTGAACACTGTTGTACCTAGTGGCTTGTGGGTGCATTTTCCATCCATGAGATTCTTCTCTTCCCTAATCTTATAAAATTTTCAAACAGCTGATTTGTCTTGCTGTAGTCTTTCTAGCCCATTACTCATTGGTACTTAGGTTCATAGGTCATAAGTTCATAAGTTCATAGGTCAGTACAAGGCTATTGGCCTAAGGGCCTACGTAAGCCTAGCCAACAAGATTCCCTGGCTTACGCCACCCAAGAAAGTTATTTTCCTGTGCCACTGTTGAGCAGAGACACAGAAGTGATCCTCGGGGTGTATTTCCTATTTCCCATCCATTCATCAAGATTTTTCTTGAAGAGTGCTAATGAAGAACTTTGTTGACATAGACAGATAGCTTGTTCCAGAGTTTGGGAAGTCTCAGGGACAGGAATCTATCCCTCCAGCATGTCCTGTTTATTGTGGTGACAAGGTTTAGGTCCCTAGAGCATGTAGCTTAGAGGGATTGGGATTTCTTTAGGTGTAGCATGTCCAACAGCTCTGGGTTTGACATAGCTTTGTACGTTAGGCAGAGATCTCCTCAGAGTAGGCAATATGCTACAGAGTAAAGCTGGAGTTTTTTGAGGCGGTCAGTGTAGGGCATTTGTTTGAGGCCAGTAATCCTCTTTGTGAGGTACTTCTGTGGCCTTTCCAGCTCAGCTGCTGCACATGTCTTGTGAGGTACATTCCAAAAGGGGCATTGTACTCTATAATGGGTTTAATGAGTGTCGAGTAGAGGGGAACAATGACCTCTTTTTTCCTGGATGAGAACCCTTTTATGATGAGGTGTGCCATGTAGAAGGACTTCCTGACTACCTTGGTGATGTGACTTTCAAAGGAGAGACTACTGTTCACCTGGGTCCCAAGGTCTCTTATCACGCATTCGGTGTTAAGTAGATTGCTGCCTATGTGGTAGTTCATGGGTACAGAGTTTTTACCAAAGGGGGTGACACTGCACTTTTTGACATTGCGCTTGAGGCCATGGCTCTGACACCAGGCATCTGTCTCAGCGAGGCCCTTCTGTAGGATGTCCACATCATTTGGGGACTTGACTATGGCTCCTAGTTTGCAGTCATCTGCGAACTCCGTTAGCCAGAGGCCTTCTGTGTTAGCTGTGTTATTATCTGATAGCTGTAGTCTGTGTGCTTCTCATTCATTACTGATCACTGAGTTATGGAGTAGTAAAGCAAATGCCATAAACTGATCTTAAATAATGGACCATCTTTTCATCAGTCCTTATTCTGCATTGTCATGTAAAGTAATGCATTCCTGCTTTGTGCAGTAGCTTTAAACAGTCAAGGAATTTGCTGTCATGTTCCATATGTGCCATCAATCAGTTCCCTCACATGGTGCAGCATCTAAAAAAATGTTGCTTTCACCTTGGCTACTAACCTTCTGAATCTCTCTAAAAGGAATTTCTCCAGCTGTTAAATAGAAAGGGGCCCTACAACATCATTTTTCAAACCTTAAATGTGTTTGTATTCAAAGTTGCATTAAATGTCAAGAACTGCATTCAGAAATTTTCCATTAACCATCACGTCATCCCTTTTTTACTTAACTGGTAAATCATTTTTCTTGCAAGTCCAGATTTGTTTGTTCCAACTGATATAATAATATTCCTTTACTATTCACAGCAGAGAGGTAATATCACCACTAAGGTAAAACATTGCACTTCTGAGTTACTGCATTTATTCATGTTGTTTTGGTCATTTCTTTATGAAACATTGCCTGACATAACAGTCACTCAACTAATTCATCCAGGTGTGTCTGTGTACAGCTGACACAAGGTCAACAGTTATCAAACTACAATCCCACTGTATTTATTTAGAAATGTCAGCCTTAACTCCCTAATCTTTCCTCTTATCTTTTATCAGCCTTATTGATGATGCTTTTTCACACATGCTCTCCCTTTGCTGTTAGACCCTCATAAAATATCTTCCCACAGGCATTGATATATATGCAAAGTTTAGCAGTCTCATCCACTTTTACACTATTCTACTCTGACTTTCATTTCTAATACGGTATCCTTGCTTACCTACATAACCCATCCTTTCTATAGGTAAAGGTATGGGCATATACTAGAGTAATGACCACCAAGCCTTTATAAGACTCTCCATGCAACCCAACCCAGTTTGTTTCCCTATACATTGCAGGCATTTATTAGAAGGGATATGTTAGTTTAAAAGTTTCTAGAAGTTATCTGGGGGGCGGGTTGTTAGTTTGGGCATTACTGTCTTTCCTGTCTGTCAAAGCCATGGGGCTAGAACTGGGGTGAATTTCTGATTTCCCATCCATTGGTCAAGGTTATACTTAAATAATGTTAGGGATGGACTCTGCTTCACATGGATGGGAAACCTATTCCAGAGGATGGGGATCCCCTGACACACACAGCTGTCTCATCAAACCATCTTATTTATGTCACAAGCAAACTTTAAATACTCAGATCTAGTGGTTTTGATGATGTTCATTATGACAATATGCAAAAGGTCCATCCAAGCTGGACCCGAGGATGTCTTGTATGCTAGGCATAGATTGTCTCTAAGTAACCAGTAGGAGTATAGAGATAGGGCTTTAGGGTGATCCATGTAGGACAATGTGTTTATACCCTGGATTCTCTTGGTAAGGAACCTTTGTGGGCATTCCAATTGTTGTATATGTCTGGCCAGTACACATTGAAGGGGGAATTACACTGAGTGATGAGTCTGATAAGGGCTGAATAAAGTTGCACTATGACTGACTTGGACCTGGATGCCATACCTGTACTTATATCATGGACAACATAGAAAGATTTTCTTAATACCTTGGCCACATGTTGGTCAAAAGCCAGATTACTGTATACATGTGTTCCTAGATCTCTGACTACCAGGTGAGCTCTTAGGGGTGTCTTATTGATTATGTAATTAGCCTGGGTGGCAGTTTTCCCAAACAACACTGTAATGCATTTCTTGGCATTGAGTTTTAATCTGTGACTTCTGCACCAATCATTTGACTGAGCTACACTCTCTTGTGAGATGTTTCTTTCATGGGGGGATCCTCTGATAGCTCCCAATATACAGTCATCTGTGAACTTGATCAGTCAAAAGCCCTTGACATTAACCTTTAATTCCTTGAAGTAGATGACAAATGGGAGTGGTGCCAGCATGGAGCCATGAGGTACCCTACTGGTGTCCAGTCTCTTAATGGAGGTGGTTTCATCAATCCTGACATCCTGAGTCCTGTCTGTGAACCAGAAGTCAAGCCAGTGAGTAAGATAGGGGTTTAGGCCAAGTCTGGTGAGTTTGTCAACTGTACTCGAGTGGGGTATTTATTGAACACCTAAGACACATCTAGGTAGGTAGTATACACTGTTTTCTCCTCATCCATTACCATGGTGACCTTCTTAAATAAGCTGATTAGGTTTAGTAGGCATGACTTTCCCTTGACAAAGCCAAACTGAGTTGGGTCCAGTGTCTGAAGGTTGTCTGTGTCTTTGTTGATCATTTCCATGATAATTCATTCCTTGGCTTTGCATATTAGACTAGTCAGACTAATAGGGTTGTAGTTTCTAGGATTAGTTGATGGTCCACCCTTGTGAAGTGGAATAACAATTGCAGTTCTGCATTCTCAAGGTACAAAGGCTGTTTTGAGGCTATAGTTGAAAAAGTGACTCAAGTGGTCCTGATAGGTCATGTTTCAAACTGTTTAGGAGGCATCCTTGGAAATTGCCAGGGCCCATTGAGGCTGTATTTTAGGTCTTAGTGACTGCTGTCATGATCTGCTTAATAATTGTTGGGGGGTTATGCTAGAAGGTATTTCATGGGGGGAGGCAGGTGGGAGTGTGGGGTGATGTTTGAACTGAATTCGTCATCAGACAAACTTGCTATGTCACTCTGCTCAGTGAAGGCGGCACCATTGACCACTAATTTGGTACAGTGATGTGTAGTGCCTTTGAGGTTTCAGACATAGCTGCAGAAGGCCTTTTGGTTGTCTTTACCCTGAGAGGCTATCTTGACCTCACAATTGGTCTTGGACTTAATTAGTCCTCTTAATTCCTTGTTTAGTAGTTTAATTAGAGAAGTCCTATCATTATGGGAGTCACTCTTCCTGATTTTAGCCATGACTGTTTTCCTTTTGTTCTTCTTTCAGCTTTTTAGGGGTTGCCACAGCGGAACTCCGGTCCGCTAATGATTGGTAGTAGATTTTTATGGTGTTGAGGTGCCTGCCCGATGCCCAACCTTCAACAAAGGCACGCCCATTCACGCATGTCTTTCAAATGCCACTCAACCGTGGGGACGACATGCAGACTCCACACAGAAGGTGCTCCAGCCGAGAATCAAATGGGAGGCAACAATGCTACCGCTGCACCACTGCGGCTTATTATATGCCCTATTAAGGTTAGTATTCCACCAGGTGGTTTGTTTTTAGAGTTTCTTTTGGGCTTACTTCTTGTAGATACAGCAGTCTCTGTACAACCGTTTACATAGCTGTACGGAGTCTCTGTGCACAATTTCACATAGGTTACTGTGAACCTGGGGTTGGGAAGGGCAATGAATTTTGGCAAACTATCACTTAATAAGATGTAGTTTACTTTCAAATAGTTCCTAATTGTTACAAGGTTTCCTGGGGTTACTGAGTTAATTTTTATTTTGAAAGAGACAGCTTTGTGGTTTGACCTCACCAGTGAGGATGAGACATTAGTGATGGTGGTGGGGTTCAGCGCTCTCCCCTGTGATTACCATGTATAGATGTTTGACTCTCTGGTGAGCATATGCATTATCTGGTCAAGGGTGTTTGTATTATTAAAGTCCAGGAATCATTGTGTCTGCGATTAAGAGGCAGTATATATTTCTCAGGCTATGGAGCTGTAATTAAAATCTAACAGGAATAGCATATTTGATTTAATGGTATTTTCAGTAGGTCCAGGTACGAGCTATTGAATTCTAGGGACATAGATGGTAACCTATAGCTTGCTTGGATACACTATAGGACTCTGTCTATGGTGATTTACACATGGATAAATTTCAGGGCATCATCCTGATTAACCAACCAAAAGTTATGCTTGTTGCTAATATACTTTGACACTCCTCCACCTATTGTCCCTGTCTGTGCAACTGATTGTCTAAATGTGTGGAAAGCACTGGAGCCTTGCACTGCTAGAGTAATTTCTGTGGATTTAAGCCATGAATAATGACACAGATGTCTATATTCTCCAGAGTGAGTAGAGCTTGTAGGGTGTGGAGTTACTTGTTTAGGGTCCTAGCATTGAGCAGTAACACCTTTAGGTTTCTTTGGGTTTTATTTGTTATGTCAGTAGTTTTGTCAGTTTTGTCTTGTCTAAAAAAAGTCTGTAAGGGGGTGGATAAGGTTTTAGCCAATATTCAGAAGCTAAGGGGAGACCAGTGCAGACCATCCTTTGTAAAGGAATGTGATTTGTTAACCATGTCCTCCCATGCTAACAGATATTGCACCCCTGTAAAGATGCCTGAAACTAAGCCTATTATTGAAGTCAATCATCTTTTGTTTGTACTATGGCATCATCGTTGATGAAAGTAGAATGCTGCTCAATCCAAGGCACATACTTACCTGAGACACATATTCAGAATGAGCAACAATATCTCTCATCATATAATCCAGAGAAGTGCATCTCAGGTCATTAATGTCCACATGGCTAGGATATACCTGTGGTATAGTGACATGACTGCATGTGTGCATGCCTCCTGGCTCCAATGCTGACAAATAACTGATACCAGAATCATGGCCTATAACTTTACGCAAAAATAATGCATAATTATAACCTTTGGGAAGACAACAACCTCTGCAAATTACAACATTAATAACACTCCCCTAACAGCAGAACCAGTGATAATGGACTTGAAAACTCAGGATGACAGTAACCTGAACTTTGATCACGGTGTTTCCAATGTAGCCAGAAAATCCCTCTATGTCACACAACTTATAAGTAATGGCATGATATCCATATATAAGGAGATCATAGTCCCATTATACTCAGTCCTCATTAGACAAATATTAGAGTACAGTGCATCCTTTGCCATGTATCTAACCAGGCTTTTGCAATAGCTGGAGTGGTCACAGAGGTTCTTCACTAAAAGAATGCAGGCTATAACTAATATGTCCTATGCAGACCACCTCTAAGCCCTGTCCCTTTACTCGGTCTCCTACAGACTACTGAGGGATGATCCTACAAGGCATGCTCCGATTCAGCCTTGATGGATCTGTTACACATTTGCATAACAAACAACATTATAATTACCAGATCTATGGATCTAAACCTTGTTTGTGACATAAATAAAACATGTTGGAGGGGCAGGTATGTGTCTCAGAGATTACCTTTCTCTGGAACAGACTCCCTAAACACGTGAAACAGATTTCTTTCCTAAACCTATTCAAACACAGTTTGGAGCAATGAATTTTAAATCACAAATTAATCCCTGGCTTGTCGCCTGTGATCCTTAGACAGGTGCAGGTTGTAGATACCCTAAGACACAAGCATATACGAAAGCCATTCTAGCCCATGGACATTGATGATTGGGAAAGCTGGGGGCATGAATGGCTAGGCTTAAAAAGACTCTAAAGCCATTAGCATAGTAATCTCCTTATAATTCTATGATCTTAAGATAAGCAGCCATGTATTTCAGAACCAAGTATAAAAGGCGCGCCAATGTGAATTAATGACACCTCAAAATTCATATAGCCCTTCATGAAGCCTTGGAATATCTGAGGTGGCTGAATTGCCTAGATTGTCTTTCCAGCAAAAAAGCCACGAAGGCAATGGATGAAACTACTGGAACACATTACATGGGTCTAGACCAATGCAAATATGTTTTAACATTTTCAAGTTCCTTAAAAAACAGTTTACAGTACAAATCATTGTCTGCACTAAAAATACAAAAACACAATTTTTGTAGGAAGTAGCCCTGCCATCTCAAACTCTTGCATCTGTAAATGTACTAAATGAGAGATCAAGCAGCGTTGTGATTAAGGAGAAACTTTCTTACTCTCCCATCCCAAGGCCTTACTCTGTTTTGTAGACAGTTTTTGATGAAGCACCTGAATTGGCAAAAGAAAATATTGATAATTCCCAGTGTTTAGCAGGTCTTCCACTCTTACACACACACACACACACACACA
Source organism: Protopterus annectens (assembly GCF_019279795.1). Lineage (NCBI taxonomy): Eukaryota > Metazoa > Chordata > Ceratodontiformes > Protopteridae > Protopterus > Protopterus annectens. Next base: position 214,418,271 of record NC_056744.1, on the reverse strand, counting down.
CACACACACAAAATTATACAGAGTCCTTAAACTACCATGCCAATAAAAAATAACTGACTAAAGTTTCATTTCTTTGTACTAAAGCAAAACGCAAGTTAGGCAGTGACACGTACTTCAGGGTCAAGTTGATAAAATGTTGCCACCATTTAACTTAAATCATAAAAGTCATATTCTGTCCATCTTTGGTGTAGTTGGTCTGCAAGTTTTAGTGGTGAAAGTAGTGATAGTTTTACAATAACAGTCATCAGGTTATATTTTTATAAAAAATCATGACTTCTTAACAATGAGGAGAAAGAGTAAGGTGTATGAATATTTGTTGACTTGCATCACCCCAAAAGATTGAACACAGCTCAGGGTTGTACAACTGACATGTATTAGAATTCAAAACACAGCTCTCTGTAAAGTATAGCAGACTGGTTTGAAATTTACTAAGCTTAGGGCATGCTTTTCACTATTGTAATGTTATGTGTTAGCACGTAAAAGTATGGTGCATTTTTATGGCAATTTCTTTGGAAAAAGATACTGGAAATTCAGGAATTCAGCTGTGTTTGTGAAATCATGTGAAAATATGGTGACAAAGTGCATATTGTGTTGTATTTCTGACAGAATGCCATCTTTGACTGCCATATTTTATATGCAATGGAGGAGTTTGTTTCATCAGCCATCAAGGCTTGTTGCTCATTTGCTACTAGGGAACATTTCAATGTTTCTGGCTTTTACATCAGACTGTCTGTTTCAGTTATATTTATGAGTTTTATCTTAGTTATTGCTTGTATTCAGGGAATGTCTTGTGTTACTGCATGGTTCAAATGCTGTTGTCAGAAAATTAAGTACTGCTTATCTGAATGGAATGGAGATATTTCATAAAATGGATAATGCACTGTTTTACATTACAGACGGGGATAACTCCTCAGTGTTACCAAATACTTTAACACAGTATGACTCTAATGTGATTAGCTGAAGGATATGTTCCATGGAATAATTATTATTTTCCAGAACCTTTCCACTTAAGGTTTTGAAATACTTTGCATATTGACCAAAATACTTACTCTAGCAAACAATGTTTTTCTGATGCTTCTCATATGGACATTGTTATAAATATTACTCATTTAAATTATATGTCTCCAACGTATTGCTTCACTTAACATTCTAAATCCAAGAAAAATTGTCATAAATACTAATCTTAAAGAAACATATGTTGTGTTGTGAAACACAATATATATAAATCTACATATCATCATATATGCTGATTCTCTGCTTATTAATGTTTCTTATCGGAAAAAGTATGTTTAATTCTAGTTATCTTAAAAGTTTAGCGTTCGGAAACAAGAATAAATAGTAAATGCTGAGTGAAGTGAGATCCATTAACAGGTTATGGAAGCTTCTGGTCAAGGCACTGGCTAGATTCTTGCCATACAAGAATATCATATCTGTTCAGGGAGAAAGGTTACCTTATGATTTTCATCTAACATTAAATGAGGTATAGAATTGCTGCTAAAATAGAATACGCAATTTAAAAAGTCATCTGAAACACTTCAGACTGGAAACTGTGATTACAATGCCACTAAATGGTCTGAGTAAATCATTCCACAGCATTTCTTAGTCTCCTTTTAGGCTGTTTTCTAAAATATTGTCATTATAGCCCATTTGGTTATAATATTTAAGAGTATTATGACAAATGTTCCTGATACATTTTTCCCACATAAAAACAAGAACACTTAGTGCAGCTACTTAAATAAACAAGGTCCTTTGTACAACAGTCTGCATAAAGAGAAAACTCACAGAGTCTCCCTGTTATAGGGTATATAAACTTATCAGCATTGACATCTATATAACTGCAAAAATTGTAAGATCTGCAGGCATAAGTACCTGCTCGTTGTGACATCAGTCTAACACATGGGCCCATATTATTCTTATAACAAAGCAGACACATTTTTTATTTTTAAAAACAGACTTTGGTTCAACACCAACTAGTTCCTTTATATGCTTATCGGCCATTAACATGTTCCAGTTCTTTCTAAAGATATCACAAATGACATTCACATCAGAAGAATAAAATAGAGGTACCCCTATCTTAGGTTAATCAGACTTAGCCAGGTTATTATTATTATTTAACACAGAATGACCGAGTGCTGAAAAATACAGTCTCCCTATCCCATGTCTATCTATGCTCTAACTAGTCAGGGACACATTCATATCAGAATCTCCTAGACTTTCATATCTCTTCTAAAATTAGACAGATGGTGAACAAAATCACTGTCATCACAAATCAGTCTAGATATCCACACCCCTTGGCTTTTAAATATAGAGAGGTGAATCATTCTTTAAATAATCATAAAGCTGTTATGTAAAATACATGCAATATGCCACAATCCTATAACTCACTGTACACATTACAAAACAATGGCATCTATCTCCTTCTTACTAAGCACAGAGTGATGATTTTGGCAGCAGTTTATTATTTGGGACAAATTTTCCTGCAAGATGGCTAAGGGAGTAATTCTTTTATTAAAGAAAGGACCTTGGGTATAGTTATTAGTTAAACGTATACAGAGATAGATAGATAGATAGATAGATAGATAGATAGATAGATAGATAGATAGATAGATAGATAGATAGAGAGTGTGATAGTAATCAGGGAGATATGAACATAGCTCCACAATCATGGCTTTTATGGTAATTATTTTCCCAAATCATTTGGGTGTTTAGTTATGCATGACAGTTAGATGTCACAATAATTTATATCTTGATCTAGTATGATGTAATTAATTTTACTAAATTCAGTTGTTCAATCATTATTTAATATTTTGCTAGCTTATCAGTGACTGATATTATACAAAACAATTTTTGCATATACTTTAGTATGCTAAAGACCATCAGTTGTACTGATGCTGTGCTGGCAAACTTTAAAGGATATATATATATATATATATATACATATATATATATATATACATATGCAGCATTTTTTACAGACTGTTGTCCCAGTTTTATCATATGTGGTCTGTATGAAAAATCTGTTTTTTAACATTCATTTAACATAAAAAGAGCAGTACTTTTCCCTTTTAGTTATCAGTACAGTAATCCTTTTTCCCTAAAGTAATTTTAAAATGCCCTGTTTGTAAATTGTTAGTCTCAGTATGATTAAACTGTGGTAACAAATCATTCCTTGCCAGATCTTAAATTTCTGTTACATTAATGTAAAATATTGTCACTAGTTTCACTTTGTTTAATATGTGGTGACAAGTGATGAAAATACTTCTCAGCAGTAAATCTATCCAAGCACATTTTTTAAGCTACATAAGTTGAATTATGGTCATAATTTACTCCTGATTTGTGATGACAGCTGTCATACCTTAAGATGCTATTGATGTTTTTAGAAATTATAGCAGAAGGCAGCTCACGGAATTGTGTTTATGAATACCTGATGCTCAATGCAAAAGCAAATGTCTGCACAGATTTCCAGAATGCTTGCAGTTTGAATTGATCTGACCTGAAAGTATACTCCTTCCTTATTTTCCACATAATGCAATTTAAAGCAAATTAAATCAGAATAAAATAACCCCATGTCAGAAGACCAGATAAGAAAGTTCTTAGCAAAGATACACTACGTCCTTCGCTGTCAGCCTAGACCTATTTCTTTTTATTTAGATGCTATCTAAATCTACTTACCTAGATTAGCAAGCAAGTATAAACAGTAAAATAAAGTAAACACGAGCATATTGAATTAATCCAGTATCAGTCACTGTGTTTTATTTTATAAATCCAGCATCCCCGATGACAAGAATTTGACATAAGAAGATATAAAGGACAGCTATAACAGAATCTGTTGGCCTGCTGACTATTAAGGATTTTAATCTATGCTGTTAGCAAGACAGGTTTGACTAGATGTCAAGGAGCTATAAAATCAGCTTAATTGGGTCAAATTGAGCTTTTGCAGACCTGCTGCCTCTACTCGAGAGTGGTAGGTTCAATCTGTTGTGCAAAACCTCACTCATCATTCTCTTTCGGCTTTTCCCGTTAGGGGTCGCCACAGCGGATCATCTCTTTCCATTTCTTCCTATCCTCTGCATCTTGCTCTGTCACACCAACCGCCTGCATGTCCTCTCTCACCACGTCCATAAACCTTATCTTAGGCCTTCCTCTATTCCTCTTACCTGGCAGCTCCATCCTTAGCATCTTTTTCCCAATATACCCATCATCCCTCCTCAGCACATGTCCAAACCAACGCAATCTCGTCTCTCTTGCTTTGTCTCCAAACTGTCCAACATGAGCTGACCCTCTAATATACCGATTCCTAATCCTATCCATCCTAGTCACACCGATTGCAAATCTTAACATCTTTAACTCTGCCACATCCAGCTCTGACTCCTGCCTTTTTGTCAATGCCACTGTCTCCAACCCATATAACATAGCTGGTCTCACTACACTCTTGTAGACCTTCCCTTTCACTCTTACGGATACCCGTCTGTCACAAATCACTCCTGACACTCTTCTCCACCCATTCCACCCTGCCTGTACTCTCTTCTTCACCTCTCTACCACATTCACCATTACTCTGAACTGTTGATCCCAAGTACTTAAACTCGTCCACCTTTACCAACTCTACTCCCTGCATCCTCACCATTCCTCTACCCTCCCTCTCATTTACACACATATATTCTGTCTTAGCCCTGCTGACCCTCATTCCTCTGCTCTCTAGAGCATATCTCCACCTCTCCAGAGTCTCCTCAACCTGATTCCTACTCTCACTACAGATCACAATGTCATCTGCAAACATCATAGTCCACGGGGCCTCCTGTCTGATCTCATCTGTCAACCTGTCCATCACCACTGCAAATAAGAAAGGACTCAGAGCTGATCCTTGATGTAATCCCACCTCCACCTTAAACGGATCTGTCACTCCCACTGCAGTCCTCACCACTGTCACACTACCCTCGTACATATCCTGTACCACTCTTACGTGCTTCTCTGCCACTCCCGACTTCCTCATACAATACCACAACTCTTCTCTAGGCACCCTGTCATATGCTTTCTCCAAGTCTACAAAGACGCAATGCAACTCCTTCTGACCTTCTCTGTATTTCTCCATCAACACTCTCAGAGCAAACATTGCATCTGTAGTGCTCTTTCCTGGCATGAAACCATACTGCTGATCACTAATCATCACCTCCCTTCTTAACCTTGCTTCCACTACTCTTTCCCATAACTTCAAGCTGTGACTAATCAGTTTTATCCCTCTGTAGTTACTGCAGCTCTGCACATCACCCTTATTCTTAAAGATAGGTACCAAAACACTTTTCTCCACTCCTCAGGCATCCTCTGACTTTCCAAAATTTCATTAAACAATCTAGTTAGAAATTCCACTGCCATTTCTCCTAAGCACCTCCATGCTTCCATTGGTATGTCATCTGGGCCAACAGTCTTTCCATTCTTCATCCTCTTCATAGCTGCCCTTACTTCCTCCTTGCTAATCTGTTTCACTTCCTGATTCACTATCCCCACATCATCCAACCTTCTCTCTCTCTCATTCTCTTCATTCATCAGCCTCTCAAAATACTCTTTCCATCTACTCAACACACTCTCCTCTCTTGTGAGTACCTTTCCCTCACTATCCTTTATCACCCTTACATGCTGCACATCTTTCCCAGCTCTGTCCCTCTGTCTAGCTAATCGGTACAGGTCCTTTTCTCCCTCTTTAGTGTCCAATCTCTCGTACAACTCTCCATATGCCCTATCCTTAGCTTTTGCCACCTCTCTCTTTGCCATGCCTCATCTCCTTATACTCATGTCTACTTTCTTCATCTCTTTGACAATCCCACTTCTTCTTCGCCAGCCTCTTCCTCTGTATACTCTCCTGTACTTCCTCATTCCACCACCAGGTCTCCTTGTCCTCCTTCCTCTGTCCAGATGTCACACCAAGCACCTTTCTAGCAGTCACCCTTACTAGTTCTGCTGTAGTTACCCAGCTATTCGGTAACTCTCCACTGCCTCCCAGTGCCTGTCTTAACTCTTCCCTAAACTCCACTTCACAATCACCCTTTTTAACTTCCACCATTTAATCCTTGGCACAGCTTTCACATTCCTCCTCCTCTTCTTGATCACCAACGTCATTCTACATACCACTAATCTATGCTGCTTAACTACACTTTCACCTGCCACCACTTTACAGTCTCCAATCTCCTTAAGACTGGCCCTCCTACATAGTATATAATCAACTTGTGAGCATTTTCCTCCACTCTTGTCGTCACCCTATGCTCCACCCTCTTCTTAAAATACGTATTCACCACAGCCATGTCCATCCTTTTCAAAATCCACAATCATCTGACCTTCTGCATTCCTCTCCTTAACACCATACCTACCCATCACTTCCTCATCCCTCTGTTCACTTCACCAACATGCCCATTAAAGTCCGCTCCAATCACTAGTCTCTCACCCTTGGGTACACTCACCACAACTTCATCCAACTCACTCCAAAATTTCTCTTTCTCTTCCATCGCACACCCAACTTGAGGAGCATATGCACTAACAACATTCATCATTACACCATCAATTTCGAGCTTCATAAACATCACTCGGTCAGACACTCTCTTCACGTCTAAAACACTCTTGGCATATTGTTCCTTTAGTATAACCCCTACCCCATTTCTCCTGCCATCCACACCATGATAAAACAATTTGAACCCATTTCCTAAACACCTGGCCTTAGCTGCCTTCCATCTGGTCTCTTGCACACAATATATCAACCTTCCTTCTCTCCATCATATCAGCTAGCTCTCTTCCTATACCAGTCATACTGCCAACATTCAAAGTTCCTACCCTCACTGCTACACTCCTAACCTTCCTCCTATCTTCCTGCCTTTGGGCACGCCCTCCTCTTCTCCTTCGGCCAACAGTAGCCCAATTTCCGCCAGCACCCTGTTGGCTAACAGTACTAGTGGCGGTCGTTGTTAACCCGGGCCTCGACCGAACCGGTATGCAATTATGAAAAGTTCTCCGCATCAGTAATTTTTGGCAGAAGTTTTACGCCGGATGCCCTTCCTGACGCAACCCTCCCCATTTATCCGGGCTTGGGACCGGCACAAAGAAATGCACTGGCTTGTGCATCCCCAGTGGCTGGGTTGTGCAAAACCTCACTATGGATGCTTAAGGATTCATGATTAGCTAGTGAAAAATACTTTTTAGCAGTGTCTTTCATATGTATATCTGATAGTATATGCACAGAAGGATATATTTATTTAGTCTCCACTACACATTATTGAGATGAAATTGTTTGATCATCAATAGTCCATAGAAAAAGTAAAGACAAACACTATAACACTGAACAATGTTTCCCATAGGAAATTACTGGTGGTGCGATTTCTAATTGTGCGCCAATAATGCTTTACATCTTTAGGAAGATTTCTCCCTTCTTTGAGTTGTTGCCATGCAGACTTGTTATATATTAGCTTGTTCATTGAGTGGAGTTTTTTCCGCACATTGGTGGTGGAGGCTTGCCCCTCTACAAAAAACAAGAAACAAGGGTGTTTTCACCCTTTTGTAGTCCCTGTCATTTTGTTCATCATTTCAGAATATTGGCTTTCAGGAAGTCAGCATTTTATAGTAGAACCTTTTATTTCAACATCCATTTGCACCTCCAATGAAAGAAAATCATATGATAAACATACTGTTATGAGCACTATGATGAGATGACCTCTCACCACATCTGCTCACAATTGAACCTATTCTTCCTTGATAAGGAGAATTCTGCTGATTATTTGGACTGTTATGTGACAAAGAACCAAGCTAAGGGGAGAAGGACAATTGGGGGGATCGAAGTCTGATGCTGAAATCAGCTACTGACCCTGGAAGTCATCAGGCTTGGGCCACAAAAAAAGTCAATCATCTAAATGCATGTGTCCTCTGTAAATGCCTCCTTTAATTATAAGTAGAGCATATTTTGGAACGTGATGAATTTGTTAAAGCATCAATATTCCAACCACATTCTGATTAATACAGCTATGGAAAGCTACTGATTGGGGTACTATTGTCAAAAGCAAATCCTTCAACAGTGTCAACATTGATTATGCATAGCTGCAGGGATACAGAGTGTGCAATCCCCTTCTGATAGATTTTCATAGATCTGGTGTCAGTGTCTCAACAGGTAGCCCACTCCCCTTTGGTGCTAGAATATGTTATATTCCACCAATGAGATATGTGGATTAATTTTCTAGTACTGAAACTGCAGTGAATTATAAGGGGGTGCTGCACTTCTGAGTATGCCATCCTTTAGATGAAACATTAACTGAGGTCCCATCTCAGGTGGCTGTAAAAAACAACTCACAAATCACTCTCACAAGTATGGCAATGGTGCAGGGCCAAAACTCCAAATCTCAAAAGCAAAAATAGCCAGCACTTCACATCAGCAATACATTACACTTTATTAGTAGTATTGCAGGAAGCACAGCTGAAAGCTCCATGGTATATGTGTACATTGGATGTTAAAGCACTACATACAAATATTCCGCAATGGGCCGATTTATTGGCTATTGAGTTTTGATTGGAAAAGATTCTTTTATACAGACCTGGGTTCAATAATTTACCAATTTGTTTAGTTGAACATGTTTTGACCAAGAGTTTGTTTTATTTCAATGGCGATTGCTTTTTGCAATTGAAAGGCACAACCATGAGAGCATCATTTGTGCCTATATATATATATGCAGATCTATTCATGATTTATGTGGAAGAAGAAATTATGTGATGCTAGTCACAACATTTTTTTAGAAGAAATAGATATATGGAGCCGTTACCTTGATGATTGTTGGATGGTATGGAAATCTGATATCACTTGTTTGCAAGAGTTTGTACAATATTTGAATGACAAAATAGTGGAAGGTTACAATTCAGTTTGACCTATAATCTAACTCAGATTTCCTTTTTGGATGTTAAGGTGGTCAAAAAGAGTGGAGGCACTTTGTCCACTTTTTTGTTTTGGAAAGAATGTCATTATAATTCTTTTTCAGATGCCACCAGCTGTCATCCATCAACCATTATTAGAAATATTCTTAAATCCCAATTTTTAAGGGTTAAAAGGGTCTGCTTCTCTGTTGAGGAGTAAGATAAACATAATGTTGAATTGACAGCAAGATTTCAGTTTAGAGGCTATAAAATGGATAACATCTCTTGGGCACACAATTTTTGCTAGCTCAGTGGATAGACCATATTATATTATAGAGAGAAAGAGAGAATTACATTATAGAAAGAAATTAAAGTTGGGAGTTCAAATCCATATGATTACAAGTTTTGGAAGTAACACCACAGCTTTTTATAATTTAATTAATAAATATTGGGGTACACTCTTGTCTGATAACAGGTTAGCACAGCTGTTAACTACACATTGTGCATTTCCGTATAGATGAGGGAAAACTATTGGTAATTATTTTAATCATTTTAAAAAAGCTTTTTGCTTTATTTCTTATGTGCAACATTCAGTTGAAGGGGCACAACTAATGGGTTGTTTTCCTTGCAGACATTGTTCAGCTTGCAAGTTTATCATGAAAATAAAACAATTTTCATCTTCGAATAACTCACATGTATTTGATATTCATTACATGGATACTTGTTGAAAAGGTAACATATTTAGCTGAATGTAGTTGTTCTGCTTTCCAATATAGGTCAAACTTCTAGACAATTTAAAATTAGGATTTTTGTACATTTTAGTGATATTAGGAATTGTCGTACATCTAGTGCTTTGTACAAACATACTCTTAAGCATCTGCTGCTTCATTTAGATTTACTGATATTGATCAGGTTTGCTTTAAGGGGTTGAATAAGCTGGGGTTGGCATGAATTACTTAATAAAAAGGAATGGAGTTGGATTATTACTTTGGGCATTTTGTTTTCTCCAGGACTGAATGATGTATTATGATTGGTCTTTTAAATTGAGGGTGGGGGGTGAGTTTATGTATTTGTACTGCACTGTGGAATGATTCATTTTTACTCCTTTTTTGGCACTGATGGCCTTTGGCCTAAACTGGTTTGCCTTATATTACATGTCATTACATGTTTTTACATGTTTTAAGAATACTAATAATAAAATGTAATGTATTGCCGATGTGGAGTGCTGACCATTTTCTGGCAGTAAAAAACCCCATGGCACTTATCAAAATAAGAGGAGAAAAATTACCCCAGTGCTCTGGCAAAATTTAGATTAGTCAGTATGAATATTACCTCAAGTCTTCCTTGAACAGAGAGAACTGGCTAAGTGGGAGTAACACAGTCAATAAAGAGCAAATAAAAATAAAATAAAATTCCAGTCCCATATTCCACTAAAGAAGAAAGTTTACTTTTTTAGTAAATAACAGTCTTATATGGCACTCCACCTTCTGTCCCTATACTCCCTACCCCAATTTCAGTAATGGCTTGCTGCAAGTTTCCATTCTCGGCCCCCTACTCTTTGATATTTTTTTTCATGACCTTCACACATCCTACCAACAAACCTTGTAATACAACACTTGAATTCGAATTTTGTGTGCTCCTCTGAAATCCCAGTATACCTGCTAAACATTATACAAGTTGCCTTTAACTTTATTGAAAGCTGGCTACATTACAGCTAAGTGCTGCTCATTCCACCCCCCTCCAAAAGTGAAAAAACTCAGCAAATTGTTTTTCTTCCCTAAATATCATACCTACAAATATTAAATAAATAAACAAATAAATAAACTTCAAAATCTCTTCTCTGAACAATACTGAAATCAAAATTGTCACTCACACAAAACTGCAAGGACTGATGTCCCTGTTCCATACCATGATGGTAATTCTCAAATTGCATATCCTCTAGCACCCTCTTCTGCTTAACTATTAGAGTCATATCTCTCCCGATAACTACTTAATATCTTTGTAATGAGATTCTATCATGAAGAATCTTCAGGTTCCTTTATAAACTAAGCTCAAAGAACATTAAAACAAGGTCACAAGATTTTCAGCAAGTAAACCTGACCAGACCTACCAGTGTTCAGTTCTAAAACCCTAAGCTAGCTTGAACATACCTAACATCTGGCTTACACTCCACAAAATAATGCATTAACCATTTGACTACTTAATGCATTAACCATTTGACTACTGAGCGTTTAGCTCCATTCTCCATTGCTATTTTGCATGCTGACCTTTGAAAAAATAATAAGTTACTCCTTGAAATCTACAAATGTTGAAAACAGTAGTACTTAGTCTATACTACAATTGTTTGGCTAAAACGTGGAACACAGCTCCTATTTCAGTTAGGTATATATCTCACCTTCATCACTTCAAGCCTGTACTAAAAGAATTCCTCTCTCACTCTTGGCTCTATTCCTGTTCCATACCATGATGGTAATTCTCAAATTGCATATCCTCTATTACCTCTTTCTGCTTAACTCTTAACTTCATATCTCTCCAGACAACTATTTAATATCTCTAATGATTCTCCATTTTGTAGTATTACAATAAATTATCTTTATTCATCCCTTATTGAGCTCTCTATAACTCCTCTGATGTATAGCTCATCTCTTGTATGACTTTTATGTCTAATTCTATCTTACCTAATGTCATTTCATCATCCATTTCCCTTCCACTTATATCTTACTTCTGATACATTGCTGTTGCACCTCATATCCTCAGTATATATGTATTTATGCTACATTCCTGGTCTTCACTCTTACATTCCTTCTCCATCTATTTCCACATATTCTCTTGCTTACATTACTTTCCTGTCATTCTGTCTTGCCTTCCTATGTCTATTCCCACTCGACATTCCATATCTAGTTTCCATGTAGCTTATATATATTTTTTAAGTCTAATAACTTGACAAACTTATATTTGACCTCTACACAGCACTGTTTATGTCATTTGCAAATGGGTCAATTTGTATTTTGTTTTCGTAAGTTTCTCTGCCATTTATACATAATGCTTTATCCACATTCTAATAATTTACATCTATATTGACATCTCAGTACATCTGCTCCTACTGCACATGTTTAGGCTACTGTAATTGTCACTGTGTGTATAGAAAGATAGACATATAATATTTTCCTATTTGCATGTTTATGTCTCAATGTAAATGTATCTGTGAACCTTTTCTCCCCAGGCCTCCACTAAAAATTGGTATCTGTGAACAGGCTTCCATTTTAAACAAGTAAATAACTAAATAAACAATTAATAAATAAATTAATATATTTTTGTAACAGAGTACTACTGTTTTTGAGAAATAATATATACATTTTTGTTATACCTTGATGTTAAGTCCTATACAATCTGACTGATAAACCCATAATCAGTTGCATCATGCACTATATGCTTTGACTGATAAAAAACACAGTCAATTGGGCTACTCTTATTTAGATAATTCTGTGACTGTGCTACACTTACAGTCAAGATGATGGAAAGATTATATGCCACGGTTACCTTTGGCAGGGGACTAGAGAAGGTTGTTTGATCAAACCAATGTATTTTTCTTTTTACTTGGAGCCTTTGGCAAGGTTATTCACTCATTCACACCTTCAACTCGAATTACAATGATTATTCCTTTATGCCTGCAGGACAAATAGTGTGGGTTACTTTGCCCTATTCAAGCCCAAAGTGCTTGAAGGGCTTAGTCACAGGACTGAATTTGCAGTATTCAGTGCAGTGGTGTTACTATTTAACAGCTGGGAAACAAAATGCGAGTACAGGGAGGTTTTTAGGCAGATGGTTTTAGAGGCTAACAAAACCCCTGGGCTAAACAAGCACATTTCCCTGACACCAGTTTTAAAACTTAGGGCTGCCAGATTATGAATAGGATGTTTGTTTTTATCATGTGAAAGAAAATATTTTTATTTTCTTATTTTAACATGGATTTTTTTAGATATTTCCTTAAATGTGTTGTATATGCCCATGGGTCTGGAATTAAAGTACTTAGTATTAATAATTTTGATGCTCCTTTAATTCCTGAAATAGTATTTTAGTTATTATATTTTAACTAATGTTTATTCCAGCTTCTTAATTTAGATTATATATAGTACGAGTGAGTTTTTCTTGTAATAATAATCTGAATGGGTTTTTAATTGTATATTTTATTAAACTCTCAATTTGATTGGTGGTTCTTTTATTTATTAAGTATTTAAACAAGTTCTTGGTTAACTGGATTCTGCATCTGATGAAGTCTGCAGTGGAGATGAAAATGCAGTGAATCCATTAAGGCATTTATGCGAGTGTGTTTAATAAAGTTTACTTCACAATTTTGTGGTTGGTTTTGGTCCTTGCTAGTGCCTTTGTTTGCTTTTTAGTACGTAACATTTCAAAGTCAGTACTTAACTGCAAGCAACACTACGCTGGACTATATCAGAATCAATACCACTTTTGTGACAGTAAAGAATATTTAAGAGTGTCTATGGTCCTGTGAGAGACTTAATCATTGCAATATTCTTTGACAAGTATGATTTATGCATTTTTGCAATAGTTTGATTCAGTTCATCCTCAATAGACCTTCAATAGCCAATTCATAGTAAAGCCATCTGAAGTGTACTATGACAGTGACTCGTGCAGATGGGTTGCAAGAGATGACAGTTTTCAAATAAAACATGCCTAGCAAAGCAAAATTAAAAATTCTTGTTATATGTTTTTTATTAACTAACCACTCCGCTTTCCCCACCCAGCATGCTTGATGTTTACGTCCAAGGGCAGTTCTATTTGGCCACACCCCCTTAAGAAGCATATCAACAAGCATCTTCCCACCTGGCATGGGCATGCTCATCCTTTCCCTGCTACTCTGTCAGTCACCCGAGATGTTAATCAAACCCGATCGGCTGGGCCATAGTGCTTCACTCTATACCACCTTAGTGTAAAAGTTATTTTATCAAAATTTTACTGAAAGTAGTAGTTTCACCAGATAGAAAACATAGATGGTTCACTTACTGACTCAAAAAAAAATATTGCTGCATGATGACTTTCAAACTTTAAATAGTCTTAATACAGCTCAGCCACAAGTACTTCATTTTATCAAAGACTGGCTTTTTGTGTCAATAAGATTAAGGGGAAAACCTAATTTATTACTAGTTTTGCTGTGAAATATTTACAGTTTCCAAAAGAATGTTTAGCATCTTATAATTAACAATAAGATATTGAAGTGCTTTGCAGTGAAAATGGGCCACGTAAAGGCCAACTGCAGCACTACCAGAATTAATGTAACAACTAATAATCGGATTTCAAAAACAAATATTCCTCTACTATTGTTATGCAGATTATTTATATTGCTTGCTTTTGTGAAAACATCCAACTTTTGTAAGTTCATTGCTTAGAGCACTCAAAGAGATTTGCAAGGAAAGGCAGTGGACAAAAGAACAAAAATATGGGTCAATAACAGAGAAGAAAAAAACAGTAAAAGTGGGGGTTACTTTTGGCAGCTGCTATGATATGCTACTAATGCCAGGAAATGTAATACATTTTCTCTGGACATATTTACACAGGCTTTTTATGATTCAACAAGATTATGGAAGATGTACCCAGTGGTAGCCCCAACATGTTACATCTTTAAAATAGGGATAGGGGAGCATAACTTTTGCTTTTGCAAGAGCCTTAATGCATATAAATTGGAGTTTCCAGGGTGTGTTGTGCTTATATATTTGCTTTATTATTTATATATTTGCTTTATTGTTTCTGTCCTTTGTTGTTGTCTACTGTTTGTTTCTCAGGGTAGCTCAGAAGCTAGTTTCAGGTGGGGGGTTGTTGAGCCAGCCAATTTTAGCTGCTAGTCATTGCCTGAGGTGGATTTTCTGTGTTGCACTTCCAGTATAAACTGCATTTCTGTGAATCTGTGTAGAGCTGATATAACAGATCTAAATTCTCCTGGCTGTGTGCAGAGTTGGAATCTATTACCATCTGATATGCCAAACTGAAAAGTACACTTTTTTGCAACTCAATTTGCACTGTGCTGTATTTATTTATTTTCTTTATTTACATATTTGTTTTATTGTTTCTCTCCTTTGTTGTTGTCTACTGTTTTCTTCCCGTCCTCTGTCCCAAGTGTTGTTGTTGTCTTAAAACTGGTGGCTTTGGATTTGCCTGCCCATGCTGTAAATCTTATTTTGGTCACTGCTCCCAGTCTAATCTCATTTGATCACTCAACATAGTGCAGTGAGATTATTTTGGTAGGACTACCCCCTTGCTTCTTTGACTCTGAACACTCTTCCCTGTCCTGTCTCATCAGCTCAGTGTACTAAGCAGGGAGAGCATTTGGACAGGTCAAACCCCTTAGTTCCCTAATCATGAACTATCTTCTGTTTCGTCCCTCTCCACTTTAAAACATCCTTACACTTTATTCAATTGCTTTTACTTACTGTAATTGTACTCTTCATACTTTATTACCTTATTTTTGCTGTTTGCTCTTGTGTTCAAAATTTTTTTTCTGCTGCATTTATTACTACTTGTTAGTAGCCTAATTACATTTATCTGTTATTCTAAGCATTTTAAGCTTTGGTCTTAGCACTTGTGCTTCAGGCCAGTTACTTTACATTTAAGAAGGTTCTTGTGGTCTACACTCTTGTGGATGAACCCTTAACAAAACCCTCTCTCCATAAGTCTGCCCAAGCATTCAGAACACTATGTCTGGACAATTCCCATCACTTTCTCCTGCTAGCCTAGTCGACATGGGCATACTGAGACAGTGTAGCAACTGCCTCATGTTTACTGACAACCCTCTTCGCCTAACACATAATTCTTCCACCTGCAAGAATTGTATGTACATCAGTAAACTGGAGTCCATGGTCTCTTGCACCATAGTCAGTAATCCTTACAAAAGGGGGATTGCCAACACAAACACCACACCACTCACATCACAGAGCCAAGCATAACACACACCTATGCAAAGATCCTCAATAAAAACTTACCTAAACAGCAGAGACCTCCAAAACACACTCACAAACATTCCACACACAACACCAAACATCACACACAGCAGACAACACACCAGTGTCTCACAAACACAGCCCATAAGGCAAAACAATAAACCATCACAGCCCACAAGACATAACAATAAACCAAACACATTAGTCATTGGTGACTCACTTGTGAGATACACAGATATCCCCTCACCAGGCTTGACAAGAAGAAGGTCATGGTCAATTGTCTGTCTGGTGCCAGAATCCACCACATCATGCACGCGCTTAAGTCTCTGCACAACAAAAACAAGTATGACTCTGTCATTGTACATGTTGGTGTGAATGACTTAAGACATACCTCCCTGGACTATATAAAGAGAGACATGATTGAGCTCTCAGAGTATGTGTCCTGGGCAGGTATGACCCTAGCACTAAGCAGGATCCTGTCTTCACCAAGAATGATACCTCAATGCCAACAAAAATTAATTTACTTCAGCAATTAGCTTAGTTTCTGGTGTCATTCCAAGGGGATCCAGTATCTGTATGCCTGGGATGACATGGTCGACAGGCCTCAATGATTTGCCAGAGATGGCCTTCACCTGGCCAAGGCTCTCACTTCCCCCATTGTGCCTTTTTTAGGCAATGTCCCAAAGACAAACCTTCCAACATAAAAGATCTGTCAAAAAGCAAATTGAAGGCCATGCTACTTAATGCTAGGAGCCTAAACCTGAAACTGTACTCACTGGAAACCCTCCTTGCACTAGAAGATGCTGATGTCTGTGCAGTAATCTTTGTTCAGGGCTGCAGACAGTACCCCTGCCTTACCAGGCTATACCTCATTCCGCACATTCCAACCCCAAAATGAGGTCAGGAAGACTAAGGGTAGTGGAGTCTCTATCTTCATCAAGGACAGGCACACCTCCAGACTGGTTTGCCGGCATGACACACTGGAGCTATTCCAGATACAACTGACAGTTGGCAAAACACACATCCAAGTTATAGCTAGCTATAGACCCCCCTCCATGACTCAGGACACCTAATCCTCTTACCTGGATCTACTAGACTCCATCAAGGTACCCCCTAACACCCTGATCCTTGGTGACTTCAACTACCCTACCATAGACTGGGTGAACCATTCTTGCAATAATACCTATCTCAACGATTCTTCAACTTCATCAATTCTAATGCAATAGACCGTCTTGTCTCATCCTCCACAAAGGGGGATAACATTCTGGACTTGGTTCTTAACAACATGGGTGACTGCTGCACCACTCCCATAGTATGTCCTTTCCTGGTTAGATCAGATTATTGGACTGACTCATTCGAAGTTTCTATCCCACCCAACCCCCCACAGCTGAAATCAAGCTAAAAACTTCTCAAAAGCTGACTACAACCTCCTAAGGGAGACTATCTGTAGCTTCACACCACCACCTGCCCCCAAAGATGCAGATATCTATGCTGAACAAGTACATAAATGCAGTTTAAAAGCACATGTACAACTGCATGGACTCAGCCATACCCAATAGAACTAAAACCTGTTCCTCAAGGAAACACAAACCTATTTGGTGGACATCCTCTATCAATAGGCTTTACAACAAAAGGAAGAAACTGTTATCCAAGAGTAAAAAGGAATAAATTCCAAATTGGAAAAACTCCCTCCTTAGCTTCAACAAGCAAATTAGATTACTAGTGAAAGCCTCCAATGCCAATTATGAATCAAAACTAGCCTCCATAACAAAGGGAAACCATAAAGTCGTCTTCAGTTATATCAGGAACCTCCGTGGCAAAGCCCAGGTTTGTTCTGAATTAGTACTTAACACTATCACTTATACTGATTCTATTGACATAGCCAACCTGCTAGTAGATAGATTCAGCACAAACTTCACCCCCCCCCCAAGGCCTCTTCAACATCCCCAATACTTGTCCTGCACCTCTAATCTCCATAGATCAAGTATTGCAGACCCTATCCAAGGCAAAAAACCCAGCTTTCATGGGACCTGTTAGTATCCCAGGATGTATTCTGCACCATCTCCAGCATGAACTGGCTTTGCCATTGGGCACCTTATTCAACCAAAGCCTAAGTACTGGCTTCATTCCAGCAGAGTGGAGAACCACCATTGTCATCCCCTTGTACAAAGGTCGTGCCACTACTGACCCTAGAAACTATTGCCCCATTAGCTTGACAAGTCTGATCTGTAAAGCTATGGAGCGTATTATTATGGATCTCATAAACAAGGACATAAGCAATCTCCAAGCACTTGACCCCACCCAGTTCAGATTCGTCAAGGGCAGATCTTGCCTGTTGAACCTGGTTGACTGCTTTGAGACTGTCACCAAGACCCTGTTTAAGGGAATATCAGTACATACAGCTTACCTTGACTTGGCCAAGGCCTTTGACACAATCCCCCACATGGGCATCATTGAAGAGCTAACACAACTTGGCATAAATCCCTGTCTCATCAGGTGGGTAGCTAACTGGCTCAACGACAGAACCCTCAAAGTCAGAATAGGCACCTCCACCTCCGCTATCAGACTTGTCACTAGTGGAGTTCCCTAGGGATTGGTCCTGGGACCCCTAATGTTTGGCATCTATTTCTCGGAGGTACAGGCAAAGACAAAAGGCCTGTGGTTGATCAAGTTTGCTGATGACTGTAATTCGGGTGCTGTCATTGACTCCCCAAACAATATTAACATACTGCAAGAGGGTCTCACAGCAACTAATGAGTGGTCCCAAAGTCATGGCCACAAGCTAAATGCAAAAAAAATGTGTCATCATACCATTCAGAAAAAAACGACCCCTACTGATTACCACGTCAGTGCATCCCCCTAAGCACACAACCTGTGGTGAGTGACATGGGTACTCAGGTTGATAACAACCTCACATTCGACCATGATGTAGCGGCAGTGGTCAGAAAAGCCTTTTACTTGGTTCATCTCATAAGTAAAGAGATTGCATCAAGAAAAAAGGAGGTTATTACCTCTCTATACTCCTCCCTCATTAGAACAATAATTGAGTATAACACCCTGTTTGGGATGTACCTCTAAAAACATCTGCACCAACTGAAAAGACAACTGAAATACCTCACAAAGAGAATCCATGGCCTCCAACACCTGTCCTATGCAGACATAATCCCTCTACTCGATATCGTACAGATTGCTCGGGGGTGATCTGTGTCTCGCCAATAAGGTAATCTCGGAACCTCCCTACTAGAGATGCTCCATGTCCATAAGTCTAACTCCTCATGCACTACACAAAAGACCTGAACCTAATATGTGACATTAAAAAAACCATCTGGAGAGACAGATTTGTCTCCCAGAGGATGCCGTGTCCCTGGAATAGACTTCCCATACAAGTCAAACAGAGCACCTCGCTGACCCTCTTCAAGCGCAGCCTTGATGAGTGGATGGGAAGCCACAAATTTGTCTGAGGGGCTTCCACTTGTATGCCTCATTGACAAGGGTGACAGGTGCTGATTGAGGTTTTTTTGGGGGGATAAACTCTTGGCTAGGCTTGTAAGGGCCCTAGGGCCATTAGCTTAGTAACCTCCTATGATCCTGTGATCCTATGTAAGAGTTACCTGAAAAGGTACAGACAATTACTTATAGGTAAGGGTATGGCATCCAGGTCCAAGCAAGTTAATCCACTATACTCAGCCCTTTTTCAGACCTGTCATTGAATACAATGTCCTCTTTGGCATGTATCTAACCATACGCTTGCAACAGTTGGAATGTCCACAAAGATTTCTCACCAGGAAAATTCAGGGCATGAATACCCTGTCCTACTTTGATCACCTAAAGGTTCTCTCTCTATATTCTGTCTTCTACAAGCTACAGCTGCTGAGAGGGGATGTGCAAACAAACAGCACCAGAAATACTAGATCCAGGGATATGACATAAACAGAACATGCTGGAGAGACAGATATGTGGCCAAAGGATCCCTGCACTATGGAATAGGCTCCCTATCCATGTAAAACAGAGTTCATCCCTGACCCTATTCAAACAAAACTTTGACAACTGGATGGGAAATCATAAATTTATACCTGATCTAGTCTCCATATCCCTTATGGACAATGGCCATCAATAAGAAAAGTATTATCCAAACTAACCCTCACCCTACAAATTCTTAGCTACATACCTACTAATGTGCCCCCGCCCCCACCTCTATGATACTTGAGACCCAAATGGTTTGGAGTACATGGCTAGGCTTGTAAGGGCCCTGGTGGTCATTAGCCTGGTAGCAACCTATAAACCTATTACAAAGCCTCTAATACTTTTTTGATATGACATACTAATACAGTTAACACATAATGCACAGGCATTATTAAAGTTTGTAATTACAGTTGATAAAAAATGAAATAAATGAAAAGTAGAAACATAAAACTGAACTAACAGTTGCTGAGGTAATAGATACTGTTGACAGATGGAGAAGAGGAAAAAGTAGAATAGAAAAGCGACATTCTAGTCATACATTTTTATTCAGATGACTACCATGTCATATATGTAGACAACAACTGTAGTGAAATGTAAAATAAAATCAATATCAGTAAAATCTGTCATTTGTATCTCTACGTTTTCTTTAAACTTTGTTTGTCTGGACCCAGCACAGACTAAGGAGTTATCAAATTAGTGTTGATGATACTAGCTGACAGTATGAAAAGAATAGTGTAAGGAATGAAAATGGTGTTGTTTTAAAGCTTCGCTGGAAGTATCTGCTAGCTTCATGTGTGATGGAGTAATATAGGAGTAATACTAGGCAAGTCATCACATGGATCATAAGATGCCTAATTATAGGCCTCCTTTTTCATATACTTCATAGTGCTGCCCTCCAAAATTGAGCAGGGCTGTACATGACAGTCCTGGTGTAAATTTGTGTCTACCTGTCGAATCATCAAGACTACTTTTAAAGGTAGTCAAACTAGTACTTTGATCTGTAATGATAACTAATTCCATACGATGGGAATGCATTGAGTTAGGGGCATATCTCTCTAACAAGGTTTATTTACAAGTTGGAGTACATTTAAGTCCCTAGTGTGGATATTTGTAGTGCCACTGGCCCTGCAAAGAAAAAGAAAGTTAAATAAGATTCATGACTCAAAATAGCAAACCACAGGTCATCTTGGAGCAGCTTGTAGGTTATTGAGTATAATGAGAGTTATACTAATCTTTTGGGACAGTTGGGAGATTTAAAGCCCTTGATTTTGTTGATGAAGTCTCTTTGGGATCTATCTAGTTCAGCAATATTCTGTGATTTATACCTACCGAAGGGAGGTTCAATGATGGGCACGATAAGGAATTAGTAAAGTGGCTGGAAATTAATTGGCTCAGATAGACAGATTCTCTGACTATAGCAGAAACATGATAACTGAATGAGAAAGCATTGTCCACATAAGTACCCTGGTCTCTTATGACCATGTCTGTCAGAAGAGGAGTTCCATTTATAATATATGAGTTGAGTACAGCTTTTTTTACTGAATGCTACTACACTGCACTTTGTAACATTTAACTTGAGACCATTTCACTGCACCAGGTATATGCATATTCCAACTCTTGCTGGATTTGTCTAATATCACCGGAAAAGCAGATACAGTATTAGTCTTCCAGTCATCAACAAACATGGTCAACTACCCTTCTGTAATATTTGGCTGGATGTCTGCAAAACTGCTTAAAAATACCAGAAGTGGAATAGTAACAGATGAGAATCATTGAATGAGCATGTGCATGCATGTACACACTCATGCACTCATGTCTGTGTGAGTGTGCATATGAGTGTGTGTGTGTGTGTGTGTGTGTGTGTGTGTGTGTGTGTGTGTGTGTGTGTGTGTGTGTGTGTGTGTGTGTGTGTGTGTGTGTGTGTGTGTGTCAGTGTGTGTGTGTGTTCGCATTTCTGTTTAAGCTGTTTATACATTTGTAAAATGTTTATGATTCTTGTTTTATAAATTAGTGCACTGTGAATGTTGTTGATGTGAGTCTAGTAAAGACACATTTTAAATAAATATGTTCACACTGAATAATGGTTGAAATCACTGATTTAGATCAAAGCTGTGGAATATGTTTTATACTGATCACTGTTCTCTACCGCTCTCTCTCTCTCTCAATCTACTGACTGTTTAATTTGGGAATTATTAAATGACTGACTTCAACAATTGGCTAAACTTCTGGTGTCATTCTAAGGGGATCCAGTATCTGTCTGCCTGGGATGACATGATCGACAAACCACGATGCTTTGCCAGAGATGGCCTGCACCTGTCGCCCTTGGGATTCCGGATACTGGCTAAGGCTCTTGCCACCCCTATAGTGCCTTTTTTAGGCAAGATTCAAATGACAAATTCACCACCTTAACAGGTACAAGCAAACAAAATCTGATGATAATACTACTCAATGCTAGAAGTCTAAACCTCAAAATGCACTCACTCGAGGAACATCGATATCTGTGCAGTGACAGAGACCTGGTTCAAGGCTCCAGAAAGCACCCCTGCATTACCAGGCTATCATTCATACCACACATTTTGGCCACCTAACTTGGACCGAAGCACTAAAGGTGGAGGCGTGTCCATATTCATTCAGGATGTCCACACCTCAAGGCTCGTTGCTCAGCATAATGCATCTGAGATTGTCCAAGTGCAACTAACTCTGGGCAAGACTGCAATGCAAATTGTAGCTTGCTACAGATCCCCCACCAGGTCCCAGGATTCCCACGCCTCATTTCTTGATACACTGGAAAATATTAGGGTACAACCTAGCACTCTAATAATGGGTGATTTCAACTATCCTACCATTAACTGGGAAAACTACTCATGTACCAACTCTTGTGCTCAACGTTTTCTGGAATTCATAAATTCCAATGCCTTGGATCAACTTATCCACATTCCCACCAGAGGCAGCAATATGCTAGACCTGGTCATTACCAACATGAGCAACCAGTGTTCCACACCAGAGGTAAATTCCTCGTTGGTCAGATCCGACCACAAGCAAATCACCCTAGACATCCACATCCCAGCCCCACCCTCCATTAGGGAAACCACCGTAAAAAATTTCTCCAAAGCCAACTTCACTCTTCTTAAGACAGAAGTGGCAAACTTCACGACACCCATGCTGATGGACAATAGAGATACAACTGCTGAATCCTATACAACTGCACTTTATAAGCACTTACACGAGCGCATGGTTCGTGCAATCCCTATCAGAACCAAGATGCTCTCCTCCAAAAAAAAGAAGCCAATCTGGTGGTCCCCTGCTATAAACAAACTCTACAACAGAAGATAGAAACTGTTGCAAAAAAGAGTAAAATCCCATGATTGGAGGAACTCCATGGTCAGCCTCAGTAAGAAGCTGAGATCCCTCATAAAATCCTCCAAAGCTAGTTACGAAAACAAAATCGACACTGATTCTAAAGACATCCACAAAGCATTCTATAGCTTTGTCAAGAATCTCAATGGTAACACTCAGATCTGCTCTGAGTTACAGCACAATGGCACTAAATATACAGAACCAACTGATATTGCCAGCATCCTGGCAGATAGGTTCAGTGCTAACTTTACCCCTCTCTCATCACCTAAAGGGCCCATCTCTATACCGGAAGAATGCAAAGTACCTGTAATCATGGCTGCACACGTAAAAAACACACTCTCCAAAGCCAAGAACACAGCATCCATGGGACCTGACAACATCCCAGGCTGTGTTCTACATGAACTACAGAATGAACTGGCACCCCACCTAAGTACCATGTTCAATCATAGCCTCACCTCAGGCTTTGTGCCCACTGAATGGTGCACAGCAACAGTTATCCCACTCCACAAAGGGGGAGCCACCACGGACCCTGGGAGCTACCGCCCCATTAGCCTGACGAGCCTGGTCTGCAAGGCTATAGAGTGTATCATCATGGAACTTATAAACAATGATATTGGTAATCTCCAAACTCTGGACCCTACCCAGTTCGGGTTTGTAAAAGACAGATCATGTCTCCTAAACCTGATAGACTTCTTTGAAGCAGTCACCAAAGCTGTAGATGAGGGTAAGGTGGTACACACAGCCTATCTAGATCTCGCCAAGGCTTTTGACACCATCCCCACTCTGGAATTATAGACAAACTCACTAAACTAGGTATAAATCCCTATGTCACAAAATGGGTTGCCAACTGGCTCACTGACTGAACTCACACTGCAAAGGTAGTAGACTCTAAATCCAACTTCAGACCAGTGACAAGTGGAGTACCACAGGGTTCAGTCCTAGGTTCTCTCCTGTTTAGTGTCTACTTCTCTGAAGTACAGACTAACACAGAAGGTCTTTGGCTAACAAAGTTCACAGATGACTGCAAACTAGGAGCCATAATCAAATTTCCTAATGATATGGACATCCTACAAAAGGGCCTCAGTGAGACAGATGTCTGGTGTCAAAGCCATGGCCTCAAGCTCAATGGCAAAAAGTGCATTGTCATCCCTTTTGGTAAAACTCTGTACCCATGAACTACCACATAGGCGGTAGTCTACTTAACACCAAAAGCGTGATAAGAGACCTTGGGACACAGGTGGACAGTAGTCTCTCCTTTGATAATCACATCGCCACAGTAGTCAGGAAATCCTTCTACGTGGCACCCCTCATCACAAAAGATTTCTCATCCAGGAAAAAAGAGGTCATTGTTCCTCTCTACTCATCACTCATTAAACCCATTATAGAGTACAATGCCCCTTTTGGTATGTACCTCACAAGACATCTACAACAACTGGAAAGGCCACAGAAATGCCTCACAAAGAGGATTACTGGCCTCAAACAGATGCTCTACGCAGTCCAGCTTACTCTGTCGCATATGCCTACTCAGAGGCGATCTCTGTCTAACATACAAAGCTATGTCAAACCCAGAGCTGTTGGACATGCTCCACATAAAGAAATCCCAATCCTGCTGAGCTACATGCTCTAGGGACCTAAACCTTGTCACCACAATAAACAGAACATGCTGGAGGGATAGATTCCTATCTCAGAGACTTCCCATACATTGGAACAAACTACCTATCTATATCAAACAAAGCTCCTCATTAGCACTCTTCAAGAAAAATCATGATGAGTGGATGAGAGATAGGAAATTCACCCCGGGGAATCACTTCTGTGGCTCTGCTTGACAGGGGCACAGGAAAATAATTTTCTTGGGTGGCAAAAGCCAGAGTACCGTTTGGCTAGGCTTATACAGGCCCTAGGGCCAATAGCCTAGTACCTACCTATGAACCTATGACTGAACTGCATGTGTGTGTGTGTGTGTGTGTGTGTGTGTGTGTGTGTGTGTGTGTGTGTGTGTGTGTGTGTGTGTGTGTGTGCGCGTGCACATGCACACATGTACTATTATCAAAATGATATAAAGATGCAATAAATAAGAGATTTCTTTGAAACTTATTAGCATGATAAAGTTCTCTAATAATACTGCATTCATACTGTCAAGATTATTTACCCACTTCATTTTCCACTTCTATAATCTTAGTTTTTATCTTCATATAATACCTGTAATCCTCTAGAAATTTATATAGGGAAAAACTGTTGCAACAATGTAAGCCAGAGTTTATGTTTTCCTTAAAAATGTTTTACAATTTACTAAATCAAATTGTAATCTTCTCCAGCTAATGGTATTAAGAATTCATATCTGTTCTCCTTTTGTCAAACAACACAGTACATTAATATTGAATTTACTCTAGTTGAGATGGAATAAGTTTCCTGAACCATCTAATATTTCCATTTATTTCCAGGCAGACCCAAATCCCAATTAAAATAATGTTATCAACATTTCCAATAACATACTCTTAAAAAGGCATCAGCAACCCAGCCCTGAGCTCTAAGTGTCTTGACTAAATAATGCCTGAAATTGATTAACCTTCACTTATGTGGGATATTATGTTTATCCTATTCAGTTGCACTCTTACTTATACTTCTGTCTATTATTACAATACGAATTATATTTGACAGCTTTGTAACCGGCACTCTCCTCTCTTAGCAAAGCCATATTCAGCATGACCAACAAAGATTTTCCCTGCTTTACCATGAGTTTACTATGTGTTCTCTCTCTATCATCTATCTTTTATACAGATGGTGAATTAGCAACATGAGGTCAGAAATCAAAGTATCCCCAATTGCAGTGATGGTCAAGGATAACAGGTTACAGTGGCTTAGTCAGATCACATGTGCAGGAACTCAGAAGATGATTTGGTAAAAAAGGATTTGGAAGAATAAAAAAAGATGGCAAGAGGAGAGAAGAATGCACAGTCAGGTGATGGATGAATTGTGTTAGAGAAGACCTATGGCAGTTAGGCATGACTGTCAAAGAAAGTAGAAGAGTGACAGTGGATTGAGGTATATGGTGACAGCTGACACAATACCTGATCCCATGTAGAAGTGTGGAAAAAGGTGTTTGTTGTTAATGATGACAACTATGATGATAATGTGTAACTGGGACATTTACTGTTTTCCTATTTTGGAAACAGTGAGTTTTTTTTCTTTATGTACACTTATATATGTATATTTCATAAATGTTTTGTAGGAGTTTATACCCCTACACTTCCTCAGTTTGTCTTTGCCTATGAGCAAATGCACAAATAAAAAATGATTGAATATACGAGAAAGGGTCGTCAAGTAGCTCCTCTGATGTCATGTTCAAAATATACTTATAGAGATTAAACTTTTCTGCAGCAGAAAAAAGCTGCAGAAGGCTCCCAATAAATGAATGAGTGTATCTTTTTATCTCATATCTAAAAGAGGTACTTCAGTATGTAAAGTCTGCAGGTCCTTCCTATTTCTGCTTAGATTTTTGTTACCTTCGTCAGCTTCTTCCCTCATCCCTAATCTTTTGCCATAGAAGATTTGGTGTTCCTCCATATTACTCTTAGGTTTAGTGCTGTGTGAAAATGGCTGTGGATGTGTATGGACCACAATCAGTTGGAGCCCTATTTTGGATGAGGTCCTCTGTTTAGTAGCCAGTTTTGCTAAGATAGGTGGGTTCCATGGTAAGGCTTGTAAAGGTCCTGGTTGTCATTAGCCTAGTATAAACCTATGAACATATGAACCTATAGGTTAAGGTTCTTTCATGTCCTTGAATAAGATGAAGTAGATAAATGGAAAAATGAATGAATTCATGAATAGATAGGTAGATAAAAGAGACACAGCTGAACAAATATAATGGGGAAATTTATAATGGTCTCATAGCAGATGCATTGATTTCATTATAAAAACTGCTTAAAACTGCACATCAGCAGCATGCAAGATAGCTGCAGAAAAAGGCAAACTCATATTCCTGTAATGATAAAAAAAGAAACTACAAGTAAAACAAAACAGAAACTATAGAATACATGATGTTACTGCAGTGTCCCAGAGGTCAGACGATATTACTCACTCATAAATGAGTGATGCAGTGTCTCAGAGATTAGATAATATTACTAGTTCATAAATGGGTGACGCAGTGCCCTAGAAATTCGTTGATATTGTTAATTCATAAATGGGTGATGAATTGTGCCAGAGATTAGCTGATATTACTAATTCATAAAGGGACAATGCAGTATCCCAGATTGCTGATCTGTTCTGGGTTGTCTGAGTCACATTTAGGGCTTTAACATTTTGTAGCAATATTTTAGATCTCGCTTTGACCTTAGTATTATAATAATTTTTTGCAAATACTGTGGTAACTACAATTATTAATCCTTATATTTGCTTCATTTTGTGCTGTTATGATTTATTTATGTGCATTACAAAAATTATAATCCTTCTTAATATCGGCATAGTTCCTTCCATATGTGTATTTCACAAGGTTTTTTTATTAAAGTTTTTTTTTCTCTGAACCTCCAACAAAAGCAAAATAGAATCTGATCAGCGAGATCTTCCTGATCAAAAAATGCAAACAAAAATATAAATAAATGAGAAAGTAAGAGCCCGTTATGTCATGCCCTATAAATGTACCTACTGCGATTCCATTTCACTGTAATAAAATTGCTGCAGGAGTCTCAATGTATAGGTATGACTCTACCTTATTATTTAAATATGCAAGACATAGTGTGAGACAATGGCATTGCTACCTCAAAGATCGTAGTTCTTCAGTTTCATTTGCAGAAGATTCCACTCATTCTCCATGGTTTGGTCTCCAGTTTCCTCCCATATCTCAAAGATGTGTTGTAGGTAATTTGCTGCTCCTTCAGATTGCTTGTAGGAGTGTGTGGTGTGTCAGTATGTTGGCCTGTGTGTATATGTGTTTGTGTGAGTGTCTGCATACGTGTGTGTGTGTGTGTGTGTGTGTGTGTGTGTGTGTGTGTGTGTGTGTGTGTGTGTGTGTGTGTGTGTGTGTGTGGTTATGTGCTTGCATGCATGTGCCTGTCCCTAAATGTCCTATAATGGGTTGGCACCCTATCAGGAAAAATTCCTCTGTCTTATACCCAGTACTGAGATAGGCAGTTACTCTCTGACCTTGAACTGAATTAAGACAGTAATCAAAGAATTATTTTTTAATAAATAAAATAGTGGAAAAAAGATATAGGATACAGAATAAAAAATTGAATAAAGGATGGATTTTAATGGGTCCTTGTAGCAAATTATTTAATCTCATTGCATAAAAAAGGTTTTATAAGAGGTAATTAATAACATTTAAGGTAGCTTCAGAAAATGACAGTAATGTACAGCTCCAATAAACTAAGCATCTAAAATTTCTGGAAAGATAGTTAATGATTGCAAAAATGGGAGCAGCCATTGAATGTCCCCAAGATGAGAACAATCTTCAGGAATGTCTAATACAGACAAGTGATTGGTGCAAAAGCCATCGCGCAACACTCGATACCAAGAAATGCATTAAGGAACCTTTTGGGAAGTCTAACATTCCATCATCAATAAAACACCCTTAAAAGATGAGTCACTAGTCAGAGAAATGTGAACTCATGTAGATAGTTATCTTAGCCTTTGACCAACATGTGTCCAAGGTAGTATGACAATCCTTATGTGTTGCTCAACTTATATTCAAGGGCATGGCATCTAGGTCATCACACCACTGTACTCACCCCTCATCAGGCCTATCACAGAGTATAATGCCCCTCTCAGTATGTATCTGACCAGACACATGTAGCAACTAGATTGTGCACAAGGGTTCTTTATAAAAAGAACACAGGTAATAATCACAATGTCCTATGCTGATCACTTGAAAGTCTCTTTACTTTCTATTATACAGACTTCTGAGGGGTGATCTTTGCCTGGCATACAAGGCATCCCTGGGCCCTGTTTTAATGAATCTTTTGCTCATGGACAAAACAAACATCAACAGAATGGCCTGATTAAAAGACATAAATTTTGCTTGCAACATAAATAGGACACATTGGAGAGACAGATATGTTTCTTAGAGAATTCACATTCTATGGGACAGGCTCCCCATCTGTGTGAGGCAGAGTTTCTTCTTCTGGCTTTTCCCAGTTAGGGGTCACTACCATGGATCACCTGTCTGCTCATGACTGGCAGTGGAATTTTACAGTGTCAAGTTGCCAGCCCAGCACCCAACCTTCCACAGAAGGCACACACATGTATGCACTCACACCCAGTGCCAATTTAGGGTGTCCAATTCACCTATAGCATGTCTTTGGGATGTGGGAGGAAACCACAGCACCCAGAGGAAACCCACACAACCACAGGGAGGACATGCAGACACCGCACAGAAGGCACCCCAGCCAAGGATTGAACCAGAGAACCTCCTGCTGTAAGGCAGAAATGCTAACCACTGCACCACCGTGGTCACCCTCTGTGTGAGGCAGAGTTTCTACCTATCCCTATTTAAGTGCAACTTGGACCTGTAGATGGTTAACTAGTAATTCACTCCTGATCTGGGTCCTATGTCTGATGGACAAAGGCAGTCAGTCAATCACCCCTATAAATCAAATGTAAATCAAATTTATGGGATACATTTGGGTTGCATGGCTATGCTTTTAAGGGTCCTAGTGGATGACAGTTAGTATACATCTATGAACCTATGGACCTATAAAATTTTATAATTTTATTGACTCATAGCTGACTTCATGATTCAGGTATTAATAGATTTAATCAGGGTGAATTTGTAATTCTTGCACTGTGAGAGTAAACCAAGGATGTTATGAATGAATATTAATCGCTGGGTCCCTCATCTTAGGGTAAGGAAGATTGCTTAAGCTAGAACACTGTTTGCTCCTAGCACAGGCTAACAGAATGAATCAAGAAGCTGCAGGTGTGCTGCATCCATGGGTTGCCATTGGTTTGCATTATAGTTGGGGCGATATATGTGTGGAATTGCATGAGATAAGTGAACCAGGCATTAAGTTCCCATTTCAGCAAAGTATATGGCAGGCAGCTTTAGGAGAATGAACATAAAAGTCAAGCAAAAAAACTGAGATTACCTAGAAGATGGTCCTAAAATGTAATGGTAGCTGGTGATCAGCAGTTACACTGGGGAAAAATAATTAAAAAACAAACCATTTTTCTAATTTGTCCATGTAGTTTATTAGCTGTTTGTGCACTTTTTTCCATCTCCTTTAACTTTCTGGCTTAAAAGCCTGCATTTGCACTTGTTTCCCACCCTTCCTATAACTAGTCTAGTCCAGATACAGATTTGCTGTATCCAAGACTGTTTGTAAGCTTCTGAACCCCCCAAGCCTTTCTGTGTTGGAGGGAAGCCTTCTAGCTTATCGGTGGGAGTGGTAAGCACTAGGTGGCCTATCTACCACAAGAGGAGTGGTTTCTGGCCCAGAATTTGTAGTTTATTGGCCATTTGGGTAGTTTTTCCATCTCTTTCAACTTTCTGGTTTAAAAGCCTGTGTTGCGCTTGTTTCTCGCCTTTCCTGTAACTAGTCTAGTCCAGATACAGATTTGTTGTATCCAGGACTGTTTGTAAGCTTCTGAGAGGTGCCAAAGTCTGCTCTTCAATTTTCCCTTAGATCTGCTAGTTCTCTCTCCTACACTTTTATTAGCTTATTAGTCTAGCACTTTACCATACCAGACTTCTTGTAGCAATTATTGTAGCACACAAAAGTGCTACCAGCACTAACGTTCTAAAAAGAAACAACTCCAGTACTTATTAATGCTCACCCCTACAGGCATGTCTAAAGGTCAGTTCCCTGTGTTTTCTCCTGTTAACCTGGTGAACTTGGGCATCCTGAGGCAATGTAGCAACTTCCTCATGTAAACCTACAACCCTCTCATCTTACTTCCCAATACTCAGACTTGCAAGAGATGCACTTATACATCCTAATTGGAAGCCACGCACTCTCCAGCCAAGACCGGAATAGCTGGTCAAGAGGAGAAGGTCAATACTTGCACCACACCACATGGAACACATAGCCATCCAAAACACACACCAGCACTTCCTTCACATAAAAACACAAACCACACACCCACCTTTGCGGAGGCTCTCAATAAAAATCGACCCAAACAGCAGAGACCTCCAAGGCAGAAACACACTCGACCACGGCAACACAACACTAATCACGAGACACATAACTCTTCTAAACAGTGTGCCACTCAACCAAAGCCCCTAAGGCAAAATAGCATGCCCAACACACTAATCATAGGTGACTCGATAGTGAGGCACACTGATGTCCCACTCACTAGGTTAAATAAGGAAAAAGTAACAGTCAGCTGCCTGTCAGGTGCTAGGATCTGCCGTATAATGCACGCACTCAGGTCCCTCAAAAACAGGTACAAATATGACTCTGTCTTTGTACATGTGGGTGTGAATCACCTGAGACGTACCTCCCTGGACTAAATGAAAAGAGACATGGAGAAGTTGTCAGATTGTGTAGCCCAGGTGGGTATGACCCTAGCCTTGTGCAGCATCCTACCATCACCCAGAATGATACCACAGTACAAGCAGAAAATGATTGATTTCAACAATTGGCTAAGTTCCTGGTGTCATTCTAAGGGGATCCTGTATCTGTCTGCCTGGGATGACATGATTGACAGACCTTGATGCTTTGCCTGAGATGGCCTGCATCTGTCACCCCATGTGCTTCCGGATACTGGCCAAGACTGTTGCCACCCCTATAGTGTCTTTTTTAGGCAGTGTTCCAAAGACCAAATTACCACCATGACAGCAACAAACAAATGCAATCTGAGGGCCATGTTGCTCAATGTTAGAAGTCTAAATCTCAAAATGGACTCGCTCAAAGCACTCCTTAAAATGGAGAACACTGACATTTGTGCTGTAACGGAGACCTGGCTCAAGGCAGCAGAAAGCACCCTGCACTACCAGGCTATAACTCATTCAACACCTTTTGGGCCCAGAACTTGGAACGAAGCTCCAAAGGTGGTTATGTTTCCATATTCATAAAGGATGTGCACACCTCCAGACTGGTAGCCCAACATAATGCATCAGATATACTTCAGGTGCAGCTAACATTTAGTAAGACAGCAATTCAGGTCATAGCCTGTTATAGATCCCCAACCATGTCCCAAGACACTCACTCTACATTCCTAAGCACCCTGGAGAATATTAGGGTCCAACTTAACACATTCATACTGGGCGACTTCAACTACCCCTCATTAATTGGGAAAACTACTCATGTACCAATACACTTGCCCAACTTTTCCTAAAATTCATTAATTCCAATGCCCTAGACCAGCTCATTCTTACCCCCACTAGAGGTAGCAACATCCTTGACCTGGTCATTACTAACATGGGTGACCATTGCTCTACACCAATAATCAACTCCTCCCTGGTTAAATCCTACCACAAACTAATCACCTTGGAAATCCACATCCCCTCCTACAAAGGTAAACACCATTAAAAACTTCTCCAAAGCTAACTTTGAGCTCCTAAGAACAGAGGTGGCTAACTTCATGGCATGTAGTTGCATGACCACGAACCATACACCAATGCACTGTACAAACACGTACACAAATGCATGGATCTCGCCATACCCAATAGAACCAAGACGCTCTCCTCCAAAAAAAGGAAGCCAATCTGGTGGTCCCCTGCCATAAACAAACTCTACAACAGAAGGAGGAAACTGATGTGGAATAAGGTGATGTCCCAAGACTGGAAAAACTCCCTTATCAGACTCAACAAAAAGTTGAGATCTCTCATCAAATCCTCTAAAGCTAGCTATGAAAACAGAATTGCAGCAGATAGTAAAGACAACCACAAGGCCTTCTATAGTTATGTAAAGAATCTCCATGGCAATACCCAGATTTGCTCTGAGCTACTGCACAATGGTACCTCCTATACTGAGTCAACAGATTCAGTGTCAGCTTTTGCCCTCTCCCTCACCCCCAAAGGACCAATAACAATATCAGTAGATTGCCAGGTACCCAGTTTTACTGCTGCACAGGTTAAAACAGCACTGTTCAAGGCTAAGAATACAGCTTATATGGGGCCTGATAATATCCCAGGCTATGTTCTACATGAACTACAGAGTGAACTGGCACCTCACCTTTGTGTCCTGTTCAATTACAGCCTCACCTCAGGTTTTGTCCCTACTGAATGGCACACTGCTATAGTCATCCCTCTCCACAAAGGAGGCGTGACTGCAAACCTTGGGAACTATCGCCCCATTAGCCTGATGAGTCTGATATGCAAAACTATGGAACACATCATTATGGACCTAATAAACAAGGATATAGGGAATCCTCAAACTCTGGATCCCACTCAGTTTGGTTTTGTGAAGGGTAGATCATGCCTGCTCAACTTGGTCGACTTCTTTGAGTCAATCACCAGAGCTGTGAATGAAGGCAAGGTGGTTCATACAGCCTACCTTGATCTGGCCAAGGCCTTTGATACCATTCCCCACTCAGGAATCATAGAAAAACTCACTAAGCTAGGCATTAACCCCTATATCACTAGGTGGGTTGCAAACTGGCTCACAGAACCCACAGTGTGAAAGTAGCTGACTCCAAGTCAGACTGCTGACCAGTCATGAGTGGAGTCCCACAGGGATCGGCCCTGTGTCCTCTCCTGCTTGGTATCTACTTCTCAGAAGTCCAGTCCAACATGAAGGGACTCTGGCTGACAAAGTTAGCAGACGATTGCAAGTTGGGAGCCATTATTAACTCCCCAAGTGATGTTAACATCCTATAGAAAGGCCTCACTGAGACCAACGACTGGTGTCACAACTATGGCTTTAAGCTCAGTGCCAAATAATGTGTCGTCATCCCCTTTAGGAAAAACCCATTTCCCATGAACTACCACCTCTATGGCAGTCCACTGAACACAGAAGGCATTATAAGAGATCTGGGAACACAGGTTGGCAGCAACCTCTCTTTTGACCACCACACTGCCACTGTGGTCAGAAAGTCCTTCTATGTGGCCATCTCATTACCGATGTTTTGCATCCAGGAGGAAAGAGGTCATTGTCTCCCACTACTCTTCCCTCATTAGGCCAATCATCGAGTACAATGCCCCATTTGGCATGTACCTCACTAGACACATGCAACAACTGGAGAGGCCACAAAAGTACCTCACAAAGAGGATCCTAGGTCTTAAACACTTGTCCTATGTGGACAGACTCAAAAAACTCCAACTATTCTCTGTCTCATATCATCTACTCAAAGGCGATCTCTGCTTGACTTATAAAGCCATGTCTGACCCAGCTCTGTTAGGAATACTACATCTAAAGAAATCCCAATCCCTCCACACCACATGCTCCAGAGACATCAACGTCATTACCACAATCAACAGAACATGCTGGAGGGACATGGTCATAACCCAGAGACTGCCCATGCTATGGAATAGACTTCCCATACATGTCAAACAGAGCACCTCACTGGCTCTCTTCAAGAGAAGTCTTAATGAGTGGATGGGAAATAGAAAATTCACCCCAGGGATCACTCCAGTGGCTCTACTCGACAGAGGCAGTGGAAATTAAGGTTGGGTGGCACAATGCCAGGGTAATCCTATGGGCTAGGCTTGTAAAGGCTCCTGGGTCATTATCCTAGTACACACCTATGAACCTAAGAACCTATATATATTTTTCAAAGTCACAGTCATTCAAGACTCTAGTGAAAGATTTGCATGAAGAGGAAATATTCACTACAGCTGAAACACAGAAGATGCCTGGCCACTGTATTTTGCTGAGGGCCTAAAAGATTCAGTGAAAGATATTTATTGCAGGACTGTTGTTTACAGATGCGAACTTAAATTTCACTGAGGCTGTGTTGAAAACGACAGGAAAATACAAAAAGAAATGCTTTAGAGGTTCAGTTGCTGAACTATTAGTTTGTAAAACCTGTTTCACTACTATTTCAAAATATATCTTCAATGCCTAATGCTGTAGCTAAGCATAATGTGCATACCATGTGCACCCCTTTTTCTCCATTACAGAAGAAAATTTTCCCTCATATGAACAAAGTTTTTTTCTAATTTGTCCATGATCTAGTGACTAGGAGAAGGCAAGTAAGTACTTGTAAAGAAATATAAAAAATGCAATTAGAGAATTTGTTAAGACTGAGAAATATAAAAGAAAAGCTATGTTAACTGTTTTGCGGATTTATAATTCATTTTAAGAATTTTATAAAACAAGCAGTTAGCAAAACTGCTTTATTAGACAGTATTAAAATGCATGTAGTCTCTTTTTTTCTCTATATCTCATTTATTGGAAATCAGTCATCAACAGTGAACCAGCAACTGGACCATTCTTATTACAAATAACTAGAAAAAAATTGTATGCTTTGACACTGCATTATACATTCAAAATGATTCTCCTCATGCATCATATGGATTCTCATATTCTGATAATGTTATATTATGCATTATTAGAGCATTTCTATTTTTCATTTATTACCCCTCCCATATTTTCACTAATCTACACTAAATTATAAAGTCTGATTCCATCAGTTTCCTATTTATTCACTTTTTCAATTTTTAACACATAGCAGTCTCACTATATTTTGTCTGCTGTTCCTCCTTCTCCATTGCTGTCATCCTTTTCAAACTGCATTACATTTCTGTTTAATTTTTTGAGCTAGCTTCTTTTACCCTCACTCCCTGTCATCTGTTGCATCTGTTGTTCTACTTTCCCTGTCTCTCTGTGTGCTACTAATGTCCCCTGTCTTCCATGTGTAGCTATTTTCCTTTGTCATTTCATAGCATTTCTCTTCTCTTCTCTCCCCTGTATTTGCCTCCTGTTCACTCCAAATAAACATAACACTCATTATATAACTTACTCCATATTTCTTTTATACTCTGCCACTCCTTTTACATACTTTTGCAGACCCACCAGCATATAAGTGTCTTTTTATAACAAATCTCCTTTTAATAGACATTATAGCAGCTACTTTATGTTAAGCCTGAGTAAAAAGATAGATTCTTGCAAGGTCTTATGTATACTGGAGCTGAAAGACAAACAAAATATACCATCTAAATTCATGATGCAATAGCTTATTTTCAAAATCACCTGTTAGATATATGATTTATATTGTATATGGCACTTGATACATGAATCTTGGCTTCCTTCAGCACTGTTAATATGTTTTACCACAGAAGTCATAACATCATTTTTGCCCAACTAAATCTGAGCTGAAATCAGACATGTTGTAAAAGGTATGGTAATTATATTTATATGCTTTGATGAAATATTTGTAAGTAAACGCTTGGCTGAGATTCATAATTAGCACTGAAAAAGCACAAATTACAATGCACAAATAGGGTGAATTGTGCTTTTCCAAAACAGTGCAATTCATAGATATGTACTACTTTTATGTCATGGGACTGCATTTAAATAAAATGAACCTGACATTGAATCACTTAAGTAAGTAGGTGAAATGACTGTTTAGCTTACCACTCTACCATCTTAGTAAGTAGTACAGGTACCTAAGTCTGCCACACACATCAAGGTTTTAGCATAAAGTGATATACATGCACTCTGAGGCACACAAACACCATTATACACACCTTGCATACTGTACTTATCCCAGCAGCTAATAAATAGGGGTGTGAGCTATTTACAGCTCAACTGCTATAATGTACGTCTTTGATGTAGTCATTACCTTGTGTCCTATTGTCGAGACCATGCACAGACATGCACCTCACAGAAGCATAGACAGACAGAAAGATATGCAAAGACAGACAGACAGATGCACACATACACATTCACCCAAAAAACAGACACATAACAGGCATCCAGTAGCACTACATACTGCATCTGTGATCTTTCCATCCCTACTAGCTACATGACACTTCAGGCAGTTGTAATCCTAAACACAGATGCACATGCACATATAATAAACATTCAATAAACATTCATACATATACATTTACAGGTACAATGACACAAACTGATCCTGTAGCCCCCCCCCCCCATGCACACACATAAGCACAATCACACACTAGAACACCTTCTCATAGACACAAATTCTACTTCTTACCTGACTCAGCAATCTGGATAGGATGACATTGTTCTGGTTCCCTCTATGCAGGTTCTCTCCCACTGAAATGTATTGCTACAAACAGCTACATTGCTGTATACAATTGCACATTCTGTACACTGCTCTGTATGAATATTGCATAGAATGGACATATTTAAATTTCCTTTTAAATAATTTCCCTTTTAGAGCAGTGCACTTGGAAGCAAAAAGGCCTCATTATCATAGACCCCACCCACAGACTTCTTCATTTACATGTAGATCCAATAAACTCTCACTGCTCTGTATCTCAGAGCTGTGTTACTGAACAAAGGGGGGCTGTGTGTTGGTACAGCCCTGCAGAGACTGCAAAGCCAATGGCATAGCTTTGTGTTCAGTTGAACTTGTATGACTCCTAGCCTTTATATTTTCTTGTAGCTCTTAAACTTATTATTCATATAGTAGTTGTCAAGTTATTTTTAATAAGATGTTTTGTTGATGTGATTGGGGTTCATTAGGCAGTCATTTCTAATTCTGTGGACTAAGAAATCTACCTACCAGCAGCACGAGAGAATACACTTTCTCATGGAACAGGAAGCATTATGAAATGTAATGGTACAGAGAGAAGATGAAACTTTAGGGCAAAGCAAAACAAAAATCATAGGAGAATCATGAACATGAAGCATACAGGAAACAATGACTAAATAAAAATAAAATCATTAAAAAACTGCAGAAAAAATCAAGAAAGTAAGCTCAGTAGTATACAGACAAAAAGCCCCGACTGTGACCCAGAGAACCTAGGACTGACCATCAGCCTGGGTGGTAGACAACTTGACTTGTGATGCTGGGAGTGAGTGGTCAATGCTGTCTGTCCAACTCCGGTGAAGGCATACATCCCTCTGCACCTCTGCAACTACTGGAGACTGAAGCCCAAGGGAAAGGCAACAAAAGAGCTGAATCCTATAGAACATTTTAGCCTTGGATTAGGTGGAGGTAGAGGAATGTGTGCAGATCAGTGGGCCCCGGACTTTGATCCATTGTGGTGGTCAAGGCTACTACAAGGTGAGCCGCCAAAGGACGTGTGCAAAAACCAGTAAACACCAAAGGTAATGCAGCATTCAACGTGTTATGCTATTTCCCATTCAAAGACAGGCTCCAATGAGTTGCCCCTTCCTGCTTGGGCAAACTTTAGTCTGATGATAAATTAGCCCTTTAAAGTTGTTGGGGCAAAGGTTGCCTTGGAACCCAAACAGATGTTCAGATCACCACTGGACACAAATTGGCATAACAAAACTTAAAGAAGGAGTAATATGATGAGAATGAAAAACATGGTGAGGCAAAAACTTAGACAAAGAAGTCTTATCAAAGAAATAACAGAAAAGCTTGACAGACAGTAAGAGTCATAGATGGGAAGAAATAATCATTTTATTTCTAAATGCTTTCCTGTTGTGGTCGACGTACAGACATGATTAGCTAATTTTACTGTTTTAGCTTGAGACCTCTCATTCAATGTCATTTAGGCAAATAGATACAGGAAGTGCTACCATGCATGAATCATTAGACCAACTGAAAATAGTAACATTAGCGA
This sequence comes from Protopterus annectens, assembly GCF_019279795.1. Classification (NCBI taxonomy): domain Eukaryota; kingdom Metazoa; phylum Chordata; order Ceratodontiformes; family Protopteridae; genus Protopterus; species Protopterus annectens. The sequence goes on along the minus strand of NC_056744.1, from coordinate 214,379,518 downwards.
TAATATTAGAGCTGACGATGGTTGTAACGTTGATGCATAACCAGCCAAATGAAGTTTATCTGACTCTCACCTGTCATATGCCAGGCAGTAATCAAGCTCATTCAGTTTTAATGATTACAAAAAGTGAGTTTAAAGCATGAAGTGTAATCACTCAGTTATGGTGTTTGTTGTCTGCAGAAGCAGAGCCGATCACAGTACCATAAAAGAAAGAAGCACAGATGCCTGCCTGTTGTCTGAATCATCCTGCTGTGACAAGAAAACAGCAATTGGGAAATATTGTCTAGACAGTGTGCAAACCACAACTATAAGGAAAACTAGGATGTTTACGAATTGGGTGAGAAAAATGAAAACACTCCTTAAGGTTGGCAAATCAGATTAATAAGTACCAGAGCATGAAATATTATGACAGATACCATTTCTGTTTGTTTATTGAAGCACTTCTGTTTTCAAAAATGTGGCTTCAGTTGTACTGATGTCATATTATACAAATTATATTTATATAAGAACTGGATAGTTTGATGACAGAGCCCAGATTCTTCTCAGAATTACATCAGTGTGTCGTTGTATCTTTTGGCTTTTCCCGGTTAGGGGTCACCAGTTCTTCCATAATCATTTTTTTCTATTTGATTTTCATTTGTTAACTGGGTAGGGTACTGATCCCAATGAATCATTTTCACATTCATCCCTTGAATGACAATATGGGCATATGAATATAATAAAATATACTAAAATATAGATTACATGTAAATATCAGTATGTCTAGGTGTTTGTCATATTTACAGTTGTATATTTAGGAACGTTTATATTAGACGCCAGCTTCTTATTGGCATGTACAACTAATAAAACATGCCATTAAACATGATGCATACACTATATACATTTGGTATAATGGAAGTTGAAGAAGAAAGAAAAACATAATGGAAGGGAAAGCGTTGTGACTTGGTCTGTATTGGTGGATGATGAGAAAGACAAATGACAGAGACGGGATTATACAGTTTTTGTGTGCTGAACTGATTTATGCTTTTAAGGGCAGTTGGTTATAGTGGGAAACGTGGCTATGGTAATTATATGATGCCACTTTAGTGGTAACATTTAAACATAGCTTCTTTTACTACAAATCATTTGAGGTGCATAAAGAAGTCTAGGAAGAAGGCAAAGATAGAGCTGGGTTTTAAGGGGAGGGATTACCCAATACAAGGTAGGGAGCCACAGAAAATAAATATCCTGTGATCTGTGCTAGCACAGTATCACATAAAATGTTCTCCATGTCACATGTGAACGAAAAGTAAACGCACCCTTAGATAAGAAGGTTAGGATATTTTTTTAATGAGCAACAGGCAATGACAGCTGATATATTCATAAAGCAAAATGTATAGAGCACAGGTAATAAATTGTGGGTGACATCCAATACATATTGGATTAAAAGGCAACACATGCATTTGTTATTACACTTAAGAAATTACCGTTTTATTTTTTTAGTTTGGAGCTATTTAACTTTAGGTGTGAATGAACATATTTTACACACACACATTAACAAATTAGATTTTTTTGGTTTTCTGAGCTAAGGTCAAATACATAGAAGACTCTCTTTGGTGTAGCATTGTTATTATCAACTTTTTAAACTTGTTAGGGGTAAAAAATGGAATACTATAACAAAATGCTCTTTGTTTTCCATTCAGAACATCCTAGTAGTGAGTGAAATGTCTAAGAGTATCAACAAGTGCATGAGAAGATGTCATTAACCAGAAAAAGATGAAGACAATATACATATTGATAAAATTTAGACTGGTAGATTAAAATAAAAATGTTATTATTATAAGCATCATTATGTATAATCAGAACAAAACATTACCTGAGGAAGTGGCCCTGATAGAACATTAGTTTGAAATTGTGGTAGTAACTGGAGCATGGCACATAACCAGGATATATATTTAACAGATTGATATAGTAAATATATGCAACAGGAAATATAAAATATTATACTGGAGAATGCAAAGAAAATTGGCAATGCAGGTCACTCTGGAGAGTGGAAATGATGGGACAAGCCATATAATTGGAGATATACACTGACACTCAGCATGGGCAGAAAAACAGTGAGACAATGATACAATGTAATATTAGAATGGTAGTAAAGGAAAGCTGTTTTTGTTAAAAATCCTTAACATACTATATGTAAAGTTAAAGACTTTGACTGCAGCCATTGCTACACAAAGCAGGACAAGGCTTGTACTGAAGCCTGTTTAAGATAAGAGAGTTTTGGTCACATTTTCAAAAACGAAGAACCATATGACATGTAAGTTAGGAAGCATTTGTGAAAATGTGATTATCAGAAAGTGTGGTTCCACTTTGCCTTAAAGGGCTTAAGACTATAGACTTTAGTGAAAGGCAAAATGATCAGGTGAAAAAATGATGAGTGTAGAAACTGTAACAGAACTAGTAATATATGTTTAAATAATCTACAACTTTATAGAAGAAAAATACTGCAACTGTTAAATGAGGTTTCTCTGAGGATGGGGAAAAACACAATATCTGGGATGTTTAAAGTAAAAATGGACAAAGAAGTAAAAAAACACGGCAAGGCAAGCAAAAGAACAAAGGACCAAGAACAGAAAATGGAAGATAATTCCATCATGGCAGATAAAACCTGCTAACTGTGGTGGTGGTGCTGTGGTAATGTTGTCACCTCACAGTAAGATGTTGTCTTGTTCGATTCTTAGCTAAAGCGTCTTCTGTGTGGACACATGCGTGAATGGGCATACCTTCATTGAAGGTTGTGCGTCAGGGCTGGCAACTCCACATGTAGAAATCTACTGCCAATCATTAGCGGACCGGAGTTCCGCTGTGGCGACCCCTAACCAGGAAAAGAAAGACACAACAAGGAGATAAAAACTGCTATAGATATAAAATGAGAAGAAACACAATCTAACAGAGAAATACTAAAGCTAAAATTGGACATAAAAATAGTAGAAATGCAGAATTGATAAGCAAATAGTTTTGACATTTTTACAAAGGAAGAAAACTGGTATTTACCAAACTTTCACTGAGGAATGGGCAAAACAGAACTTCAAAAAAAATCTAAATTTGTATGTATTAACAGAGCTGATGTAATTTAGCCTATAATTCTGAGAAAATCCCTGGTAACACTGCAAACAGGCTGTCTTAAATAAATCACTACAGAAGGTAAGGATCTAAGTGATTGGAAGAGTGTGGGCCAGGCTCTACTTCCCAAGAATGACAACAGGATAGAATAAGGAAACCACTGAACTGTTGGTCTGAGCTCACTAACATACATACATACATATATACATATAAATATTTCAAGCATAGGCATTAATGCCTTTCTAGCCTGCCAATATACCAAAACATTTGTTTCCATAATAAGTGTCTAGGCTGTTCTTAAAAATATCTAAACTAGTGTTTGCTTTAATGTAGTTCAGTAGTCTGTCTTAGAGAACCAATTGGTACAATATTCATTCCTATAGAATCTTCTACATAGGCTCCAATCAACAAGGAAAAAGCAAAAGAAATATAATGAAAACCATGATGTCAGATAATCCACACAAATTTCTAGCGCCTTGTTTACTAAGCCTTTCAAGAGTTGATTTACACATACACCAGAACACATGTAAATACATCAAGCTAACAAACATCAATTAACACATTTAAACAATAACTGAATAAAACTATAATAGCAATTTCCAATTAAAATCATCATTGAGACCCTTAGGAACCAAAGTTGTAAATTTAAGAATAAACACTCCTTCCTTATAAAGTAACTGATTTTTTAAGATCATAAGAGGACATATTTTAACTTTCTCTAAAATACTACCACTTAAGCAGCTACCATCCCCATCATGGCATAAATCAAAATGCACTACCAAGTGGCTTTCCTCCCTTTTATTTTTAATATCTCTTAGGTGTTCTTGTAACCTTACCCTAAATGTTCTCTTTGTTTTACCCACATAAAACAAGTTAGAATCGCATTTTAAAATATATACAATACCTTCTGTATTGCAACTAAATGTCTCACTAGGTCAGGTCTAAAAAATATTATTAATACAAAAGAAAGCCTGCACAGTATGGCTATGAGATGAACAATGTCCACATGGTATTAATCCCAAATTCAAGGGTTGAATAACCCGTGACTCTTCAAGTACCACAAAACGACTGTGTACAATCATATCTTTCACACTTCTCCCTCTTTTGAAAGACACAACTGGCCTATGAGGCAGAACTTTACAAAGATCCTTATCCTGTAGAAAAAAATTCGAATAATACATAATAATATCTACTACTTTATCAGTATTAAAATATAATTTTAGTGATGGATTACAGAATGACATCACATACATCTGGTCATCTGACTTCTGGTTTCCATGCTACCCCATTGGCTAGAAGCTGCCAGGGTTTAGCACACATGTGTCAATAATATACACACATAGAGCTTGGTAAGATCTGTTGCATTTTCTGGAAGTCATACAACAATTTCAAACCTCCACCCTTCCAAAGCAACAGTTTGTTCACTCCAAAGACCATACAGAAAGTTTCCTAGTACAGACATTTTGTCACTGGCTGCATTGAGAACTCTAAGATACAATCTTTATTGCCTAAGCAGGTTAATTTAATTTCAAACTATATTTAAAGTTAGCTGGAATGAGATTAACCCCTTCTCTTCCAGTATCTTTTGTTACAATATTTACATTTCAACAGTTACAATAGTACATGTATATTTTTTCTTTTATCCAGCAGGTAACACAGTTGATACATTTTAACACATGCAACTTTACCAATACATTTCCAACACAATCATCTGTACAAATCAGTTTGATATAAGAATGACATGTTAATTCTTTACAAAATTCCATCTAACTGTGCTGACATATGTTACACATCCACTGCCCTATTTCTCCTGGCATAGCTGGCAATACCTCATATTGTCACAGATGCCCTTGGTATATTTCTGTTATACTCTTTCCAGTTTACACATGCTAGTTTTCTTGTAAGGTTTCCATATTGTTATTCCATACTCAAGTTTAGGTCTAACATAACTATCAGTGACTTCATCATTTCTGATTTCCTAGACTTTATAAATCTTTTTGTGCAACCTATAGTTCAATAGCTATCATTGACCAATTGGTTGAAATGTTGTATCTTTCGGCTTTTCCCAGTTAGGGGTTGCCACAGCGGAACTCCAGTCCTCTAATGATTGGCAGTAGATTTTGACGTACCGAGTTGCCAGCCCAGATGCGCACCCTTCAACGAAGGTACGCCCATTCACGCATGTCTCCACACAGAAGACGCTTTAGCTGAGAATCGAACAGGACAACGTCTTACTGTGAGGTGACAATGCTACCGCAGCACCACCACCGCAGTTCATCATTTCTGATTTCCTAGACTTTATAAATCTTTTTGTGCAACCTATAGTTCAATAGCTATTATTGACCAACTGGTTGAAATGATTAGGAAAAACTCAAAACTGGATCTAGCCATATACCCAGGTCCTTAAATTAATCTACAATTTCAAACACTGTGTGATGTATTAAATAATAACCTTTTAAGTTATGCCTCTCAAATCTCATTAGTTTTAGATGTATTTATCAGTATACTATTCACTTGTACCCAAATGGTCAATTTAGTCAAGTTCTTTTGCAGACATGTCCTACCTGTAACACACGCACTCTGCATACATAATGCAGAACACCTCAGATGACAAAGATATATCTGAAAGGTACCATCTAAACAAATATGGGCCTAGGAAGGAGTCGTGTTGGACACCTTGACTATAATCAAGAATTTCACTTGTCCAATTGCTGTATGATATTTGCCACATCCTACTTTTAATCCATGCAAATATCAATCTTATCAAGAGTACATCAATAGCTAGTTGTTCTAATTTATTGATCAGTGTTTTGTGTATGACCACATGAAACGCTGAAAGCTAAATCTATAAAGATTATATCACAGCACAATTTTTCATTCCTAGATGTTATTATATTGATAAAGAATATCATGTTACAGGAGGTAATAGATCTAATTTTAACATATTCATGCTGAGATAAGGTTGCAAGTCCCAGCCTTTCCAGTTCTGACAATAACTTATCTAATATTACCAGCTCCATTATTTTTCCACAACATAAAAGTAGACTTAGGGATCTTTATAACTGCAGCCCCAGGATTCAATAAATGTATTTTTCCACGCAGGAACAGTGTAACCCCTCTTGCATGGAATATGGCCGCTGAGCGATCAAGTAAACTAGTGTTTTGACATGCATGAGCCTGTTTACACTGTTCCTGCATGGAAACCAGTGCAGAATGTTAATTACCTCATTTGCTGGTGAAAACCATGCAAATGAGGTGAATTAACAATTCAGCAACCAGGCAATTATCCGTGCAAAAACAGTGTTAGTTGCAGAAATATATTCAGCTACTAGTCAAATACATTTCTCCAAATAACAAAATGGAGGCATGACAGCTCCAAAAAAGCATGTATTATACTCTTTAGGGATTCCAGTGGCCACATGTATGGCCATTGGCTTGTAAAAGTGCTTAATTTTTATAAAAATCAAAGTTATTTTTTTTTGGCTGATCTCCACCGTTTAAGCATAGGGCAGTGGCGGGCAAATGGGATCGTGCTGAAAAAAATGTGAAAACTCAATTTCAAGGGAGCATTTTGCCATTATAGTCTATGGCATGCAGAATCAAAACAATACCAGGAAACAGTAGTTGTCAAGGGAAAAGGGTCTGGGGTAGTGCAGTAACTATGGACTAAGGCAGTGGGGTATGCAAATGAGGGGAAATTTACTGAATCTTCTAAGTGCCAAACTGCACCTAACCATGTAGGTGCTATAGCATGATCATGTAACTAGGAGGAGCAACAGATATGAAAAGTGGGTGTGTCAGGCATGGTGTAAGCACATTGCAGCCCTTATGGTGCACAGATAAGCTTAGCTAAGCACAGCTAAGCAAGAGGGTGTGTCTGAGGCTGTATTGACTTATTCCATGAAATGAAGAGTGTGTTGACATCCAGGGAGGGCCATTTTTTCATGTTTACATTAGCTAAATGGGTTTGTGCAGTGTGCATCCAGTCTAAAACAAACAAAAAAAAAAAACAGAAACAGTAGGACTGTTTACATTTGAGCACCTGGTTTGCACTGCACGCCTCTGGGCTTAAAAAGGGAAGGAAATGGGAAGGGAAAAATAAGAAAAAAAGGAAAATAGCAGAATAAAAGCAATCAACAACAAATTACATAGCTAGCAGGTGAAATGCATCATAGCCAGCCAATCATACAGGCAGCATCTGCAGCACAACAGTATAAACTATGGAAACACCTTACTGTCAGGCTTTTCCCACAAACTCTGCACCATTGGTGTAGACATGTGGGGGAATATTAACTGGAAAAATTTGTTGACTGGGAAGGTCCACTGGGTCAGAGACCCATTTTCAGCGGAGGCCCAGGGAGAAAAGCTCTACAAGCAAACTACAAAGGAACACAAAAAATTAAAAATGTTAGGGGCTGCCATTGCTTTGATCCATCAGTATGTGCTAGAGGCTGAGGGCGGAGAGGAGGATAATGATGACAACTGCCACAGATCGAGGAGTAGGAGAAGAGTGTTCAGACCCAGGGTAACCTACCAAGGGATACATGATCTGGAGATAGATAGAGGCATACTTCAGCAAATCACCGAGCTGTGCCAGCCTCAACTCAGACCTAGAGCCAACAGAGGGGAACCCATCCCAGTGGATACCAAGGTATGTGTAGCCTTAAGAATTCTAGCTACAGATACTTTCCAAAGACCTACTGTGGGCATCATGGGGGTCTCACAGGCATCTGCATCCAGGGTAGTCCACCAGTTCCTGGATGCCATGCTACCACATGCCGGTGAGCACATTTACTTCCCCAAAACCCATGAGGAGAGGACCAGCAATATGCGCCTCTTCCACCATGTAGCAGAATACCCAGAGGTGCGGGGTGCCATAGACTGCATGCACATCCTCATCAAAGCACCACCTGGTGAACAGGGTAGGGTCTACATAAACCACCAGGGATTCCCCTACATCAACTGCCCAGGGCATTATCATGAATGCGTGTGCTGGCAGCCCTGGAAGCTATAATGACTCCCACATCTGGCATTCATCACAGCTGTACCAGGCATTTGCCAGTGGGGGCATCCTGTATGGCCATCTGGTGGGGGATGCTGGCTATGCACTGGAGTCATGGATGATGGCACCCATCAGAAATGCACACACACCCACACAAGAAAGCCATAATGAGGCACGCACACAAACCAGGATCATTATAGAGCATGTATTCGGGATGCTCAAGTCATGGTTCTGCTTCCTTGACATATCTGGTGGAGCCTTGTAGTACTCTCCAGCCATATGTGCACACATGTTCATAGTATGTGCCATGCTACACAATATGATCATGTTGAAACAGCTGCAGCAGGAATAGCATGGGAAAGGGCCACGCAGCCCCCCACCATTGCCAAGGTCACCACAGGCACAGAGGGACTCAGAAGGGGAGGCCCCTGAGCCTGCTCCTATAGGCAGACGGAGGCGTGCCCAGTATGCTCAGGCCTTGGCAAAGAGGCAATGCATAGCACACACACTGACACTGTAGGGACCCCAGGGACTGACACTTCTCTCTGACTCACACACAGTAAAATGGATGACACACACATCACATTACCTGTAACTTACCATGTATAGGCAGTCTACTGTGTGCATCCAACATAGGTGGCCCTCAAGCACTGTCCTCACAACTGCTGCAGGCACAAGGTAAGTCAGTCTTCTTAACAATAAATGAATCGATTAGTATGTTTTGCTAGCATATCTATGGTAATGCTGCATGCATGCAAGGGAATGGAGAAGCCTACTGGGATAGCAGCACACAACTGACAGCTATGTGGGACACCAGGAAATGTCTGGCCAAAACTGGCCTCCACACACTATGCAGTAGAACCCAAGGTGGCAAATTTCACTGCAGTATATGTGTAGGGACAACTAACTGGGGGGTGGGTCATAGGTCACAGGCATGGATGTCACTGTGGGGGTCCCATATCCACCCCTCACACCCACACAGCAAGTCAGCTGTAGAAAACCAGAGAGAAATGTCTGGCAAAGGCACACAAGTGATGGCAATGTTGATGTATCCCCTACAGACTCACACAGTGCTAGCACAGCAGGACTTGCAGTTGCAGTAAGGCTATGAAGGGTAAGAAGTATAAAACTCAAATGTATGCCATTACAATTTAACCTGTGCTCTTTTCTGATATGCCTCTAGTCCCCAAGACAGGGCACAGTATTATGGTAGATGGAACCAAAATGTAAAGCAAATATCAACACAGTCTGTGCAAATGTGCACAGTTGACAGGTGTGCCCCCCCATATACCCACAGAAATGCAGTAACATCTATGTTTGCAGTGAATTAGCAGCATAGCACACATTGGAGGGGCTGTACCAATACACATGAAAACATGTTGCCTGTCCACAATATGCAGGGGTCAATGAGCTATGTGTATGTGTATCTTTGGGTAATACTGTCAGGATCTGGCCAGCACATTCTCCTGGCAGTCATCTCATAGTGCCCTAGGTAGAGTGCTGTCTTTGACAGGGCCATGTGCAGATAACTGGAGTGCCAACTTTTATGCATGTCAGTGACACCCACTGCTCTACCACTAACATACCTGGAAGTCACAGTGCTATGTGGAATATACTACACATATAATAGACATTTTGAAGGATGTGCAGCTGAGGTGCCAAGGCTTTTGTGAATATAAATGCTTGTTGGTACTGTTGCCAGTGGTTATTCTCAATAGTTCTTTTTTTCTTATGTTTGCTTTTACATATAATGGACATGCCTGCACAGTAGAATGCACTCTGTACCCACACCCATAACTCCCAGCCTCTGACAGCAAGATATCTGGACAAGGGCAGAAATAAAAATGGAACAAAGGCACAAGGATAGGCATATGTTGTAAATATTGCCCTTACTTACTGAGAAAGTTGGTAGGGTGAGGGGATTGTAGTAGTGGGGATTGTCTGAAGTTTATGTAGTCTGAAACAGTAATGTCTGTCATTATTTTGTAACATCACTCTTCAATTATATGTAACTAACTTGCCATAAAAACACAAGTTTACATAGACAGGATGAAACCTCTAGCCAAACACCTGGACAACCTGCCAAAAAATGTACAGGTGAGAGGTATGCCTGCACAAGGGTATGGCATCTCATGTTAGAAAGATACCACACAAGCAGGAGATCCCCAGCCAGTATATCACCAGGTTGCTGGACTGTTTGCACAGCATGTCATTACTCAACTGGCTGTAGCCACACTTTACAAATGGCCTTGTTCAGCAAGAATGTACATAGCTGCCCTCATAATATTGGTCTATGCATCATACAACTAGTATTCTTCTGGTAAAGCACTGTGATGATCTGAGGATGTCTGGCACTAGGTAATGACACAATACATTGCAGTGTCAGACTACAGATGTGTCAGAAAATGTCTGCTAAACAAACCCAGTATGCTGAGGAAACTCCTGTGTACTCTTGAGAGGTATGGCTGTAGCGCACAAAACCCTGGACTGGAGTACACCTATCTCTGGAATGGAGTCCCAATCTAACTATAGAAGGTCCTACACTTAGAGAATCACAGGACATGTTGGAATCCACATTGGAATATATGACTGTGTTGTGTATATATGTGTGTGCATACAGACAGCTATGTACATCTCAACTGTCCCCACGCACAGACACATCAGACAGGATTACCCTCATCTAGCTGTAGGTGGCCCATATGTGATACATCTGCATCTATTGCATGAGATACACACACACACACACACACACACACACACATATATATATATATATATATATATATATATATATATATGTATATGGGCAAAAGATAAAATATGTCAAGCATACACACACATAGATGTTGGGAGTGAGAGAGAGACAGTGTTAGAGAGAGAGAGACACACAGGGGGACACAGACAGAGTGAGTCACACACACAGATACCATTAATGGCATACAGTGATGCCTTGCTGTGGACAGTGGCATATCAGTTGTAAACAGTTACACGTGCCAGCATAAAAGGTGAGCCCCATTATGTAACAGTACTGAGGTTGGGTGTATAATATCACATCACCTGCCTGCATGTGAGTGTGTGTGCCCATAGGTCAAGGCATTAGGAGACTGTTCCCACTCAGTACACTTCACATTGCCCTACTTCACAAGATCTGCTGCTGTCATTCACCTTAGAAGTACCATTAGATACCTATTACCCTTATAAGCTCTGTAGCATGTGCGATAACTGCGTAGCACTATAGTATAAATAACTAGGTAGGTAGGAGTTCTCATCTCAATACTGGCAACTGTGTGTGTGTGACAGCTGTGTGTGCGAGAGTGAGGAAGTGTGTGTTTGCTTGTAGGTGAAACAATTTTAGGCCATTTTCACCACAATACTTCCCAGTGCCCCACTTTAGCAGACCTGCTGATGTCATTCCCCTTATCAGCACCTTTGGCCTGTTGTCAGTCCAATAAGCTCTGTAGCACTTGTGATAACTGTGTAACACTATAGTACAAATGACTAGATAGGTAGGGGCTCTAATCTCATATCTGGCAAATGTGTGTGTGGGTGTATAAGTGTGGGTGCAAATGTATATGTTTGTAAGAAGAAGCATTTTGATGAGTTTCCCAACCAGTGCCCTACTTTATCAGTCCTGCTGATATCATTTCCCTTATCAGCACCTCTGGCCAGTTGTCAGCCCAGTAACCTCTGTAGCACATGTGATAACTACTAGCTAGGCAGGGGATCGAATATCTGATTCGTCAAATGTGGGTGTGGGTGTATAATTGTGTGCGAGTATGTTTGTAAGAAGAAGTATTTTGATAAGTTTCCCACCCAGTGCCCTACTTCATCAGTCCTACTTATGTCATTCCCCTTATCAGCACCTTCGGCCAGTTGTCAGCCCAGTAAGCTCTGTAGTGCATGTGATAACTTGCTAACACTATAGTACAAATCAATAGATAGGAAGGGGTTTTAATCTCAATATTGTCAAGTAAGTATGTGTGTATGTGAGTGAGAATCATATCATGTGTGGGTTGTACCATTTTGAGTTGTGTACCACCCTGTACACTTCACATCACCCTACTTTACAAGGCCTGCTGTCATTCACCTTAGAAGTACCTTGGAACAAGCTGAATTCATATAAGCTCTGTGGCACATCTGATAACTGCATAACACTATAGTAGAAATAACTAGTTAGGTAGGGGTTCTAATCTCAATACTCTCAAGAGTGTGTGTGTGTGTGTGTGTGTGTGTGTGTATGTGTGTGCGTGTGTGTGCGTGCGTGTGTGTGTGTGTGTGTGTGTGTGTGTGTGTGTGTGTGTGTGTGTGTGTGTGTGTGTTTGTGTTTGGGTTGAGAATCATATCGTGTGTGGGTTATACCATTTTGAGTTGTGCACCACCCTGTGCACTTCCCATCACCCTACTTTACAAGGCCTGTTGATGTCATTCACCTTAGAAGTATCTTGGGACAAGGTGAAGCCATATAAACTCCATGGTGTGTCTGATAACTACATAACACTGTAGTAAAAATAACGAGATAGGTAGGGGTTCTAATATCAATACTGGCCACTGTGTGTTTAGGTTGAGAATCATATCCTGCGTGTTATAAAATTTTGATGCGTGTGCCATCCATGCCTGTTTACCACCTCCTGATGGCATTACTTTATTTAGTGTGCTAATGGCATCTGCCTCACATGCAGCATGTTAAACCATTGTACAGGCCATTGTCAACTGTACAGATTGTCTATGAAATATCTAGATGTTTGCAACCCATATGTGTCCCCTAAAAATTGCCATGTATGTGATATCATTGCCAAATAGGTCACAGTTAGTGTACTGACACACATGCCAGCATCAGATATCATATCTGACTGAAACATCATGCTGATACAACGTCTGTTACCCTATCACTTGTCCAGGCTTGTAGGGGCAATAGATGACTCCAGTTGCTATTTCTGGTGGGTTATCTCACCATCTATGAAGGCATTCACAACATTACTTGTTGTAAGAGGTAGTGGGTTATGTCCCACACATATAATCTATGTGGGGCATGACATGTGTATGTAGCACTGTAGTACATTAAAGTGGATATGTGGGTTTACAAATCTGTCCATTGTCATCTGTGTTTGTGTTACTGTATGCATATCCCCTGTGTCAGTCTTTATTGTGTGTATGCAAAGGATATACCATTTTGTCTCCCTGTTTCACCCTGTGAACTCAGGAATACATACCACAAATCTGTCATACACAGTACCATGCATGCCCTCACCAACAATATCAGGGATGAGTGTATGGGAAAGAAATGGAGGGGGCAACAGGTGCTGATACATGAATCTGTTGCTGTCAGTATAAAATGGCTAAGCTAGTGAGAGACCTACTGACAGTACTGCAATAACCTGTTCCACATGTATGAGCCTGTGGTACTACACAACACAGAGGTGACATGTCTGAAGGCTATCTGTCTGTGACAATGGGTATGTATGCCAGGGCACACTGTTGGACAACAGTGTCCATCACACACTGTTGCATGCATACACACCTGGTAAACATACATTAAAAGCTGTACCTTGGCTATGAAATGGTCAGTGTATTTCCACTCTGCCATACTTCACATTGGTAATGTCTGCAGGGCCACAACCTGCAGACACACAGACACCTGGAACACAAAATGAATACAGCATGTCAGACTACATTTAATCAGTGATACTAACAGCAATAATGCATCATGGCTAATAAGGCACATACACCTTTAGGTGTACCCATGACAAATGCAAGCAGACAGGACCGTAAACAGTATTACATAGCTGCATTGTACTATAGTCACCCTCTGCATCAGACCCATATTAGTCTGTCCCTGCATCGATGGTATGGATGACAGGGATGTGGCACAGGTATCCTCATATGCACAGGGTGTGGTGTGGGGTTGCCAGAGGCAATATTTCAACACATATATACTAAAACCTTTTCTTATGTGTGTAAAATATTGATTATGTATGTTTAATTGAGTATTGTTTTTTTTTTTAAATGTAATTATGTACATTGAATGTTTAATTTGGTGTAATTAAGTTGCTATATAAGCATGATATGTAGTTGGGATTTTATTCTGATGAAGTCTGGGTATTAGCCTAGATGAAAGCACTTAATAAATGACTTGGATGTGTGATATCTGGTGATTTTCTATTCTGGAGTCTGGCTTTAGTCACAGCGACATATTGAAACTGTTTAACTCTTTTTGTGGATAAGGTGTTTTTCTTCGACTTTATTTCAAACATTTGTGGTTGTGCAAATGTTTTGTGACAGACAGCCAGCTTCATATAGTTATTAAAAATGCCGCAGGAGAAAATTAATTTTTGTAATGGAAGGCTCGGACTGTAATGGGCACTTAGAGCATTTGAATTTGTTGGAAAATAGAGACAATTCCATGGATAAATTACCGGCAACTGAGGCATCACTTACCCAACTCATTTCCTTGCTTACTCAACAAAATAACAATATGAATGCTTTGATGCAGAGACTACAAGTTCCAGCATCCTCTTTGAGAGATACTCATACCATTCCTCAGCCTACAATGACATCTTTATATAACCAGGGTGACTTTTTGGAACCAGGAAGTTCAGCATCTTTGGGGAATACAGTACGAGCAAAACGCCAAAGTAAGCAACTCCCAAATTTAAAAATAGACTTCAATGAATGACCCAATAGGGAAATGACACACTTTGAGGACTTCAGTCAATCGACTGAGATAGATCAACCTCCTAAGACCTTTATTAAAAAAAAGAGTGAACTGGAACAAAAGTTGTTGAAGGTGAGAAACCTTCAATGCAATAATTGTTATTTAAATGAATGTTTAAAGTGAAAACAAGTACCTAAGGGGTTGCGATCATTCAAATTCCCTATAGGTATTTCTGTGAAAGAAAGTGATAAGACTGATTTAGTAGCTATGTTCGACCATTTTGGTCTTGAGCTAATACAGTTTATCAAATTAAATAACAATTATATACAGGAATTCTTGCAGTATGTTACTCAATTGAACAATGAAATTACTGAAGATTTATTGTTTGAATTTAATGTTGATAAATACGACAATATGTATTATAAAATTGAGAAACAATTTAGTTTTAACATGCAACGTAAAAAGAAAAAAATATGCATGGACAATGAAGAATACAGAGAGGATATAGCTTATCCAATGCCCAGAATTTTTTTTAACACACAAAAGATGTATGAAAAAAAAGAAATGTTGATAATGAAGAAGGTTTGAGGCTAAGTTTAGTAGATGACAGCTTTGAGCATAATAATTAGCTTGAACAAGAGTATGAACAGGACCCCCCCCCCCCATTATGAAGATCAGAATGAATAGAGAAACAAAATAGTCAAAGAATAGAAAATGGTAATAATTATTATTTTCGTTATCCCCCAGCACCTCAGGGCACTCAGAATAACCCCATGGGAAAGCAATGAGGGAGAAACAGGAATTGAAAGCAGAGATTAATATATTTTTAAGGAGAAAGGATACTGAGGAGGGGAAGGAAAATATTATGATATCTAATAATGAAAAAGTAGTAACATACCAAGATTATAAGATTTTTAATTATGCAAGTTTAGTGATAGATGAAAAATAGTTTTCTTTATTTAATAAAAGTTCAAAATTTATACCCAGCTCAAAAATAAACTTGGTAGAAACAATGACAGAAATTAAATGATACAGTAGGAAATTAAATTTACAATTAATGTTTCCAGAAGAACAATTTAATGATTTGAATGTTACCAACAGGAGTAGTTTATTTAAATTAAAATCTACTTGTAATCCCCCCACCTATCCATTTATTACTACTTATGAGAATTTATGTTTAAGAGACACTCATAAACTATTGACATCTAAAAAGAAAAAAGTTTTTTTTAACTTAAAACAACAAGAAATGCATCTATTGAAACAAATAAGGTTGCATGATTCTATTCAGGTAATGAAACTGGATAAAGGGGTGGGACTGTCTTAGTTGAGAATTTTGATTATTGTGCCAAAATGTTTGATTCATTTTATGATAGTGATAAGTATGTAGAAGTTTCTTATAATGAAATAATAATAGCTCATCTTAAAATACAACTTTTTTGGAATATTCTTTGTTACAAGGTGCCATTTCAGAAGTATTATATATTTTTTTGAAAAGTGAGCATTCCACCATTCCTCAAGCTTTTGGTATACCAAAAGTACACAAGGATATAGAAAATCAACCCTATAGAAATATTATAGCAGCTCAAGGCAGTATGACATATCCATTGGGAGTATTTATAGATAGACTTTTAAAAACAACAGTATTTTCTATTAATTATATACTACGCGATTCTTGGGATTTTTTTATCAAGAATTAAAAATAATTTATTTTCACCTGAATGTGTCTCTTCAGCTATGGATGTAGTGGATTTATACACTTCAATTCCCCATAAAGAAGGTCTTGAATTATTTCTTGTAGCTATTTTGGAATTAACTGAATTAAGTAGTACAATGATAAATTTTGTTGTTTCAGTGATGGAACTAATTTTGAAGAACAATTATTTCACATTTGAAGGCAACTACTTTAAACAGATTAAAGGGGTTGTGATGGTGGTGAGTTATGCCCCCATCTATGTGAACCTTGTTATGTATGCTTGGGGAACAAAAATATATTTTTTTCATCTGCATTTAAGAATAAATGGCTATTATATCTCCATTTTTAGATGATATATTTATTTTATGGAAAAAAATCCATTGTCAACAGATAATGTGTTTCTAGAATATTTGAATAATCTACCTTTCTTTTTGAACTTTACAGGTAACACATCTAGTAATAGTATAGAATTTTTAGATGTGAGATTAGGTAAGGATATGATTAATAAAATATTTAGCTACACTATTTTTGAAAAGATACTTTTTCAAATAATTATATAGATTTTAAGAGTCAGAACCCTTATTTAAAATATATTAAGGGGTCAATTAGTGAGAGCTAGTAGAATGTCTTCGGATTGGGAAAGTTAAAAGAAAGAAATGTTTTTTATTATTAAATTATTTGTAAATAAAGGTTACCCCAAAGATTTAATATATGAAGTGAGTGAGGAGATAATAGAAGCATGGGGCTCAAAATTTAAACCGATATTGGGGGCTGTTGAAACAAATTTTGATTTTAGGAATATTACATCTGTACAAAAGTTTAACTATGATATGGTACTTCCTTTTGGTGATGGTTCAAAGGAAGTGAAAGAAATTAAGAGGAAATATTGGGTACTTTTTAGAACAAATAGCGAATTAATACAAAAGTTGGGTGAAGAACAAAAGTTTGTGTTTAAAATAGGTAAGAATATGAAATTTCTATTTGAACATAACTTGGATATAAAAGTTCACTATGAAAAAAGTACTAGAAAATGTGGTAGCTGTTCTCAGTGTAAGTATATCTTGGAAGATTTATGTATAATGCTCCCAAATATGCCTAGACCCGTATTATTATGATGGGGGAATTTTATTACAAAAGACGTGGTTTATATTGCTGTTTGTGGTTTTTGCAAATATTATTATATAGGTAAAACTGACAGATTTTTTAAAAAGCGTATTTATGAACATGTCTGTGCTATTTCTCAAGAAAATGTAAATAATGCTTTATATAGACATTTAGTTGTATGTGATGGAGTTAGCAAATTTAGATTTGGTATACTGGAAGTAGTTCCAAGGACTACTGTTGGAGGGTGGTGGAAATTGAAATTAGATCTATGTGAGTTGAATTGGCAATTATTATTAAATTCATACTCAGAGCCAGGTATAAGTGATACTATTTCAATATTACCTGTTTTAAAGATGAGGGCATTAATTAGGTAAGATTTTAGAAAAGGTTTTATTATATGTGTGTTCAAATAGTGAATATTTACATGTTTAATTGAGTGTTTTTTAATGTAATTATTTACATTAAATGTTTAATTTGGTGTAATTAAGTTGCGATATAAGCATGAGATGTAGTTGGGATTTCATTCTGATGAAGTCTGGGTATTAGCCTAGATGAAAACACTTAATAAATGGCTTGGATGTGTGATATTTGGTGATTTTCTATTCTGGAGTCTGGCTTTAGTCACAGTGACATCTTGGAACTGTTTAACTGTGATATAAATGTGTGTGTGTATGTATGCACACAGTCACGCCATGTGGCTGCCCTACACAGGGTATTTTGGACAGCTGCGGACCGTATATGGCAGGGTGTCCAGTTCACTATCTCCAGCCACAGACACATGAACTGGTCCTGCCAGGGGTTTCACTAGCACCACCAGGCCCAAGGCCAGATGCAGTACTGCTTCCTGATGGTGACTGTTGTCTGCTGGATCTGTGTCCCTGACTGGACTGGCCATGACCATGTGCCCATGGCTTGCTCCATTGTGATGTGGACAACATAGCCCCTTCAGTAGTGCTGTTGTCACAGCCCCTATGAGAGTGTGAAGGTGCATGGCCTCGTAGACTCTCAGCTGATGTTGGTGCTGATCTACGTCTATGTGGCCGATGCCCATCTCCCAAAACACACTCTAGCACAGACATGCCACAATCTAGGCTTGCCAAGGTGTCACCCCATCATCTATTCATGATAGTATTTTAGTGTGTGGCCTTAACAAGGTCACGTATGTTGCCATGTAAACCAGGTAGAGTTGCATCCACTATCCTGAGTATTTGTCTGGTGTTGCATTCACTACATGCCTGTACATCCACGACAGCCTAATACATGTGTCTGGTGACACCTGGTGTGGCATTTGTGACATCGGCTTGATGAACAGCAGTCTTCCTGTGAGCACCCCTGTCCATCTGCCTGTGTGAGACCTCACCTGCACTCTGGCTATGGACAGTGTCAACACTCACACTTGCCATAGTCGCCACACTAGCTTGTTCCATGCCACTACCTGCCAACTGTCCATCATCTGAGGCTGCTGGGGATGGGGCATGTGTGGGCATTGTGACTGTGTGAGGGGACATTGTGGATGAGTGTGGGATGCCAACTGATGGCACAGATTCAGCCCCTGACAACATCCCCTGTGCCTGAATATGACCATCATTATTGCCAGAGTCTGCAGAGACACTGACATCAGATACGGAGTGGGAGGGACTGCAGTCACAATGACCACCTGTGGGGGAAAGATAACGTATGTAATTTAATACCTGCACTATACCGTTTGCTGCTACACATACGCGCACACACACACACACACACACACACACACACACACACACACACACACACACACACACACACATACATACACACATGCACACACATGCACGCACATCCAAGCATATACACGCACACACATACAGGTGAGGTGCAGACAGGCATTACACAGACCTCACAATAGCCAACTGGTAACATTCAGAACACAGTCAGACCACTACATACACACCCTGGACAGGCCCTCAACATCATGTAGTGCAGCCCTTTCCACTTCTTGTTACAACCTATGTACACCTCTGTGATATGTAAGTAGTGTTAGTAGGTGATGGGCCTTCAAGTAGCACACACTGCACCCATGCACACATAATTGCTGTTCACCTGTACAGCACAGTGGCAACTCCTACAGAACATACCTCTCAACTGTGCAGAGTGTCGCTGAATGTCTACATGTGCACTCATTTTCTGGTCTGTTCGTCATAAATCCTGTATTTGTCTGTCATATTACTGGGATGATATAAGGACTGGTGTCACTATTTAATGACATATTTTGAGTCTCACACTTCAAAACCTGCAGTACAGGTATGTTACAAAAGAACCAGTTACACTAACAACTTTCTAAGCTTACAGTGGACATTATAAGCATAGACATCCCTATTAACATGCCAGGTTTGTCTGATATATAACATGAGACCACAGAAATCATGTGATAACATCTTCCAACTTTAATGTGACCTATAACATGTGCAATCCAATTGAAGAACAAACACATTGGTTAGGGGTAACATGCAGAAGTTGAAATACATACACTAGGCTGGTTGCATGACTGTGCACACCCTTAAACTAATACTTTGTTAAAGCACCTTTTTATTTCATAACAACAGTCAGTTCTCTTGGGAAGGTGTGTATCAGTATGGCACATCTTGACTTAGCAATATTTGTACACTCTCCCTTGCAGAAGCCCTCTAACTCTGTCAGATTGTGAGAGCATCACTTCAACACAGGCCTCTTCAGAGGAACCCATGGATTCTCTATTGGATTTATGTGTGGACTGTGGCTGGGCCCTTCCAACACATTGATTGTCTTCTGGTGAGGACATTATTTTGTGGATTTTGATGTATGGTATGGGTCAGTGTTGTGTGGAAAGGTGTAAGTCCTCTCCATCCACAGCTTTCTAGCAGACAGATGATGATTTTGGGCCAAAAAGGACTGGTATTTTGAACTCTTCCTAATCCCCTCCAGCTTGGCTATAGGCCCACTTCCAGCTTATGAACAGCAACTGCAAAGCGGGACACTGCCATCACCATGCTTCACCATGGGGATGGTGTTCTTTTGGTGATGCACAGTATTGTTCTTGTTCCAAACAAATCTTTTGGAATTGTGGCCAAAAAGTGCAGACTTGGTCTCATTACACCATAACACATTTCCCCACATGCTATTGGGGGACCTGATGTATTTTTCTTGAGAAATCAGCCAGACCTGGATGTTGTTCTGTGTGTGAGAAAGCTTCCATCTTCCAAATCTACCCCATAGGCCAGACATGTGGAGAATATGGGAGATTGTTGTCACATGTAGTACACAACTGGTACTTGCCAGTGATTCCTGAAACTCCTGTAGTGTTGCTGGAGGTTTCCTGGCAGCCTCCCTGACCAGTTTGGGTCTTGTCTTTTCCACACATTTGGAGGGATGTCCAGTTCTTTGCAATGTCACTGTTGCCCCCTATTTCCACCACCATGTGATGACTGTCTTCACTGTGTTCCATTGTATATGCAATACTGTGGAAATGTGTGTGTATCCTTCTCTGGGCTGATACCTTTCACAAATGAGATCCCTTTGTTGCTTCGTAAGCTGCAAGTGAACTATGGCTGTTGCTGTAGCAGGCAACTGAGTAAATTTAGGATGATCCTGGTAGGACAGCTGATCATTATTTGCTGTTGATCAAAGGGTCTCTGTAAGTGATGGCAGGTGTGTACCCAAGAAGATGTAATGCTGTAATAATATCGAAAGCTGCTTCAACAGAGTATTAGCTTCAGCCTGTGGACACATACGCATCTAACTTCTTTGTATCATAATTGTTCCCCTACCAGATTTGTTTCTTTTACAATTGGATTGCACAGGTTATAGGTCACATGAAAGGTTGGAAGGGTTTAGAAATGTGTTATTGTGCTCTTATTTTTTATTTCACAAATACCTGGCATTCTAGCAGGTGTGTGTACATCATTTATATGTAATGTATAACACTAATTTATAAAATATGTCACTAGTTTTGGGCCTTCGTCCCCCCATTTTGTCAGTCTTTGTCCAGATTTCCTGCAATGACAGGTTGTGAGGTATGCTACATATATGTGACATCTCCTGCAAATAGGCCTCTGTGATGACCACTGTGATGCAATGCAGTTAACCCCAACACAAGAGAACATGCAGATATTGCAAAATAGCTGAGAGTAACAGTTCATAGGTTCGTACTAGGCTATCCGCCCTAGGGCATTTATAAGCCTAGCCAGAGTGTGTGTGGCTTACACCACCCCTTAGGATGAGAATACTACGCCCTTTTAGGGTTTAGTTTACTATGCCTCTGTCTAGTAGTGACACAGAGATGACCCCCGGGGTAAACCTACGATCTCCCATCCACTCGTCGAGATTTCTCTTGTCTTGAATAGAGTCAGTGAGGGGCTCTGCCTAACATGGACTGGGATTCTGTTCCAGAGTGTAGGGAGCCTCTGGGTTATGAATCTGTCCCTCCAGCATGTCCTATTTATTTCTGTGTTGAGGTTTAAGTCACTTGTTCTCGTGGCTCTGATGGATTTGGATTTTCTGAGGTGGAGCATATCCATTAATTCAGGATTGGACATGGCCTTGTACGTCAGGCACAGATCACCTCTGAGTAGGCGGTATGCGACTGAATAGAGCTGGAGTTTTTCAGTCGGGCAGCATATGACATATGTTTAAGACCCTTTATCCTCTTGGTGAGGAACTTTTGGGGTCTTTCCAACTGCTGCAGGTGTCGGGTGAGATACATCCCAAATGGGGCATTGTACTCAATCATTGGCCTGATAAGAGAAGAGTACAGGGGCACAATGACCTCTCTTGATCTAGATGTGAAACCCTTCATGATAAGGTGGGCAATATAGAAGGTCTTCCTAACCACTTTGGCAATGTGAGTGTCAAATGAGAGGTTACTGTCAACCTGGGTCCCTAGGTCCCTGATTACCTCTTCCGTACTTAATGGATTACCGCCTATGTGGTAATTTGGTGGTACCTTGTTTTTCCCAAAGGGTATGACTATACATTTTTTGGCATTCAGCTTAAGGCCATGGCTCTGGCACCAATTTTCCATTTCTATGAGGCCTCTCTGAAGGATGTTTGTGTCCGCTGGAGTATCAATTATGGTGCCCAGTTTGCAGTCATCTGCGAACTTTGTCAGCCACAATCCTCCTATGTTTGCCTGTACCTCGGAAAAATAAATGCCGAACAAGAGGGGTCCCAGGACTGAGCCCTGTGGGACACCGCTTGTGACTGGCTTAGAGTCTGACATAGCTCCAGCAACTCTGACCCTGTGAGTTCTGTCCTTGAGCCAGTTTGCAACCCATCTTGTGACATATGGGTTTACATTTAAGCTGGTGAGTTTGTCTATGATGCCCGAGTGGGGTATTGTGTCAAAGGCTTTTGCAGGGTCAAGGTAGGCTGTGTGAACTGCCTTACCCTCATCAATGACCTTAGTGACTGTTTCAAAAAAGTCGACCAAGTTCAAAAGGCAGGATCTGCACTTGACAAAGCCAACTTGCGTAGGATCCAATGTCTGTAGGTCCAGAATGTCTTTGTTTATGAGTTCCATAATGATCCTCTCCATAGCTTTGCAGACCAGGCTCGTCAAGCTTATGGGGCGGTAATTTCCAGGGTCTGTAGAAGCACCGCCTTTGTGAAGTGGGACCACTGTTGCCATACGCCACTCTTTGGGTACGTATCCTGTAGTAAGGCTAAGATTAAACAGCAGCCTTATGTGTGGGTTTAGTTCCTCTTGGAGTTCATGTAGCACACAGCCCGGGACACCATCCGGTCCCATTGATGCTGTGTTTTAGCTTTAGAGAGGGCGGCTCTCACCTGGGCATCTGAGATGTTAGGGAGGCTACACTCTGCTGGGATAGTTATTTCTCCTTTTAGGGGAGGAGGAGAAATTTGCACTGAACCTGTCTGCCAGAATGTTGGCAATGTCAGTGGGTTCAGTGTATTTTGTGTCATTTTGGACTAACTCTGAGCATATCTGGGAGTTTCCACCCAGGTTTCTAACATAGCTAAAGAAGGCCTTGTGATTGTCTTTTGTGTCTTTTGCGATTTTTCTCTCAAAGTTGGCCTTGGATGATTTTATGAGTGATCGTAGTTTTTGCTAGTACTGATCAGAGATGCCTTCCCTTTTAGGGATTTTGCTCTGTCATGTAGTAGCTTCCTCCTCCTGTTGTAAAGTTTGTTTATGGCTGGGGTCCACCAGACTGGGCGCCTGCCTTTGGGTGAATGGGTCTTGGTTTTATTTGGGATTGCATGATCCATGCATTCTTGAAGGTGCCCATAGAAGGCATTTGCAAAGGATTCAGCAGTGTGGGTTGTGGTTTCCACTGGCCCAGGGGCCTTGAAGGATACCACTTCAGTCTTAAGAAGTGTGAAGTTTGCTTTTGAGAAGTTCTTCACTGTGGTCTTTTGTGCAGGGGGTGGGAGCGGGATGTGGATTTCCAGTGAGATTAATTTATGGTCTGATCTTACCAAAGAGGGATGTACTTCCGGTGTTGAGCATTTTGTCCCCATGTTTGTGATGATCAGGTCTAGTATATTGTCTCCTCTTGTGGGAATGGTGACTAGTTGTTCCATTGCATTTGAGTTTATGAATTCTAGGAACCTTTGGGCTAGGGTGTTGGGGCTTGAGTAATGTTCCCAGTCTATGTTTGGGTAGTTGAAGTCTCCCAAAATTATGGTATTTGGAGAGACATTCATACTCTCCAGTGTCTTCAGGAAGGCTGTGTGGGGTTCCTGAGTTTGAGAGGGTGGTCTGTAGCATGCTACAAACTGTAAGGTAGTTTTGCCTATGGTTAGTTGCACCTGGATAGTCTCAGATGCTTCGTGCGTTGCCACTAACCTGGAGGTGTGGGTATCATTGATGAAAATGGATACTCCCCCTCCTTTTGTGGTTCGGTCCAAGTTTTGGGGCCGGAAAGCATGATATGAGGTAAAACCTGATAGTGCTGGGGTGCTCTCAGGAGCCTTGAACCAGGTTTCAGTCACTGCACAGACATTGATGTTCTCCATACTGAGGAGGGCTTGAGTGCATCTTGAGGTTTAGACTTCTGGCATTGAGCAGCATTACCCTTAGTTTTTTTCCACTTGTGTTTTCTAGGGAGGTAGGTTTATCATTTGAGCCTTGCCTAAAAAAGGCACTATGGGGGTGGCAAGAGCCTTGGCCAATATCCGGAAGCCCAGGGTGACAGGTGCAAGCCATCCCTTGTGAAGCAGCGTGGCTTGTCAAGCATGTCATCCCAAGCAGACAGACATTGGATCCCCTTAGAATGACACCAGTAATTAAGCCAATTGTTAAAACTGATCATTTTGTCTTTGTACTGTGGCATCATTCTTGGTGAGGGTAAGATGCTGCTCAGGGTCAGGGTCATACAGGCCTGGGCTACATAATCAGAGAGCTCCTCGATGTCTCTTTTCATGTAGTCCAGGGAGTGCGTCTCAAGTCGTTCACACCGGCATGTACAATGACTGAGTCATATTTGTACTTGCTGTGGAGTGACCTGAGTGCTTGTGTTATGTGGCGGATTCTAGCTCCCGACAGGCAGCTTACTGTGACCCTCTCCTTGTTCAGTCTGGTGGGCGGGACGTCAGTGTGCCTGACTATGGAGTCACCTATTACAAGTGTGTCTGGCATGTTGTTTGGCCTTAAGGGCTGTGACTGTTTAGCACACTGACTTTGTGAACTATGTGTTGCATGTGCTATGTCTTGAGGTGGTGGTTTCTTGGGTGTCTGCTTTGGAGGCCTCTGTTGTTTTGGTAGATTTTTAATCAGCGCCTCCGAGTATGTTTCTGTGTGTTTATGTGTTTGGTTTGCAGTTGTGATAGTTCTATGTGAGACTGGGTTTGTGGTGTGCGTGGTTACCTTCTCCTCCTGACTGGTCTTGCCAGTACTGAATTGAGAGAGCTCAGCCTCCAGTTTGGCTATATAGTTGCATCTCTCGCATATATTTGTATTTGTTGGGAGGAGGAGAGGGTTGTCTGTGTACATGAGGCAATTGTAACATTGCCTCAAGATTCCCAGATTCACCAGCTGAACAGGAGAGGACGCCAGCAACTGACCCTTCGACATGCTAGAAATAGTGAAAAAGATTGCTGTGTAACTGAGTCAGAAGGGACCTATAGGAAAATGGGTACTCAACAGAATTTAGGTGAATGAAGTACTTTCGTTTGTTTAAGAGTGCTTTACCTGTATAAAAAATGCTTTAGGAGCAACTGCTGAGCTTTTCAGATAGAGTATAGGCTGTTTAGATTGCAAGTAGAACAGTTCTAAGGGAAAAATTGAAGAGCAGACTTGGCGAAGCCAGAAAAAGTTTAACCTTGTTTAACCGGCGCTGCGAACGCGGATTTTAAGCAGTGAACTACAAAAGAGCTAGGAATTGTCCCAAACAACCAATTACTACAGCTTCTTGTGCTGAGGTCACTTCCCCCAAGGACAGGTAGGCTGCTCAAGGCTCCCCACTCCCACTAGTGAGCAAAGAAACTTCCTTCTATCCAAGTAAGGTAATGGACAACACAGGAACTACACCACAGCCCAGAATACAGCAATGCCTGTATACTGGTCTAAACTAGTCGAGAAAGGCGGGAAAACAAGGATTTTTGTTTTTTTGTAGAAATACACAGAAAATGCAGAGACAGTGATAAATTAGTTACACAGGCTAGCACACTTTAGTGGGCAGCCTCCACAGTTAAAGTAAACAAACAAACAAGAAAACTTTTGACTAAATTCGACTAAATGTAACTTTAAGTGCAGATTTTAAAATAAATGCAATAATCAGTAAGAAAACAGTTCAGGCTAGTTCAAAGTAAGCAGCAGAAGCTATTTTCAGTGAAAAAAAGCAAAGATACTTAAATCCAGAAGGTAGTCGCTTTTTTGAGTTCCTTGCTGCTAGGACCACTCTGTAAACCCACGTGGAGCTTGTCTGAGCAGTATAGCCAGAAAAAAAATGCCCAGAGGCGGATTTTAAGCAGTGAACTACAAAAGAGCTAGGAATGGTCCCAAACAACCAATTACTACAGCTTCTTGTGCTGAGGTCACTTCCCCCAAGGACAGGTAGGCTGCTCAAGGCTCCCCACTCCCACTGGTGAGCAAAGAAACTTCCTTCTATCCAAGTAAGGTAATGGACAACACAGGAACTACACCACAGCCCAGAATACAGCAATGCCTGTATACTGGTCTAAACTAGTCGAGAAAGGCGGGAAAACAAGGATTATTTTTTGTTTTTTTGTTTTTTTTGTAGAAGTACACAGAAAATGCAGAGACAGTGATAAATTAGTTACACAGGCTAGCACACTTTAGTGGGCAGCCTCCACAGTTAAATTAAACAAACAAACAAGCAAACTTTCAACTAAATTCGACTAAATGTAACTTTAAGTGCAGATTTTAAAATAAATGCAGTAATCAGTAAAAAAAAAAGTTCAGGCTAGTTCAAAGTGAGCAGCAGAAGCTATTTTCAGTGAAAAAAAGCAAAGATACTTAAATCGAGAAGGTAGTCGCTTTTTCGAGTTCCTTGCTGCTAGGACCACTTTGTAAACCCACGTGGAGCTTGTCTGAGCAGTATAGCCAGAAAAAAAATGCCCAGAGGTGGATTTTAAGCAGTGAACTACAAAAGAGCTAGGAATGGTCCCAAACAACCAATTACTACAGCTTCTTGTGCTGAGGTCACTTCCCCAAGGACAGGTAGGCTGCTCAAGGCTCCCCACTCCCACTGGTGAGCAAAGAAACTTCCTTCTATCCAAGTAAGGTAATGGACAACACAGGAACTACACCACAGCCCAGAATACAGCAATGCCTGTATACTGGTCTAAACTAGTCGAGAAAGGCGGGAAAACAAGGATTATTTTTTTGTTTTTTTTTTGTAGAAATACACAGAAAATGCAGAGACAGTGATAAATTAGTTACACAGGCTAGCACACTTTAGTGGGCAGCCTCCACAGTTAAATTAAACAAACAAACAAGCAAACTTTTGACTAAATTCGACTAAATGTAACTTTAAGTGCAGATTTTAAAATAAATGCAGTAATCAGTAAAAAAACAGTTCAGGCTAGTTCAAAGTAAGCAGCAGAAGCTATTTTCAGTGAAAAAAGAAGGTAGTCACTTTTTCGAGTTCCTTGCTGCTAGGACCTCTGTGTAAACCCACGTGGAGCTTGTCTGAGCAGTATAGTTGTGTGCAAGGTCACATGCATGACCTTAACATTCCTGGGGTACTGGTGAGCCACAACAAAAAAATCCCATACTCATCAGCTTCAGGCTGCTGTCCCACATGCAGACCAGAGGTACATATGTAGTTGTGGAGGAGAGGTATTGCCAGCAGACTCACATATGACATTGGTACAAGATGAATGCTATGTGTCTGCACAGGTACAGTACAAGCTATGATAGTACAAAATTTGCTGTCCCTCGTCATAGATGTGCACTTGTGTGCATTACTAAACACCACCCACAAATGCAGTTTGAACTGATGTATGCATCTAGATACTCTATTGAAGACAGTATGACTGCTACATTATTAAATCGATGTGCACTGTGGCCTTACCTGGATGCTCCTCACCTGTTGCCTGAGTGCCACCCACCTCCACGACTGGGGTTTCATGTGTTGGTTGTTGTGTGGGGGCTTCCCCAAGGTTGGCAAAGAGATCCTCCATTGGTGTAAGTGGGACCTGCATAGCAAGACCTCCACCTATGGTGGAACGGTCCCTGGCTACGGCAGCACCCCTGTGCCAGACACAACGTATCAGGTCAGTTGTCCGATGCCTGACCTGATAGTATGTGCGGTGATAGTGGCCCAAGGTGTTCACTCTGTGGACAAGGTTGTCCCACAGGGCAGTCCGCTCCTGCAAATTTTGTCGGCTCCGGCCAAACAGCACCTCATGGTACTGTAGTATTGCTTCTGTAATGTCTGCATTTTCCTCTGCAGTGTATGCCAGCTGATGCTTCATGGCACCTGGAAGACATAAACAGGGAAACACATCACAGGACCTCAGACATTGCCCAGAGTTATTTACAGAGCCAGCACATCAATATTACCTATCATTAGCCACCACTTACAACCACATCATACCCCTGTCATCTATCAGCACAGCATGACCCTGCATTGCATTTTTGGTCCTGATGTGTCATGTTCACAGGTTCATAGGTAGGTACTAGTCTATTAGCCATGGGGCCTATATAAGCCTAGCCAAAAAGATTCCCTGGCTTTCGCCACCCAAGAAAATTATTTTCCTGTGCCTCTGTTGAGCAGTGCCACAGAAGTTATCCCCGGGGTGAATTTTCTGTTTCGCATCCAGTATTCAAGATTTTTCTTAAAGAGGGCCAATGAGGAGCTTTGCTTGACATGAATGGGTATTTTGCTCCAGAGTATGGAAAGTCTCTGGGACAGGAATCTGTCCCTCCAGCATGTTCTGTTTATTGTGGTCACAAGGTTTAGGTCCCTAGAACGTGTGGTTCAGAGAGATTGGGATTTCTTTAAGTGTAGCATATCCAACAGCTCTGGGTTTGACATAGCTTTGTATGCTAGGCAGAGATCGCCTCTGAGTAGGCGATATGTGATGGAGTAGAGCTGGAGTTTTTTGAGACGATCTGTGTATGGCATCTGTTTGAGGCTAGTAATCTTCTTAGGGAGGTATTTCTGTGGCCTTTCCATTTGTTGTAAGTGTCTTGTAAGATATATGCCAAACGGTGCATTGTACTCTATAATGGGTCTGATGAGGAATGAGTAGAGAGGAACAATGACCTCCTTTTTTCAAGAGGAGAACCCTTTTGTGATGAGGTGTGCCATGTAGAAGGATTTCCTGACTACTGTGGTGATGTGATTATCAAAGGAGAGACTACTGTCCACCTGTGTCCCAAGGTCTCATCACACTTTCCATGTTTAGTGAGCTATTGCCTATGTGGTAGTTCATGGGTACCAAGTTTTTTCTAAAGGGAATGACAATGCACTTCTTGCCATTGAGCTTGAGGCCATGACTTTTACACCAAGCATCTGTCTCTGTGAGGCCCATTTGTAGAATGTCTACATCATTTGGTGATTCTATTAAAGCTACCAGTTTGCAGTCATCTGCAAACTTTTTAGCCAAAGACTTTCTGTGTTGGCCTGCACTTCAGAGAAGTAGATGCCAAACAGAAGAGGTCCCAGGACTGAACCTTGTGGTACTCCACTCAGCACTGATCTGAAGTCGAACTTGGAGTTAGCTACTTTTACTGTGTGGGTTCTGTCATATAGCCAGTTGGCCACCCATCTTATGACATAGGGATTTATGGAAAGTTTAGTGAGTTTATCTATAATTACAGAGTGGGGGATGGTATTGAAAGCCTTGGCAAGGTCAAGATAGGTGGTGTGCACAACCTTGCCCTTGTCTACGGCTCTGTTGACTGCTTCAAAGAAGTCAGTCAGGTTTAGTAGACATGATCTACCTTTCACAAACCCAAACTGAATGGGGTCCAGGGTTTGGAGGTTACCTATGTCTTTGTTTATAAGCTCCAAGATGATACATACATTCCATGGCCTTGCAGACCAGGCTCATCAGGATAATGGGGCAGTAGTTTCTGGGGTCCGTGGTGGCAATATGGAGTGGGATAACCATTGCTGTGCACCATTCAGTAGGCACATAGCCTGAGGTGAGGCTATGATTGAACATGGTACTTAAGTAGGGTGCCAGTTCGTTCTGTAGTTCGTGTAGTACGCAGCCTGGGATGTTGTCTGGTCCCATGGATGCTGTGTTCTTGGCTTTGGAGAGTGCAATCTTTACTTGTTCATCTGTAATTACAGAGGCTTTGCATTCTTCTGGTTTTAAGATGGGTCCTTTGGAGGGTGAGAGGGGGGTAAAGTTAGCACTGATCCTATCTGCCAGGATGTTGGCAATATTGGTTGGTTCTATATATTTAGTGCCATTGTGCTGTAGCTCAGAGCAGATCTGATTGTTGCCATTGAGATTCTTGACATAGCTGTAGAATGCTTTGTGGTTGTCTTTGGAATCAGTGGTGATTTTATTTTCATAACTGGCTTTGGAGTATTTTATGAGGGATCTCAGCTTCTTGCTGAGGCTGACCAGGGAGTTCCTCCAATCTTGGGATTTTACTCTTTTTTACGGACAGCTTCTTCCTTCTGTTGTAGAGTTTGTTTATGGCAGGGGACCACCAGATTGGCTTCCTTTTTTTGGAGGATAGCGTCTTGGTTCTGTTGGGGATGGCAAGATCCATGCACTCGTATATGTGCTTATACATTGCATGTGTGTAAGATTCAGCAGTCATACCTCTATTTTCCATCTGCATGGGTGTTGTGAAGTGTACTATCTCTGTCTTAAGAAGCATGAAGTTAGCTTTGGAGTAGTTTTTGATGGTAGTTTCCTTAATGGGGGATGGAGTGGAATGTGGATGTCTAGGGTGATTAGCTTGTGGTCAGATCTGACCAGCGAGGATTTGACCTCTGGCTTGGATCACCAGTTACCCATATTGGTAATGACCAGGTCCAGGATATTGCTGCCCCTGGTGGGGGTGTGGACAAGCTGATCCAAGGCATTGGAATTTATGAATTCCAGAAAACACTGAGGGAATGAGTTGGCACACGAGTAGTTTTCCCCTTTGATGATGGGGTAGTTGAAATCGCTCATAATTAAGGTATTGGGTTGTACCTTAATCTTTTCCAGTATCTTAAGAAATGAAGAGTGAGAATCCTGGGGCATGGTGGGGGGTCTGTAACAAGCTGCAACTTGGATTGCAGTCTTGCCCAGTATTAGTTGCACTTGGATAATTTTGGATGCATTATGTTGAGCAGCTAGCCTGGAAGTGTGGATATCCTTAATGAATATGGACACGCCTCCACCATTAGTGTTTCAGTCCAGGTTAGGTGGCCTAAAGGTGTGGTATGAATTATAGCCTGGTAATGCAGGGGTGCTCTTCAGAGCCTTGAAATAGGTCTCTGTCACTACACAGATGGCAATGTTCTTCATTTTAAGGAGTGCCTCATGTGAGTACATTTTGAGGTTTAGACTTCTAGCATTGAGTAGCATTGCCCTCAGAGTTTGCTTGCTTGTACTTGTTATGGTGGTGAATTTGGCATTTGCACCTTGCCTAAAAGATGCACTATAGGGGTGACAAGAGCCTTAGTCAGTATCCAGAATCCCAGGGTCGACAGGTGCAGGGCATCTCTGGCAAAGCATCATGGTCTGTTGACCATGTCATTCCAGGCAGACAGATACTGGATCCCCTTAGAATGACACCAGAAGCTTAGCCAATTGTTGAAGTCAATCATTTTGTCCTTGTACTGTGTATCATTCTGGGTGATGCCTGGATGCTACGCAGGGCTAGGGTCATACCAGCCTGGGCTACAAGATCTGAGAGCTCCTCCTTGTCTCTTTTCATGTAGTCCAGGGAGGTCCATCTCAGGTCATTCACACCAACATGGACAACGACTGTCTTATTTGTACTTGTTGTGGAGTGACCTGAGTGCGTACATTATATGGCAGATCCTGGCACCCGACAGGCAGCTGACAGTAACTTTCCCCTTGTTTAGCCTGGTGAGTGGGACATCAGTGTGCCTGACTATAGAGTCACCTATGACTAGTGTGTTGGATACATTGTTTTGCCTTATGGGCTGAGGTTGACTGGCACACTGATTTTGTGGGCTATGTGTCATTTGGGTAGTGTTGGGAGGTGGTGGTTGTCTGTGTTTCAGCTTGGGAGGTCTATGTTGCTTGGGCAGATTTTTATTGAGAACCTCCATGAATGTGGATGTTTGCTTTGTGTTTCTGTGTGGGTTTTGGTAGTGTGGGTTTTGAAGGACTATGTGTTGAGTGTGGTGTGGTGTAGGTGTTAACCTTCTCCTCTTGACTGTCTAGTCCAGTCTTGGCTGGAGATGGCTTGGCTTCCAGTTTGGCTATATAAGTGCATCTCTCACAGATTGTAGTGCTGGGTGGTAGGAGGAGAGGGCTGTCAGTGTACATGTGGCAAATGCTACATTGGCCCAAGATGCCCAGATTCATCAGGTGGACAGGAGAAAACACCAGAAGCTGACCCATGGACATGCCTGGATAGGTGCTTATTAATTTAAGTACTAAGAATTGTTTTCTTCTTGACAAGTGAGAAAAGTTGAGTGTTGTAGTAATTTGTAGTTTATTTAGTGCTTACAACAAGTTCTGAGCAAGTGCTGAGCACAAGGAAACAGTTTTGAGTGCTGAAACAAAAAAAAGCTGGCTAGTTCTAGCTAAAACTAGCTAGTTTTAGCACCAATCCCAAGAAGAGAAGCAGGCCACAGCCTGTTTGGTGATTCACAGTCTTGTCCCAGATGATGTAAGGGTCTGCAGGCTTGTAGCCTTTTTCTGGTAGATGCCTCGAATAGCAACCAGACCAATCAGGTATATTAAGCATAGACACTCAATCTCCAACCAGAAAGAGTCAGGAATCAATGCACTCTGCTCCTACTCTCACCAGGATCAGAATATAAGTCCAGATTCTAAGCTGTCACCTACAAAACATTTATTAACCTTTCTGGTGATTAGCAGTCTCCAGAAAATAATGCAACTGCACTCCTTATCTCACCAGGAGAAAACAGAAGCACCAATCCCAAAATGACTACTAAGAGGCAGAATGTGGGCTCTACAATAACTGGTGGTCTTGCACTAGATGCTTAAAGGCAAGACGAAAAAAATGGTTTATCCTAAACACTGCAGTGTGCACTAGAGGAGTTAAATGTGAAAGTAGGTAACTTAAGTTTTACCTGTTTAAAAGTTAAGTTTTAGTGGAGAGTCACTATTTTTAAAACAGCAAGATAGATTGAAAGGGGGTGGTCACTTCTGTATTCTGGTACTATGGAATACAGTAGGATGGCCAATAAATTTAAATAGCTGAACGGGGGGGGGGGGGTGTGATTTCACAAAATGATAATTTTGTGCTTTGTCACACCAGCTAGTAAAAGCAGAGCTGAAATGAGATATATGGTAAAATTAACATAAGGGACAGGCAACTAAAAAGACAGTGGTGTTTAAGAATAGTGGGAAAAAATTCTGCCTGACTCATAAGAGACAGAGCTGTGGTCTCTTTTTTAAGTTTTAGTATGCAGTTAAAAACAGAATACAAGTAAAACACAGTGTAAAAAAAATCACAATATACAAAATAGAAAAAGGCAATAAAATAATACAAAACACAACAAATAAAAAGCAAACTAACCTTTCCCTCACAGCAAACTGTAGCAGAATCTGGGTGTGCCTTTCCAGTAAAGCTCTGAAATATTTTATTTTACCCCTTAAATAGAAGGTTTTGTTCCTAGCTCCACTCCCTCAGTTCACAGATGATTAACCTTAGCTGACCTGTTGTAACTTATGTGTGACTCCTTAACTGACCTCTTCTAATTTCTGTCTGACTCACAAGAGACACAGCTGTGGTCTCTTTTCAAGTTTTGGTATGCAGTTAAAAGCAGAAAACAAGTAAAACACAGTGTAAAGAAAACAAATCACAGTATACAAAATAGACAAAAGGCAATAAAGTAATACAAAACACAACAAATAAAAAGCAAACTAACCTTTCCCTCACAGCAAACTGTAGCATAATCTGGGTGAGCCTTTCTAGTAAAAGCCCCCCAGTGAGGGCCAGTACATTACATAAACCACTATTCATCATTCACATTTGCGTAATGTGAGGACAGTGGCCATCATCCTTGCAGATGGGATGTCAATGGTGCTCAGGCTTTGCTTGCATACAGTGTGTAATAGAGCTGGAAGCATATGTCTGAGTTCATGTAGGATGCAGATAGGAATGTTCTCAGGTCCCATGGAGACTTGCTTTTTTGTTGACTTTGATTAGGCAGTATGCACCTGCTCCCTGATGATGAGAGGAGGGGTGTGGGTGCTTTGCATATCTGCCTACACTGATGGTGAGGCAGTGGGGTGATATTTGCCCTAAACCTATCTACAGCAGGCTGCCTATAGCTATGGAGTGTGTGTATGTAGTGTGATTGACCACCATTAAAGGATGGGTGGTGTTGTCATCTCTGAGATTGCAGACATATGTGAATATGGCCTTGTGATTGCCCTTGGTGGATGTGTCCAATTTGTACTCATAGTTAGCCTTACAGTAATCCACCTGGGACCTTATATTCTCATTCAGACAAGGGTTGACTCACTGCCAAGTTGGTACCTGCTCCTACTCTGACCTGTATAGCCAACATAGCCACCAATTACGTGGTTTGTGTATTGCTGCTGTCCAGCAAAGGGGATTACTCTACTTTGGTGGCGACAGATTTTACAGGTAAGATATTGCTGAGTCCATACAGCTATGTTGGTAGTCATATGACTGTTTGTAGTAGGCATGGACACAAGGTCATAACATGGTTGGACACCTCTGAAATTTCAACCTGATAATCATGCTTATTCTAGTACCCATGTCTGTGTCAGGGCAATGCAACAACCAGTACCTGTAGAAATCTAACTCTGTTGGATGCACAGAAACTGAGATTACACACATGTACAACATGTACAGCTTATTTACCTGACATTTTGCATCCCGTGTCTGTTGTTATGAGGCAGCCAGGTCCACCTACTCATATAGAGATGTGGATAGGTAATATCTGATATACATTTCTGTTCTATGTCAGTATGGCACACTGTATTTACACTCTTGCTGCTCAGTCATTTCTGTCGACCTGTTAGAAAAGGGCATCTGCAGGATGCCACACATACATGGGGAGCAGTGGGCCAAAATTCATGACACTTTCTTAATATTGCTGTAACACATTTACGTCATTTGATAGCACAGTAGCCTTTGCATTCACAGACATACCATGGAAGATGTCCGATGCTCAAATGGCAGGAAGAGAGAAGAAAGTCTAGGAGTGTGTTAGTGAGGGTAGGAACTTTTAATGTTGGCAGTATGACTGGTATGGGGACAGAGCTTGCTGATATGATGGACAGAAGGAAGGTTGATATATTGTGTGTGCAAGAGACCAGATGGAAGCGGCGTAAGGCTAGGTGTATCAGAGTTGGGTTCAAATAGTCCTATCATGGTGTGGATGGGAGGAGAAATGGTGTAGGGGTTATCCTGAAGGAACAGTATGGCAAGCGTGTTTTTGGAGGTGAAAAGAGTGTCAGATAGAGTGATGTTAATGAAGATGGACATTGATTTGTTTAATGATGATTGTTGTTAGTGCATATGCTCCGCTAGTTGCATGTGTGATGGATGAGACAGAAAAATCTTGAAGTGAGTTGGATAAAGTGGTAATGACTGTACCCAAGGGTGAGAGAGTGGTGATTGGAGCAGCTTTCAATGGGCATGTTGGTGAAGGGAACAGAGGGGATGCGGAAGTGATGGGTAGGTATGGTGTTAAGCAAAGTAATGCAGAAGGTGAGTTGGTGGTGGAGTTTGCAAAAAGGATGGACATGGCTGTGGTGAATACATATTTTAACAAGATAGAGGAGGACAGGATGACATACAAGAGTGGAGGAAGATGTACACAGGCAGATTATCTCCTATGCAGAAAGGCCTGTTTGAAGGAGATTGGAGAATGTAAATTGGTGACGGGAAAGTGCAGTTAGGCAGCATGGAATGTTGGTCTGTGAGATGAGGTTAGTGATCAAGAAGAGGAGGAGGAGTGTGAGGGCAACACCCAGGATCAAATGATGGAAACTGAAAAAGGGTGATTGTGAGGTTGAGTTCAGAGAAGAGTTAAGACAGGCAGTGGGTGGCAGTGAAGAGTTACTGAATATCTGGGTAACTACAGCACAGCTAGTAAGGGAGATGACTATAAATGTGCTTGGTGTGACATCTGGACAGAGGAAGGAGAACAAGGGGACCTGATGGTGGAATGAGGAAGTACATGGGAGTATAAAGAGAAAGAGTTTGGCAAAGAAGTGGGATTGTCAGAGAGATGAAGTGCATTGCAAAGAGAGAGAGGTGACAAAGGCTAAGGATGAGGCGTATGAAGGGTTGTATGAAAGGTTGGACACTAAGGATGGAGAATAGGACCTGTACCAATTGGCTAAACAGAGAGACTGAGCTAGGAAGGATGTGCAGCAGATAAGGGTGATAAAAGATAATGAGGGAAATGTACTCACAAGTGAGGGGAGCTTGTTGAGCAGATGGAAAAAGTACTTTGAGGGGCTGTTGAATGAAGAGAATGGGAGAGAGTGTAGGTTGGATGCTGTGGGTATGGTGAATCAGGAAGTGCAACAGATTATCAAGGAGGGAGTAAGGACAGCTATGAAGAGGATTAAGAATGGAAAGGCTGTTGGTCCAGATG
The DNA here is from genome assembly GCF_019279795.1 of Protopterus annectens. NCBI lineage: Eukaryota > Metazoa > Chordata > Ceratodontiformes > Protopteridae > Protopterus > Protopterus annectens. The sequence continues at coordinate 214,342,763 of NC_056744.1, read as the reverse complement.
GCATACCTGTGAAAGCATGGAGATTTTTAGGAGAAATGGCAGAGGTCTTTTTAACCAGATTGTATAATGTAATCCTGGAAAGCGAGAGGATGCATGAGGGGTGGAGAAAAAGTGTTTGGTTATCAATTATAAGATTAAGGGTGATGTACAGAGCTGTAGTAACTACAGAGGGATAACATTGATCAGTCACAGCATGAAGTTATGAGAAAGAGTAGTGGAAGCCAAGTTGAGAAGGAAGGTGAGGATTAGTGATCAGCAGTATGGTTTCATGCCAGGAAAGTGCAGTACAGATGCGATGTTTGCTCTGACAGTGTTGATGGAGGATTATGGAGAAGGTCGGAAGGAGTTGCATTGTGTCTTTGTGGACTTAGAGAAAGCATATGGCAGGGTGCCTAGCGAGGAATTGTGAAACTGTATGAGGAACTCAGGAGTGGCGGAGGAATCTGTAAGAGTGCTACAGAATATGTACAAGGGTAGTGTGACAGAGGTGAGTTCTGCAGTGGGAGTGACAGGTGCATTTAAGGTGGAGGTGGGATTACATCAGGATCAGCTCTGAGCCCTTTCTTATTTGCAGTGATGATGGACAAGTTGACAGACAAGATAAAACAGGAGTCCTTGTTGACTGTGATGTTTGCTGATGACATTGTGATCTGTAGTGAGAGTAGGGAACAGGTTGAGAAGACCCTGGAGAGGTGGAGATATGCTCTAAAGAGGAGGCATGAAGGTCAGCAGGACTAAGACAGAATATATGTGTGTGAATGGGAGGGAAGATAGAGGAATGGTGAGGTTGTAGGGAGTAGAGTTTGCAAAGGTGGATGAGTTAAATACTGGGGATCAAGTTCAGAGTAATGACGTGTGTGGGGGAGAGGTGAAGAAGAGAGTTCAGGCAGAATGGGGAGGATGAAGAAGAGTGTCAGGAGTTATTTGTGACAGATGAGTATCATTAAGAGTGAGAGGGAAGGTCTACAAGATGGTAGTGAGACCAGGTATGTTATATGGGTTGGAGACAGTGGCATTGACAAAAAGGCAGGAGTCAGAGCTGGACGTAGCAGAGCTAAAGATGTTAAGATTTGCACTGGGTGTGATGAAGGTGGACAGGATTAGGGATATGTATGTTAGAGGATCTGCCCAGGTTGGACGGCTTGGAGATCAAGCCAGAGAGTAGTGGGATTATGTTGGTTTGGACATGCTGAGGAGGGATGCTGAGTATATTGGGAAAAGGATGGTAATGATGAAGCTGCCAGGTATGAGGAAAAGAGGAAGGCCTACGATAAGGTGTATGGATGTTGTGATAGAGGACATGCAGGTGGTTGGTGTAACAGAGCAAAATGCAGAGGACAGGAGGAAATGGAGACAGATGATCCACTGTGGCAATCCCTAACGGGGACAGCCAAAAGAAAGGGAAGGAGATGTTGCAATGTCAGTCTTCAAAGGTTGCCAATGATTTGCCAGACATAACACAACTCTATATGAGTAAATGACTACAAATAAGAGGCACGCATATGGTCAGTGTGCATAACACTGGACAGTTGAATGGTATGAGCTCAGTATATCACATGCAGTTCAACACACACACACACACACACACACACACACACACACACACACACACACACACACACACACACACACACACACATCTGCAACAGTATTTCACATTGCAAATACCCGGTATAGGTCTCTCACATTTCTGTGACAGACATGTATATCATAGTTGTATTCATAATTAACATATGGATATCTACGACATCCCAGTAGCTGACCTAGCAGTGTCACAGTCAGTATTGTGCAACACACACTCCAGTAGTAGTCATATGTGAGCCATCCTTTCCTGGGGTGACTCAGGAGCCTGACTTGTGATCTATGTCACAGCAGACAGACCCGGTTGCTATTGCCATAGGTTCTGATCAACAATATATGAGTACAGCAAGTCTCACTGAGACATATTTGTTGAACTTCCTATTTCCCATTATTACATACCCCTACTGCATTCTGTTACATGCTTACTTGTTTGACATACCTTTTTTTTCCAAGTATGGTTGATTTTATTCCACTATGTGTAGCTTGGTTTCTTGGTCTGTGTGTGTGTCTCTCTCTCTCTTTCTCTCTCTCCCAGATATAGGGTATATGTCTGTTTTGCATAGGCAGCAGCTTGCCTTTTGTAGGTAATGCTCCTGAACAGCTGATGGCCTGTGCATCAACTGGTGTCCCCTTCTTGCCAATTGCATGCAAAACAGCTGTGGTTGTATTCCTGTAGCCAATGGCATGGCAACACACTCCTATAATTGAGTACTTCATGTGGGTGTTGCCCCTTTTTCTTGCCTGTGAGGAGGTATTCATGGAGGTTTGTGAACAACAGCATCACAGAAGGTAGTTGGAAGTGGTTTACTATGTTTTGTGCGAACGACATTCTGTCGGCAGCACTGCTGCTGAAAATCAGAATGTCATGCACAAAACATAAAAGGATGGGATAGTCGAACACACTTATGTGAATGCAGTAGTGCATTCGCTTAAGTGTATTTGACTAGCTGCACATAGATCATGGTACAGTGGGGATTGGAAATTCATCCATATCCTCACTGTAGTGTGATCTCGAAGTTAGAATATATTATTAGGGGGGTATGGGGGGGTGCAAGGGGCTTGCCCCCTTTAAAAATGCGATATGTCATATAAGAGTCTGATTTATATCAACTCCTATACGGCTATCACGTGATGGTTTCGGCTACAATGTCAACTTAAATGTGTCAGTCATTTGGGTTGACATTGTGGCCGGTCAGAATATTTGTGTTCGGGTTTACTGTTTGTTGTTTCGAACTGCAAATGTTTTGCCATTCGAACAAACAATAGTAAACCGTTGGAAATGCCTCTTACAATAACAATTGTGGAGACAGCCCAACAAACTGGGGGAGAATGTTCTAGACATAAGGACAGAATGTAAGTATTGCTGTTATACAGTTGAATTAATGCTAGTTTAACAGGGTTTGTGTGGACATGGCTTTTTTGCGTGATTTTAAGTCTGATAGTGTTATGTGGTTGACATAACTCTCAAGTGTAGGGCTATCCACAGAATGACCAGATTTTGGGCTCTCATGTTTGGTGTGTTACTCAGACATTTTTTGTCTCAGGAAAATCAGTAGCATACTGTGGGGATTGCAGTCAGTAAACTGTATCATCCATTTGTGTTTCTGACTTCATATCCCTCAGAAAAGATATGTTACAACAAACCCTGTTACACCAGCAACCATCTCAGTTTATAACAGCAATATTTCACATATTCACCTGTTTTTGGGCCTCTGTCCTCCAAGTATTTCAGGCTTTGTCCAGATGTCATGCAGTAAGAGGGTGATAGGTAGGGTATATCATTATTTAGTGCCTTCATTCCTGATACCATCCCAGTGATGTATCATACTGACAGACATGTTATGTGAAAGAGGCCTTATATATGAGGACAAAGGCTGGACATTCAGTGGGACTCTGAACAGTTGAGAGGTCTGTGTATTTCTAGTGATTGTTGATAGACTGTCAGGATTGATTAGCAGTGTAGTGTGTCAATGCTATTTGGCCTGTGTAGGGAGGGGAATAGATGTATGTGTTATGGCTCCTTTTTTATCTGCCTACGCATGCTGCTCCAGTTTCTGGTGGTCTATTGGCTATATATGTTTGCAGGGGCAGACTGAGACATGTCCCATACCATGGTCAAGCATCATACTACACTGTGAATTGGGCCAGTATATGTAGGGGTAGTGTGTGATTGGCAAACATGTTGAGATGTTTTTGTTCACAGAGTCCTTATACTGTACTGTTAGTTTGGCTTACCAGTATGTCACTATGAAAGTGGTGGTTGGTTGTGGGTATGCACTTTCACACTAGTGTCTGTTTTTCAATGCTGTTATATCCCTGTAGTGCCTGATATATTTGCCAATACATGTGTAATTCCCCAGAGTGGATTTGGGTTAGTCTGACTGTAGTTTGGACAGTGCTTGGTGACATGCTTAGCAGCTGAGTGTAGTTTCCCTAATGTGATGTTATGTCCAGATATTTGTAGGATGTACTGTTGCCTGGCCCCATAAGTGTTGTGTATTTCTGACACATCAGTGGGATGATGTGAGGATTTCATTCACTAACTAGTGAGAAGTAATTGAGTGTTGGACTTGTGCTATTTCAGTCAATATATGTTAGGACAGACATAAGGGTGTTACTGCAGCAACTGTGTCAGTTTATCTACTCTAGTATTTCGGATATATCCCTATTTTCATGGCTTTCTCCAACCGCTTTGTCAAGCTTGGTCCAGATTCATTGCACTAAGGGGGTCTGAGCCTACCTTTCAACTGGCCGGATGGTTGCAGTATGTCCAGGTTTATTGCTCATATTTCTGGTCTGTTCCACAGATTAATTATTTTTATATTCCGGGTAAATCATTGTGATGACCTGAGGATTTCTGACAGTAAATGATGACATACATTTCAGTTTCAGAACTCACATCCTTCAGAACATGTAAGGTGAAACAAACCGTGTCACTCTGGCAACATTCTACATTTATAAGAGCAATATTTAAAATATGTCCCTAGTTTTGGACCATTGTCCCCCCATTTGGACAGCTTTTGGCCAGATTTCTTGCACTAAGAGGTTGAGAGGTATGGACCTGAGGTATGACTCCACTACATGTTATGAGCATATATATATATATATATATATATATATATATATATATATATATATATATATATTATGTGTGTGTGTGTATAAGTATATATATATATATATATATATATATATATATATATATATATATATAGGTCTACTTCACATAACCGAACACTCAAATGTTCGAAATTCATATGGCCAGCACCATATGATCGAACATTTGAATGTTCAAAAATGTGAACTAGACCCGTAAAAATAAAAAAAAACACACATTATACTGTATATAGCAGGGAGGCTTCGCCCTGCACCCCCCACACCACTCTACTTAAATATACCAACTCCAAGACTGCTCTACAGTGAGAACAAGGGAAACCTCCCAGTCTGCACAGTATGCAATTTCCCATTCAGAATGTCGGTATTTCAAAACTTCGAACATATGGTTTGCGATCATATGGGTTTCAAAGTTTTGAAATTCGGCATTCTGAAGGGGACCCATATATATACATATATATATATATATATATATATATATATATATATATATATAT